>NC_083476.1:3717500-4082041 GCF_030014155.1 Tachysurus vachellii | reverse complement strand
TGATTCAAAGGTTTAAAATTGTTCGCGACACGCGACGCGCCCTCGTGTATTGTATTGGAGTATTACATGGAATCTATTACTGTATAGCGAGTTTAGGAGAGCTTATTGTTGTGAGTTGTCAATGGAGCCTGTTACAAAAAGATCTGAAATGTGGGAACACTTTCATTTGATTTCGCCCAATAAGGTGGATATATATGGTTTTGTTGTGAAACTTATATAACTTAACTTGTATAATGTATAATGTATAACTTAAATCTCACTCATCATTGGGCAATTATACGAGTCAATGTAACATTTCATGTCGTATATTTTGTCATATATATATTTATTGGATAGTAGTACTAAGTTGAAAAATATAGGAATGCAAGAAAAGCCTTTTGTGCACCGCTTAATACCGTGTTCTTTTTTAAATGGTTCACTCTTTATACTTTTGAGACAAGGTCTATCCTTAATCAGTTTTTAGGTCCAGTGTTTGATTTGCCCCCAGCAGCTGGCCTATAATAATAATACATCATCCATGTCACTCATTCAAGAACACTTACAATGTCCATTTCACGAGTTCACACTTACATATAAAACTGTGTGTCTATAGTCATGCTGAATAGGTGGACGCCTGATTGCTGACTGCTGATTGTTAATAAAACATAATTAAGCATAAAGCATCCATCTAGCCTACAGTACAGTAGTATGTAAGCCAGATTTATAATCGTGTAAAAATGTGTCCACCTATGTACCTTCAACATTCATGAGTTTTTTTTTCTAAAAACAGTCAAAATGTCCACATTCACCATACAAAAAGTTATCTTTATTACATTTTTTATTTGGAGTTACCATGTGTATGAAATGGAACATGCTTTGGTCATGTATTTAATATATTGATTCATTTATTTATTAATCTATCCTTAATTTGTCAATTCATTAATTTTTGCTTCTAAAATGAATACGTTGTTTGGTTGTGGACCATTCTGTGATAGCGCTTTCACCAGCAGAGGTCCTCATCGAGCTCTGATTTGAAAAGCTTCGAACCTTTTGAAAAGCTTTGAACCTTAATGAACCTTTTTCCGATACAATTGGGTTGAAAGCTTCAGTGCTTCAAGAAAGCTTCACTTCGCCATCACTAACTAAGGGTACAACAAACGAGCCATTAGTGCAACGAGCAATGATAAAAAGTAGTTAGGCAAACGCTATGTGCTAACAGCACATACCAGAAAAAGGGGAGGATACGGACGTGACGCGTCCCAGGCTGAAACTAACCCAAATAGTGCATACTCGCTACTGATTGGTGGTCATTAGCGTCAATCACCTCATTCATACTGTCACATGGACTTCATGAGATTTTCATGAATAGAAATGTTTGTATATAAGCTTCATCATTAAAGAAACGAAAACACAAAGAATTTTTTTTGAGATTTCTAAGTTGTATAAAATTTTTCAACCTTTGATACAATATATTTAAAAAAAATCATAAAACATATCTACTTTAACATTTGTATTTTTGGTAATTCACATCAATATTTACTAAGAAAAAATGTTTGTCTGCAAAAAATTATATTATGTTTTTCCTTTAAAGAATTCTGCACAGGATCGTCATGCACCTTCCATCAGTATCACTTTGTTAATGAGAAAAAGACCTGGATTGAAGCACAGAGATACTGCAGAGAGAATTACACTGATCTGGCAACCATTAATAACATGGAGGAAATGAACACACTCCTTAACACAGTAAATGGAATCTACCCAGGTTCAGCCTGGATTGGACTGTATGATGATCTGAACAGCTGGAAATGGTCTCTGGATGATGATGCTTTCTACAATAACAGAAAAATAAACTTTAGTAATTGGTATACAGACAAACCAAGATACTGGAATGGAAACAATTTATGTGTATATTTTGATTATACTGCTCTTTGGTGGGTGGATTCATGTTCTAGAGCACATCTATTCATTTGTTTTGATGGTGAGCACCGCAGTTTATATATATATATATATATATATATATATATATATATATATATATATATATATATATATATATATATATATATATATATATTAAAACAAAAATATTCTAGCATAAATATTCCACACAAATTCCATTTCCTTCTCTTTTAGGCCGAGTGAATGCCAGTGAGAGATATTTTCCAGTTTATCAAAACATGAACTGGACTGAAGCTCAGAGATACTGCAGAGAACATTACACTGACCTGACCAGCGTGAGGAATGACACTGAGAACCAGGAGATCAGATTATTATTAGCTAATGATAAAGATGATAAACATTATACCTCCAATTATTACTATAATAATTATTACGCTTTTTGGATCGGCCTGTACAAAACCAGTTTATGGTCAGATCAAAGCAACTCTTCTTTTACCAACTGGAAACTCGGACAACCAGATAATTATAGACAAACTGTATCCTGTACTGCTGTGTCATTTAATGAAAGATTTTTTCATGGGAAATGGTCAGACGAAAACTGTGGTCAAGCTTTTCCATTCCTCTGTTACAGCAGTGAGTGAAGAACAGAGTTTTCTGTTCTTAGTCTATTTATAGTGGCAATGTTTAGTAGAATTACTTTCTCTTAATGAACACAAACAAATATCATTTTTCAAAAACATGAGCACAATAACCAACATTTGTGTTATTCTACTCTAGCAATGCTCTCAAACTCCTCTCGTCAGTATCACTTTGTGAACGTGAATAAGACCTGGATTGAAGCACAGAGATACTGCAGAGAGAATTACACTGACCTGGCTACTATTGATAACATGGAGGAAATGAACACACTCCTTAACACAGTAAATGGCAGCTACTCAGGTTTAGCCTGGATTGGACTGTATGATGATGAGGACAGTTGGAGATGGTCTCTGGATGATGATGCTTTCTACCAGGAGGGAGAGAGAGACTTCAGAGGATGGCCCCATGAACCTGATAACTATAATGGAAATGAGATGTGTGTTTCCATGGGGAATGGAGGGTGGTGGTTTGACAGACCTTGTACTGACAGAAGATCATTTGTTTGCTATAATGGTAAGGTCTGACAGAAATGGAAACATTTGTCCTAAATTATTTCAATCTGCTGTTGCAGTTGATAAAAAAAATAATGGATCTTGATATTTATCATACAGTTAGTTACAGCTATTGTCTGTATCTTTATAATTCTCTCAACCTTAGGTATAAGCAACACATATGTAATGATTTATGATCAGAAGACTTGGAAAGAAGCTCAGAGCTTTTGCAGAGTGCATTACACAGACCTGGCCACTATGAGAAATCAGACTGAACTTCAGCAAATACTGAGAATCATGAACAGCTCTGATGTATGGATAGGTTTGTATAGAAACCGATTATGGTCAGATCAGAGCAACTCAACCTTTACATATTGGTCACCAGTGAGTCCAGAACCTACAGCAGAACCTGATAATGGTTTGTATTCACTTGGACAAATTGGAAATCAACATTGTACAGCTGTGGATCATCTTGGCCGATGGACAGATGAAAACTGTTTCGCCAGATTCCCTTTTATCTGCTACACTGGTGAGTTGATCTTTATTTTTAAAGTATAATAAATAAAGGAAGATGGATGTCTAAATATGATTATGAAAGTTAGCGATAGCTATGTTTGCAGCTGGAATAAGATTAAAAGATGTTTTCTAATCCTAATATGTCTTCTTTGGGCTCTTGCAGCTTCCATTCCAGGTAAGCAAAAACACTATGTGTATGTTATAAAAAATGAATAGAGATATCTATGATCCTTAGTTTACTAAGTGAATGCTTATTGAAGTTTTGTTTATTTATTTTTTTTTATTGGTTATATAATTAACACTTTTATACAGGTGCTGTGATGGGATTGCGAATGAAAGTCACTGCTAATGAAAATCTGTTAAACTCTCAGATTATAAGGCTGGTGCTGATGGAAGTAAGTAAACATTTCTATAATGTCTTCCTTTATCTATCCATTTAATTTTTATTAATACAATATATTACATTGAGTTTATTTTGTAGATAATGTGTAAAAATTGTTGTCCAAAATGAGTATACATTAAAGCATTATAAATTCATAATGGATGAGATGTGGCTTAAAGGATTTTACAGTATATACTGCAGTTATATAATAATTTCATATTTTTGTCAGCTTCAGCAAGAATTGAGCAAACTGGGACTTTCAAGAAACTACACTGTGAATGTGAGAAACATCCGTAAGCTCGATCCATGAAGGAAAAAGACTACATTCAGGTTCAAAATATAACTGAGGGAAATTACAGGTTTTGTGATGATTTATCTTTTATTTACTCATTTACTCAGCAATCTTTCTTTTTCAGAGCAGTTGGAAATTCTGTAGAGCTTTATTAAAAAGAGAATATAGTTATTAAAATGTTTGAAGAGATTTAAAAATATTTACAAACCTTGAAATGCCTTCTGTAATGTCTCATTATTAATAACGATGACTGTAATTATATTGATCTGTTATCGAGCATGATTTCTTCAGTGTAATATTTTATTGGGTTTATTGCTTATTAATGGTATTCTTGAGATCAATTTCAAATGAAAAAAAGAAACACTGAACTTGCTTATGAAAAATACTGCTATGAGCGTTAAGGGGTACTATGTGATTTTCATTTATTAATTGTTTTCAGTGTTGGGTTCCATGTAGTTTTGGTTGTGCTGATTAAATGTCAATCTAATAATAAACAGTAAATGAAGGAACGTGTGAAATGTTTTGTGTTGGGTGAAAGTTATTCAAAGAGAAAAATATATTTTATATTGTTTGAAAATAGAGTATATGTTATTTTTTATTGAGAAACCAAGAAGGTATGATAGATTCAGCTCCTTATTGCTGTGGATGTGAAGAACCACATTGTTTTGTTTAAGCATCCTGTCAAAATAGCTTTATATAATAAAGATTATACAGGTCTCACAAAAGTCTCCATACATAAGGGAAGTTAACATTTGTTAGTAAAAGGTAACTGAACCTCCTCTACATGATTACCATTTTTTTATACTCCCACATCTCTCCCAGACTTATCGTAATTTTGCCTCCTTGTGAGATCTTCGTAATCCATCCATGACAATGATTTCTATAAATTCTTCCTTTAACAAAGGCATTCTTAAAGGCTATCTGAAAAAAAAAATCTGTAATGTATATAGATTTTGAAAGTCATTTTGCAGTGAGGTTAATTTCTCCCATATATATAGACTTTTACACCCTGTATAATTAAGAGCGTAATACTTTATTCATGAATGAACCAAATAAAACAAAAGGATGAACAACAACAGTGATCCAATTGAAACTGAATAAACGTTTTCTTTACTTTTTAAGTAATGGGTTTCACATGTAATTTATATTATATAAATTTATATTATATAAATAGTATAGAAATTATCTTTTGTTTTGTATGTTGAGACTGGTTATATTTATGATCCTTAAGCCACAACCCTGTTATACATTTTTATTGATTAAATAACGTTTTTTCCTCCCAGCAGATGGCGCTGAAGTCACAGCATTAACGTGAGTGAAGCGCTCAGTAACTCATTATAAAATGAATAAATAAGCAGAACCGTGTCATAACCAAACACGGGACAATAAAGTCCACTGACATTTACCACAACATCCCTCAGCATTATTATGTTTATTTGTATAACGTTAATTGTACAACTTAGAAATTAACGCAAATTGTAGGCTAATAATGGACAAGAAAAATGTGCTATGTGTGCTATGTGCTATGTGCTACATGTGCTATGTAGCTATTGCTAATGGTACTACATTGATTACCTATGGCATATATAACTTATATAGAATATATATTGGGCATCCTAGCTAGAACCACCACCGGGACCAAGTTAAGCTTAGGACACAATTAAGTAAGAGCTCTCAGCCCAAGAAAAAATATAGAAAAAAACTTAAACAAATCCGCAGATGGCCAAGATTACAGCATTCACAAGGCAAACCTACAGAAAGGGAAACCAAAGCATAAGGGACCAAACCACCTCACAATCCCAACCACCTCACCAGCACCATCCACACAGTGAGGACACCCCAGCAGCCACTGCTAGTTAGAAAGAAATCCCCAAAAAACCTAAAAGAAAAAATACACAGTAAGTAGTGCCCCGAACACATTCCATTACAATCTGGAGACAGAGGCCAAGCATTCCATTCCATTCCATTTTTTTTTTTGGAAAGGAAAGGAGTGGTAAATTTGACAGACATGCACGGTCAGTGATGCCTTACTGAACTGAGCAAGGTTACACTGAGGTGAAAGAAAGAGATAAAAAAAACAGGCTTGGTGTTTGGCAAGTGTTTTAGTGATAAGAACAACTAGACCTGAGGTGAACAATCTAAATCTGAGATGATTTAGATCAATTCTTTATCTCCTTTCACCAGAAATTATCACTTTTTTCTTAATGTTCAGCATTAAATGCCTTTTTTATGTCATGCTCCCCAGTTGTGGTTAATATGAAGCTCATATGAAAGTACACACTTTAAGACTTGTAAAAATGTGTAGTTTTTCATAAGTATTACTGTTTTTTTCTTAGAAAAGTAAAAAAAAAAATCTTAATGTAAATGGTGATATCAAACCCAAATACTTGTCCATAAGCATCTAAAAATTTTATCCACTAAACCACTAAAACTGTGTAAGATGGTAAATAGTGTCTCACACTGAAAACCCTCAGTGTTCTGATTAATTTTATATCAGACTTTTGGAGATCAAATAATTTGTTTGTCTGTACTGATTGAAAATGCCCTATATGTCAATGTTAGATAATGTTCATGGCACCTATATTTGAATCTAACTCTGTTTTTTATAAAGCAGGACAAATGCTTATGCACTGAAAATTCAAAAATTCTTCGTGCACTTGAACAGTCCCAGTCATAACATATGATAAACAAACACACAAATATGTGATACCTGGCAGTATCTCATAGAATCTTATTGGTTGAAAAGTTCACAAATTTTTTCAGTTTCAGTTATTTCAGCTGGTACCTTCATTATGATTTGAATCATGGTACATTCAGTAACCAGTTTTTCTACATATTTCGAAGTCCTTCCCATATGCAATAGTTGAAATAAAATCAAGTGGCAGACAGAAGCAAACAGCAGAAAGCACAGATCCATGAGGTAAATGTCTTTCAATAGAAAGCTTCACTAATATTCCATCATATGACTCTTTTGACTATAAAAACATTTAATATTAGTTAGTTAATGTTTTAAAATTGATATAAATATCTTAATCACACTTTCTGTGCATTCCACCAGAGCCATGTTTTCGACTTCTGCTGCTTTTGGGTGAGTGGTATGTGTTATGTGTGTGTTATAAAAGATATCTAATTATTATAATGTGTATATTTCTATATACATAATAAGTTTATTTATGTAAATGAAAAGGAGTTTTAATGAAATGATGAAGAGAGCAAATTTTATCATTTCAGAAGCTTATTTCAAGCTTATTGGCTTATTGAGGTTACCAGTCATTTTAATAGGCAGTGATACTTTATCCAACTCAGTGATTCTGATTTTTTTATATGAATTTCTTTTTTCTGACCCGTTACTGTTAGTTCTTTCGCTTGGATGTTAAAAGTTGCATTGTGTAAATACAGATGGATAAAACAAAAATTGTGTTTGTCTTCATTTCACATTGCAAAGCTACAATGTGTGACTAATTTGAAGGGGTGATTATTTTATCTAATTGTACATGTAAATTAGTTCACTTTATTTTCGATCTTAGTAAATCAGAGCTTCAGTGACCTCAAGTTATATTCATTATGTAAAAACTGGTATTATGTATCTTACAGGGTTTTTCAGCCTTGGTGTCTGTCTTCCTCGTCAGTATCAGTTCATTAATGAGAATAAGACCTGGTCTGAAGCACAGAGATACTGCAGAGAGAATTATGTTGATTTAGCCTCTATTAATAACAATGAAGAGGACTTGGCCCTTACAAACATAATAGGCATCTGGAACAGCAGGCGAACCTGGATTGGACTGTATGATGATCTGAACAGCTGGAAATGGTCTCTGGATGATGATTCTTTCTACAAGGAGGGAGAGAGAAGCTTTAGAAACTGGTATATAAAGAAGCCAATAGACTGGTATGGAATCAGTTTGTGTGTGTATTTATCTAATTATGATGGAGCTTGGTGGGAGACATCTTGTTCCGCAATGCTTTATTTTATTTGCTTTGATGGTGAGTAATGCAGATTTGTATATGCTTTATGTATTAGCTTTAAATTCAGTACATATTTTCTGTAAAAGTACAGGTTTCCTATATTTCTATTGTCTCTTTTAGGCAGAGTGAATGCCAGTGAGAGATATGTCCCGGTTTATCAGAACATGAACTGGACTGAAGCTCAGAGATACTGCAGAGAGCATCACACAGACCTGGCCAGCGTGAGGAACGACACTGAGAACCAGGAGATTAAATCAATGTTTAATAATACGTATGATTCAGGTTTTTGGATCGGCCTGTACAGAACCAGATCTTGGTCAGATAAAAGCAACTCTTCATTCAGCAACTGGAAACCTGGACAACCAGATAATTACAGACAGAATGAATCCTGTACTGCTGTGTCATTTAATGATTCTGGGAAATGGACAGATGAAAATTGTAGCCAAGCTTTTCCATTCCTTTGTTACAGCAGTGAGTACATTTCTTTTCTGTGTCTATCTATAGTGCCTAATTTTCATTAGTATTAGTTGCCCTTAATGAACACAAACCAGCTATAATGTACTTTGTGAAAATAATGAGCATAGTAACCAACATTTGTGTTATCCTACTCTAGCAATGCTACCATTACCCTCTCATCAGTATCACTTTGTGAATGAGAATAAGACCTGGACTGAAGCACAGAGATACTGCAGAGAAAATTACACTGACCTGGCTACTATTGATAATATTGAGGAAATGAACACACTCCTTAATACAGTAAATGACAGCTACTCAGGTTTAGCCTGGATTGGACTGTATGGTGATGAGGACAGCTGGAGATGGTCTCTGGATGATGATGCTTTCTACCAGGAGGGAGAGAGAGACTTCAGAGGATGGGAACATCAACCTGATAACTCAAATGGAAATGAGCTGTGTGTTTATATTAGATCTGATGGAACCTGGTTTGATGGAGACTGTAGAGAATATTTTCATTTTATTTGTTATGATGGTGAGAATGTTTAATAATTTTATACTAATAAACTGTGTAAATTCTAGTTTATGTGTTACTGAGCCCATTTATTTTACCAGGAAAGAATGGAACAGAAAATTACACATGGATAAACCAGCCAATGCCTTGGACAAAAGCTCAGCATTACTGCAGAGAGCATTATACTGACTTGGCCAGTGTGAGAAATCCAACAGATAATCAAAGAATCTTAAACCTTACAGTTGGCACTGTGGCTTGGATTGGTTTATACAGGACCAGAGTCTGGTCAGACAAACAGGTATCCACATATGAAAACTGGAGACCAGCCACCTATCAACAACCAGACAATGGTATTAATAATCCCTGGGAATACAGAAATCAGCACTGCACTGCTGTCTCATTCAGAGACTCAGGTCATTGGACAGATGAGGACTGCTTATCCACCTTCCCTTTTATCTGCTATAACAGTGAGTTCTTCTAATCAGACTTTATTTTTTCATTATTGTACAATATGAACCTTTATCCACTCAAACTATGTAAATATCACATTTTTTTTTGCCTTCTCTAAACCCTTGCCATAAAGGTCTGCACAGATTTCCCTTCACCATAGCTAATGGTTCTTGTCCAAACCTGTTTCAGACTGGCAATGCTTTTATTAATGTAGAATGTTCCATAAATTGATGTTTTGCCAATATTTGTGTGGAAGAATTCTAGTGGCCTTCACAGAACCATGAGCTCAACTCAACAGATGATTTAGAAAGCTCTTTGCATACAAGATCTATATACTAATCATCACTGCCTGATCTCACTCATGTCCTGGTGCCTGAATAGGTTCAAATCCCCCTAGCCATGTTCCAAAGTTTAGCATTCACTTTAAAATGGAGACTGTTATAGCAGGAAATGGGGATCAACTCTATATTAATCCTGGGAGTTTTGAAGTGGGATAATCAGTGAGGATACATTGGTGTGATGTCAGAATGTACTTTTATGGTTAAAAAATAAGATTTAAAGGTTTAATTTCATTTAAATTAACAGTTTAATTCTACCCCAGTCAAGCATCACTAATTTCATAACTTTCATGAGGATACTTGAGGAGTTCTTTGCCATTTTCAGTTGTGCATCTGAGTGTACATCATAGGATTTTCATGAATATAAATATTCTTATATCATCTTTATGATTAAAGAAATGAAAATAGATGGATTTTTTTTGTAATTTCTAAGTTGTATAAATTTTTTCAATCTTTGATACACTGTCTATAAAAAATGATAAAATATTACGGTTACTTTAACATTTGTATTTTTGGTAATTCACATCAATATTTACAAAAAAAAAATGTTGTTTGTCTGCCAAATATTATATTATGGTGTTTTTCCTTTAAAGAATTCTGCACAGGATCATCATGCACCCTCCATCAGTATCACTTTGTTAATGAGAAAAAGAACTGGACTGAAGCACAGAGATACTGCAGAGAGAAATACACTGACCTGGCAACCATTAATAACATGGAGGAAATGAACACACTCATTAACACAGTAAATGGAATCTACTTAGGTTTAGCCTGGATTGGACTGTATGATGATCTGAACAGCTGGAGATGGTCTCTGGATGACGATGCTTTATACAGTTACGGAAAAATAAACTTTAGTAATTGGTATACAGACAAACCAAGCTACAGGAATGGAAACAATTTATGTGTATATTTTGTTTATTCTGCCCTTTGGTGGGTGTATTCATGTTCTACAACACTTCCATTCATTTGTTTTGATGGTGAGCGCCGCAGTCTATACACACACACACACACACACACACACACACACACACACACACACACACACACACACACATATATATATATATATATATGCTAAAAAAATTTACTTTGAACAAAAAGATTCTATCATAAATATTCTACACAAATTCTATTTCCTTCTCTTTTAGGTCGAGTGAATGCCAGTGAGAGATATGTTCTAGTTTATCAGCGTATGAACTGGACTGAAGCTCAGAAATACTGCAGAGAACATTACACAGACCTGACCAGCGTGAGGAATGACACTGAGAACCAGAAGATCAGATTATTATTAGCTAACGATAAGGATGATAAACATTATACCTCCGGTTATTACTATAATAATTATTACGCTTTTTGGATCGGCCTGTACAGAACCAGTTTATGGTCAGATCAAAGCAACTCTTCTTTTACCAACTGGAAACCTGGACAACCAGATAATTATGGACAAACTGTATCCTGTACTGCTGTGTCATTTAATGAAAGTTTTTTTTATGGGAAATGGGCAGACGAAAACTGTGGTCAAGCTTTTCCATTCCTCTGTTACAGCAGTGAGTGAAGAACAGAGTTTTCTGTTCTTTGTCTATTTAAAGTGGCAATTTTTCATAGAATTACTTTCTCTTAATGAACACAAACAAATATCATTTTTCAGAATAATGAGCACAGTAACCAACATTTGTGTTATTCTACTCTAGCAATCCTCTCAAACTCCTCTCGTAAGTATCACTTTGTTAATGAGAATAAGACCTGGACTGAAGCACAGAGATACTGCAGAGAGAATTACACTGACCTGGCAACCATTAATAACATGGAGGAAATGAACACACTCCTTAACACAGTTAATGGCAGCTACTCAGGTTTAGCCTGGATTGGAATGTATGAGGACAGCTGGAGATGGTCTCTGGATGATGATACTTTCTACCAGGAGGGAGAGAGAGACTTCAGAGGATGGGAACATCAACCTGATAATGATGGAAATGAGATGTGTGTTTCCATGGGGAATGGAGGGTGGTGGTTTGACAGACCTTGTACTGACAGAAGTTCATTTGTTTGCTATAATGGTAAGGTCTGACAGAAATGGAAACATTTGGCCTAAATTATTTTAATCTGCTATTGCAGCTGATAAAAATTGATAATGGATATTTATCATACAGCTAATTACAGCTATTGTATGTATCTTTGTAATTATCTCAACCTTAGGTATAAACAACACATATGTAATGATTTATGATCAAAGGACTTGGGAAGAAGCTCAGAGCTTTTGCAGAGTGCGTTACACAGACCTGGCCAGTGTGAGGCATCAGACCGAACTTCAGCAAATAATGAGCATCGTGAACAGTTCTGATGTATGGATAGGTTTGTACAGAAACCGATTATGGTCAGATCAGAGCAACTCAACCTTTACATATTGGAGACCAGAGAGTCCAGAACCTACACCAGAACCTGATAATGGTGTGAATTCACCTGGACAAAGTGGAAGCCGACACTGTACAGCTGTGGATCATTCTGGCCAATGGACAGATGAAAACTGTTTCGCCAGATTCCCATTTATCTGCTACAATGGTGAGTTGATCTCCATTTTAAATTCATTTAAAATATAATGAATAAAGGAAGCTGGATGTCTAAATATGATTATGAACTTTAGCAATAGCAATGTTTGCAGCTGGAATAAGATTACCAGATGTTTTCTAATCCTAACATGTCTTCCTTGTGCTCTGGCAGCATTCACTCCAGGTAAGCAAAAACACTATTTATGTGGTCATGAAAAATAAATAGAGATATCTATGATCCTTAGTTAACTAAGCGAATGCTTATTGAATGTCTGTTTCTTTATTGGTTTTAATTAACACTTTTATACAGGTGCTGTGATGGGACCACGTATGAAAGTCACTGTTATTAAAAATCTGTTAAACTCTCGGATTAAAAGACTGATGGAAGAGGTGATGGAAGTAAGTTAACGTTCCTATAATGTCTTTCTTTATCTGTACCTTTAATTTATATTAATACAATTTATTACATTGAGTTTATTTTGTAGATAATGTGTAAAAATGTATTTAGCAAAAGAAATAATGTTTTCCAAAATAAGTATAAATTAAAGCATTATAAATTCATAATGGATGAGATGTGTCTTAAAGGATTTTACAGTATTTACTGTAGTTATATAATTATTCATATTTTTGTCAGCTTCAGCAAGAATTGAGAAAACTGGCAGACTTTCAAGCAACTAAACTGTGAATGAGAGAAACATCCATAAGCTCAATCCATGAAGGAAAAAGACTACAATCGGGTTCTAAATACAACTGAAAGAAATTCCAGGTTTTATGGTGATTTATCTTTTATTTATTCATTTACTCAGCAATCTTTCTCCTTATTAAAAAGAGAATATAGGTATTAAAATGTTTGAACAGATTTAATAGTTTTATGTAAAAATATTTACAAACCTTGAAATGCCTTCTGTAATGTCACATTATTAATAACAATGACTGTAATTACAATTATCTGTGATCGAGCATGATTTCTTATTGGGTTTATTGCTTGTGAATGGTATTCTTGAAATGAATTTCAGATGAATAAAAGAATCACTGAACTTGCATATGAAAAATACTGCTATAAGCGTTAAGGGACACTATGTGATTTTCATTTATTAATTGTTTTCAGTATTGGGTTCCATGTAGTTTTGGTTGTGCTGATTAAATGTCAATCTAATAATAAACAGTAAATGAAGGAACGTGTGAAATGTTTTGTGTTGGGTGAAAGTAATGCTATTCAAAGAGAAAAATATATTTTATATTGTTTGAAAATAAAGTATGACTTTACGTTTTTTTGACACACTGGATGTGAAGAACCACATTGTTTTGTTTAAGCATCCTGTCAAAATAGCTTCATATAATAAAGATTATACAGGTCTCACAAAAGTCTTCATACATGAGAGAAGTTAGCATTTGTCAGTAAAAGGTAACTGAACCTCCTCTACAGGATTACCTTTTTTTAAAACACACACACATCTCAGACTTATTGTAACTTTGGATCTTCACAATCCATCCATGACAATGATTTCTAGGAATTCTTCCTTTAACAAAGGCATTCTTAAAGGCTATCGGAAAAAATTGTATAAATTGTAATATACTGTATGTAGATTTTGAAAGACATTTTGCCATGAAGTTAATTTCCCCCATGTATGGAGACTTTTGTGACACCCTGTATAAATAAGAGCATCTCAATACAGAAAACATTATAATATCTTTATACATCAGTGGTGGGCAAACATAAGGCCTGTTGAGGTGTTTAACCTCACCACTCGATTATTTACAAAATTGTCCATCAGACCACCTTCGTTTTGCATTTTTATTGCAATACTCTATTCCAGTTTATTCCACTAGGTGGCGTAGTCCAAACAACAGTGTTCCTATTGAAATCGAATAAAAGTTTTCTTTACTTTTTAGGTACTTTTTGGGTTTCACATGTAATTTATATCATATAAATTTGTATTATATAAATAGTACAGATATTATCTTTTGTTTTGTATTTTGAGACTTTGCCCATCCCTGTTATACATTTTTATTGATGAAATAACTTTTTTTCTCCCAGCAGATGGCGCTGAAGTCACAGCAATAACGTGAGTGAAGCGCTCAGTAACTTAATATAAAATGTATAAATAAGCAGAACCGTGTCATAACCAAACACGGGAAAATAAAATCAACCTGGAAAAGGGTGTCTGCTAAATGCCAGAAATTTGAATGCAGTGCAGATATTCTTTCTTTACCATTACTTATATCTAATGAAGAAAAAACACCTTTAATGTACCTTTTAAAAATAAGGAGCAAACAATATTTTTGTTATTCATTATTAGCAATGCCATCAAACTCCTCTCGTCAGTATCACTTTGTGAATGAGAATAAGACCTGGATTGAAGCACAGAGATACTGCAGAGAGAATTACACTGACCTGGCTACTATTGATAACATGGAGGAAATGAGCACAATCCTTAACACAGTAAATGGCAGCTACTCAGGTTTAGCCTGGATTGGACTGTATGGTGATGAGGACAGCTGGAGATGGTCTCTGGATGATGATGCTTTCTACCAGGATGGAGAGAGAGACTTCAGAGGATGGGAACATCAACCTGATAACTATAATGGAAATGAGATGTGTGTTTCCATGGGAAATGGAGGGCGGTGGTTTGACAAGCCTTGTACTGACAGAAAATCATTTGTTTGCTATAATGGTAAGCTCTGTCAGAAAGTGAAAACATTTTGGTTAAGTTATTTTAACTTACTGATAAATGCCAATAATGGTTAATAATCATACAGCTAATTATAATAGTTATTGTTTGTATATTTATAATTCTCTCAACCTTAGGTATGAACAACAGATATGTGTGGATTTATCATCAAAAGACTTGGGACGAAGCTCAGAGCTTTTGCAGAGTGCGTTACACAGACCTGGCCAGCATGAGGCATGAGGCTGAACTTCAGAAAATACTGAGCATCATGAACGAGGATGAGGTATGGATAGGTCTGTATAGGAACCGATTATGGTCAGATCAGAGCAACTCAACCTTTACATATTGGAGATCAGAGAGTCCAGAACCTACAGCAGAGCCTGATAATGGTGTGAATTCACCTGGACAAAGTGGAAGCCAACACTGTACAGCTGTGGATCATTCTGGCCAATGGACAGATGAAAACTGTTTTGCCAGATTCCCTTTTATCTGCTACACTGGTGAGTGTGACTTCATTTAAAGAATTAAGTCAAAGTCAAAGTCGGTAAAGAATAATAAAAAAAAAACATAATACTAATCCATGTCTGAACATGATTGTTTTCGTAACCTAAACCTGTCTAACGTGTGCTCTGGAAGCATTCACTCCAGGTGAGCACAAACACCATTTATGTGTTTATGCAACATTAATATTAATGTCTATGATATTATATTACACTCAAATGTGTACTTAACTAATTGAACACCAGTTTAAATTTCACTTTATTGGTTGATGAATGTCATTGCTATTGAAAATGTGTAAACCAAATATACATTAAAAAATTACATATATACATATTTACATTGGATGACATTTTACTTGTTTATATTTACAAGGTACTTACTGCATTTATATAAATATTTCACATTTTTGTCAGCTTCAGCAAGAATTGAGCAGACTGGGACTTTCAAGCAACTACACTGTGATCCTGAGAGACATTTGTAATCTCGGTCTATAAAGGAAATAAATACACTCAGGTTCAAAATATATCTGAGACATTTTCTATATTTCATTCTTTTATTTAATCATTGGTTCAGCAATCTTTCTTTTCCAGAGCAGTTGGGAATGCTGTAAACTTCTATTAAATTATAATGACCTGAATATAATGTATTTTTTTTATTTAGTTTATTACATTTTTAATACTTATGAATGGTATTTTTAAATGACAAAAGAAACACTGTACTTGTTTGTGCAAAATAATGCTATGGGTGTTAAGAGACAGTATGTGTTTTTCATTTTATAATTGTTTTTATTATAGGGATTTTGGGAATATTGTCATTTTCTAATAAAAATCACTTAAATGAAGAAACGTGTGAAATCTTTTTCAATTTATTTTACGTGATGGGTGAAGTAATGCTGTTCAAATGGGAAAACGGGCCTTTATGTTGTCTTAATTTTTTTAAATATATTTTACTGAGAATTCCAGTGCAGCAGTAAGATGTAGGGAAATCAAGGCACCATCATGGCGTCCAGCTCCTTATTGGTGTGGATGTGATGAGACATTGTTTTGTTCAAACATCCGGTCAAGTCGGTGTTGGGTGAACTGTCGGTTGCCCGACACTAGATGGCAGGCTGACAGGTCTCCTTGTGTCATGTGTTGCCACCTGTGTCTTGTTTGCTATATACAGTATGTCTGTCAGGTGTGTTGAAAGATGAGGCAGAGAATCCAAATGCAGGTAGAAGATTTGAATGAAACAAAAGCACAAAGTAATCCAGGCAAGGGCAATAGCAAAACAGGACCAGAATCATGAGCACACAAAACAGCCACAGACAACAACCGACGAACAACATGGCAAACAAATAAAATATAGAATATACATGTGTCCCAAAAGTCTCCATACATAGGAGAGATACACATTTGCTAGCAAAGTGTAACTGAACATTCTCTACATTATTGCCATTTTTATATCTAAACACCCACATCTCTCCCAGAGTTATCTTTCACCACTTGCGTCACCTTTTATAATTTCTTCCTTTGACAAAGGCTATATAATATATATTAAGATTTTGAGTTTTCTATATGGTGCTTTTTATTCCAGACTTTTGTTTCCTTGCAGAAATCCTAACCATATCGTTATATTTTCTTGATTAAATAACACTTTATTTTTTAATCTCAGCAGATGGGGCTCAAGTCACAGCATTAGTGTAAATAGTGAGCTGAATAACAACGGGACAATAAAATCCACTGACATTTACTACAACAGCTCACAATGGAAAAATATATATGAACATTTTTGATATAGAAATGCATTTAAATTGGTATTTTGATAAAGCTAACCATCTGATCCAGAACAGTGACACAGGGTCAGTCCTAAAAAGGACCCAAGTCTCAACTATAATTAAAATAATCTAGGAGTTTAAGAATTTAAATACATTTAGGTTACTGACCACAGACAGGTGACCGGGTCAAGAGAAGGCTCCTCACCCTAAAATCTGTTAAACTCATAACAAGTAATACCAAATCAAATGCATTGTTTTCATCTAGAGTTTATATTATGGGAGAAAATGTGTATTTTATTCAGGAATGAGAAAATGAGAGAGTGATGAATTTGACAGACATGCACTGTCAGTGTTGTATGATATCACTGATCAAGGATATATTGAAGGGAAAGTAAAAAAAAAAAAGCAGGCTCAGTGGATTAGTGTTTTGCACATGTTCTAGTGATAAGTACAACTAGACCAGATGTGAACAATATAAATCTGAGGTGATTTAACTGAACGAAACAAAAGAAGAGACAGTGAGCTTGTCTTGTGACTCCATTTTTAAATGAAATAATCCCTAACTGTACTTTTGGTGTATATCATTGACATGAATACTGTTGATAAACTGAATTTCCTAAAATTGAATTTCAGCAAATAGAACACTGTGCTATTTTATGCTTTGTGTGATTTATATAAACTTTTGATGCATTATATTTTATTTGCAACAGTTATATATTATTACTTGATGTTAAGGAATACTATGTGACTTATTTATTTATTCTTTTCTCTATTTGTAGATATGGCTGTGTTGATTAAAGACTACTCTGGTTACACTGAATAAATGTTTGTGTGAATGGGTTTTAAATGCAGTTTATGTATTGTGTGAAGTAATGCTATTTATAAACGTAAAATGATACTGATTAAACAATTATGTGATTATTGTGTTTTAACACAATGATGAAAAAATACATTAGCAGATATTACATAGAAATGCATTCAAATTTATTTTCAAAGAGTCAAAATAAATGTGTGGGACTGTCTGGGACTTTCAAGCAACTATACTGTGAACGTGAAGAAGCATCCATAAGATGCATACAAGTTTGAACAAATTAAATATATTTTTAACAAAACAAATAACGTATACTGTATTGTATATTAAGAATGAAAGTATTTTATTGAAACAGTTTCTAGTCTTCTTTACACACCTATCGCTATAGGGAATCAACAGCACAAGCAAATACTGTATATGAAGCACCAATCGTAATAAGTTTCCTGAGGCCATTCTGATATAATTTTACGTTTAAAAGTAAATATATCTGCATATAAATCTTAAATGTAAACTAAATTAAAATAAAACTAAATCTTAGACATAAACATAGGACTTAAATGTTTAATTCAGACTAATTGCCCTAGCCGTCTCTGAGCGTGCATCATTAGAGTGCTGTTAGAGTTGCCACGTTGTCACGATATTTGAATCAAAGCTGAATATGTACAAAACAAGTCAGCTTGTGACATTTGAGGCTGATAAAAAAACAACGCTGCCTTACAGCCGCTCACACCATAAAAAACACAGAAGCCTGCTTCGAGGTCCCATGGCTCAATTACCTCAATTAGTGTGTGAATGTGTATGCATGATGCCCTGAGATTCATTAGACCTTTTCCCACTTAATGCTTATTGTTCCTGAGCCATCTGGACTGTGACCAGTATAAATACTTAATGATATATATCTACATGGATTCTGAAGATGTTTTAATAAATAAAGTAAAAATTTACAGTATTCTATTGTATTTAAATGCTGACTTTGTAACCGGAATTTGGTAAGAAGCTGAACATCAGTTAGACCAGTTGATAAAAAACCCATCCAGATACCATACTCTTAAGAGCTGATTATAACTTCTTTATTAACTGCCTGAATATTGAAAGATTTGTTAGATATAATATGACAATGTGAGTTTAATAATATTTTGATGAAGCTAACGAAGTTTGACCCAAATCCTGAATGACAGTATACTGAAGACAAAGACTCAGCCTAGTCCATTCAAATGCCTTTTCTTTATCTACTGATTAAGTAATGGTTGAAATTAAAGAAGTGTCTTTAAGTTAAACTGTATATGAGCTTTATAATGTCTCTATTTTTTTCTCTCAGGGTGAACAAGTGCATTAACCCCTCCTAAACCTTTCAACACTTGATAATGATAATGAGAATCTACTGTTTTGAATCCTTCAGGGTTACACTCTCTTACCGCACTTCTAAATGTAGAGTCCTGCACATCTCTGTATTGCAAACATGTAAGTCAAATAGATACAGTAACACCCCTAATTAAAAGAAAAACCGAGAAAATGTGTGTTATTCAGGAAAAAGGAAAAGAAAAAGTGATACATTTGAAAGATAAGAACAGTCAGTGACACCTGATTAGACTGAGCAAGATTACACTGAAGTAAAAGAAGGAAATAAAAAAGCAAGATTAGTTTTGCAAGATAATGGGATGATCTGATTTAGACAAATTCTTCTACAAATCCTTATCCAGCACTGAATATATTTTTCATGTTAGACTCCAGGGGAGGCACGGTGGCTTAGTGGTTAGCACGTTCGCCTCACACCTCCAGGGTTGGGGGTTCGATTCCTGTCTCCGCCTTGTGTGTGTGGAGTTTGCATGTTCTCCGCGTGCCTCGGGGGTTTCCTCCGGGTACTCCGGTTTCCTCCCCGGTCCAAAGGCATGCATGGTAGGTTGATTGGCATCTCTGGAAAATTGTCCGTAGTGTGTGAGTGAATGAGAGTGTGTGTGTGCCCTGTGATGGGTTGGCACTTCGTCTAGGGTGTATCCTGCCTTGATGCCTGATGACGCCTGAAATAAGCACAGGCTCCCCGTGACCCGAGGTAGTTCGGATAAGCGGTAGAAAATGAATGAATGTTAGACTCCACAGTGGTGATTAATGTTTTTTTAGGAAAATATACAGTCAGGTCTTTGTAGCTTTTTATAAATATTTCTATTTTCCTTAAGGGCAATGTATTCATTCCCACCCCCTATCATCAACCATTAGAATTCTGTGTAAGGTTATCCCAACAGAGGTTAAAAAAAAAAAAAAAAAAAGGTTTACACTGAAATCCAGCAGCATCCTGATTAATATTATAACTGACATGTGGTGATAAAATATTTCATATGTTTATACTGATTTGCCAAATTTTCAGAAAAGTCGATTTGTTTGCTGGTAAACGGGGTTAATGCTAGCTAATATAGCTATAACTAAACATGGTTCTGACTGTGATTTTGATAAAGCAGAGCAAAAGTTTAAGCACTCAAATTTTAAAAATCCTTCTGGCTTGAAAAGTCTATGCCATAATGTATGACAAACAAACACATAAATATGTAGCATGGCATAACACATTCATTTCAATGTTTACAGTTTTCACCATCCCTGTGATATGCTGGTACACCCAATAACCAGTCTTTCTACATATTCCTAAGCCTTCCTTCTCATTTGATTTCCTTCATAATCTTTATTTAGCTGCATTGAAATAAAAGTGGCAGACAGGAGCAAACAGCAGACAGCACACATCTATGAGGTAAAATATTTAAATAGAAAACATAACTAGCGCATAGCTAGCGTTTGACTTTGACTATTTTGACTATAGGAAAATTATTTAATGTCATCTTTTATAATACGTTAATCAAACAATTATCATGTTCTACCAGAGCCATGTTTCGACTTCTGCTGCTTTTGGGTGAGTTTTATTTTCTGTAGGTTATATACACTACCAGTCAAAAGTTTTAGAAAACCCAATTTTTCCAATTTTTATTTTAAATTCAAATTTTATAATTGCCCAGTGACATAAAAACAGAATTTACTTGCATAGAAATTAAAAACAAAAATATAAAAAACATAAAGGAGATAAAAGATAGTATAGAAATAGTCCTACAAAAGCATAGACTTTATGTGGAACAGTGCCGACATGTGCAGTTGTATATTGTGACATCGATGCCACCGAATCTCTGGACTTTTTTGTACAATAAACTGTTTACTGCTGTTTATTGTAAAAGAACGAGGGACAAGGGACTTAAGACCCTTGAGGGACTTAAGGGACTTAAGACCCTTGTCTAAGACCCTTACAGTGTGCATTAGTTGTATGTGATAAAGTTTAATAAAATAATCAAAAATAGCTACATAGACAACCGATGGGTACAAATATGCAATTTATCTATTTGCACATGAAAATTAACTTAATTTATTTGAGTAAATCAGAGCTTCAGTGACCTCACATTATATTTGGGATAAAAAACAGTAATGTGTATTTTACAGGGTTTTTCAGCCTTGGTGACTGTCTTCCTCATCAGTATCAATTATTAATAACACTGAAGAGCCTCTATTAATAACACTGAAGAGGACTTGGCCCTTACAAACTTAATAGGCATCAGGAACAGCAGTCGAACCTGGATTGGACTGTATGATGATCTGAACAGCTGGAAATGGTCTCTGGATAATGATTCTTTTTACAAGCAGAGAGAGAGAAGCTTTAGAAACTGGTTTATACAGGAGCCAAGAGACTGGTATGGAATCAGTTTGTGTGTGTATTTATGGTATTCTGATGGAGTTTGGTGGGAGGCCTCGTGTTCCCTAACACGTCCGTTCATTTGCTTTGATGGTGAGTATAGCATTTATGTATGCATATATTTGAGTGTGTGGGTGTGTGTGTGTGTGTGTGTGTTTACTTTCTGTAAAAGTACAGGTTTCCTATATTTCTATTGTCTCTTTTAGGCAGAGTGAATGCCAAATTCAAATTCATAAATCCCGGTTTATCAGAACATGAACTGGACTGAAGCTCAGAGATACTGCAGAGAGCATCACACAGACCTGACCAGCGTGAGGAACGACACTGAGAACCAGGAGATTAGATCAATGTTTAATAATACGGATTATTCAAGTTTTTGGATCGGCCTGTACAGAACCAGATCTTGGTCAGATAAAAGCAACTCTTCATTCAGTAACTGGAAACCTGGACAACCAGATAATTACAGACAGAATGAATCCTGTACTGCTGTGTCATTTAATGATTCTGGGAAATGGACAGATGAAAACTGTGTAGACACTTTTCCATTCCTCTGTTACAGCAGTGAGTACATTTCTGTTGTGTGTCTGTCTTTAGTGGCAGTTTTCATAAACGCTTACCAACTGTGATGTACATTGTCAAAATAATGAGCATTGTGTTATCCTACTCTAGCAATGCCATCATCACCCTCTCGTCAGTATCACTTTGTTAATGAGAAAAAGACCTTGATTGAAGCACAGAGATACTGCAGAGAGAATTACACTGACCTGGCTACTGTTGATAACATGGAGGAAATGAACACAATCCTTAACACAGTAAATGGCAGCTACTCAGGTTTAGCCTGGATTGGACTGTATGGTGATGAGGACAGCTGGAGATGGTCTCTGGATGATGATGCTTTCTACCAGGATGGAGAGAGAGACTTCAGAGGATGGGAACATCAACCTGATAACTATAATGGAAATGAGATGTGTGTTTCCATGGGAAATGGAGGGCGGTGGTTTGACAAACCTTGTACTGACAGAAAATCAATTGTTTGCTATAATGGTAAGCTCTGTCAGAAAGTGAAAACATTTTGGTTGAGTTATTTTAACTTACTGATAAAAGCCAATAATGGTTAATAATCATACAGCTAATTATAATACAGTTATTGTTTGTATATTTATAATTCTCTCAACCTTAGGTATGAACAACAGATATGTGTGGATTTATCATCAAAAGACTTGGGACGAAGCTCAGCACTTTTGCAGAGTGCGTTACACAGACCTGGCCAGCGTGAGGCATGAGGCTGAACTTCAGAAAATACTGAGCATCATGAACGAGGATGAGGTATGGATAGGTCTGTATAGGAACCGATTATGGTCAGATCAGAGCAACTCAACCTTTACATATTGGAGACCAGAGAGTCCAGAACCCACAGCAGAGCCAGACAATGGTGTGAATTCACCTGGACAAAGTGGAAGCCAACACTGTACAGCTGTGGATCATTCTGGCCAATGGACAGATGAAAACTGTTTTGCCAGATTCCCTTTTATCTGCTACACTGGTGAGTGTGACTTCATTTAAAGAATTAAGTCTAAGTCAAAGTCGGTAAAGAATAATTTAAAAAAAACATAATTGTAATCCATGTCTGAACATGATTATGACAGTTGACTTCATTTAAAGAATTAAGTCTAAGTCAAAGTCGGTAAAGAATAATTTAAAAAAAAAACATAATTGTAATCCGTTCGGATAAGCGGTAGAAGATGAATGAATGAATGAATAATTGTAATCCATGTCTGAACATGATTATGACAGTTGACTTCATTTAAAGAATTAAGTCTAAGTCAAAGTCGGTAAAGAATAATTTAAAAAAAACATAATTGTAATCCATGTCTGAACATGATTATGACAGTTGGCAATGGGATTGCAGCTGAACCAGATGTTATTGTAACCTAAACCTGTCTTCCGTGTGCTCTGGAAGCATTCACTCCAGGTGAGCACAAACACCATTTATGTGTTTATGCAACATTAACATTAATATCTATTATATTAATGTTGCATAAAGTTGCTATTCAAAATGTGTAAACCAAATATACATAAGAGTATTTACATATATACATATTTACATTGGATGACATGTTACTTGTTTGTATTTACAAGGTACTTACTGCATTTATATAAATATTTCACTTTTTTGTCAGCTTCAGCAAGAATTGAGCAGACTGGGACTTTCAAGCAACTACACTGTGATCCTGAGAGACATTTGTAATCTCGGTCTATAAAGGAAATAAATACGCTCAGGTTCAAAATATATTTGAGACATTTTCTAGATTTTGTTCTTTTATTTAATCATTGGTTCAGCAATCTTTCTTTTCCAGAGCAGTTGGGAATGCTGTAAACTTCTATTAAATTATTAGGGTCAAAAATAATGACTGAAATTATAATGACTGAAATTCATTTTATAATTGTTTTTATTATAGGGATTTTTGGGAATATTGTCATTTTCTAATAAAAATCACTTAAATAAAGAAACGTGTGAAATGTTTTTCAATTTATTTTATGTGATGGGTGAAGTAATGCTGTTCAAATGGTAAAATGGGTTTTATGTTGTCTTAAATTTTTTAAATATATTTTATTGAGAATTCCAGTGCAGCACTAAGATGTAGGGAAACCAAATGTCACGTATCTGTACTTTACTTCGCTATTTAAATTTATGTCAACTTTCACTTTTACTCCACTACATTTCCTAGATAAAATGTATACTTTTACTCCGATATATTTCCACTAAGCATCTTCGTTACTACAAATAAAATCAGAAGGAATGTGTGCGACTGCAATAAGGGAGGTTTGGCGAATCACTGCTCCTAGATTGTATTACGCTCCGCACGCTCTACTTCAGCGTAATGTTACCCAAGGAGCAGTGGCGGAGCCAGAGGGGTGTCCGGGGTGGCACTGAACACCCCTGACATCTGATTGGCCACCCCAGGTGCCACCCCGAATTTTTATTTGATAGCATTGGAAAGTTTGATGCTGATTGACATCTTATTTCACCTATCAAAAGAAGTCTTCGTTTGACGTTTGGTCGCGGCGCCGCTCAACATTTCAAATCCATCAATCAATGACAAGAAAGAGTTGAGAGGTAGAGAAGAATACTGTAACTTCAAATTTCGGTAAGTTTTGAGATTAAACATCAGGATTTAGTTTTCCAGAAAAATATTTCGAAAGTTACGTCGATATCTAAATTAGCAGATTAATTAGACAAGAGAGATCGGTTAGTTCCCCAGTTTAGCCATAATATACATTTCGTTATGAGATAACTAGTTTTACAGCTGTCAGTGTTTAATGTTGTTATTAAACTATGTATCTGGTAATGTTACTCTGGTAAGTTGTCATTTATGCTGACAGTTCGTTTTAAAGTGCAATTATTATAGCGGGATTTGTAGTTAAAGTTGAGTTTGAATTAAAAACAATCTGTATTTGATGCTTAAATGTATTATACCCATGTCATATTTTTACATAGGGTCAATAAAAAAATGAAAAGAAAGGCAGAGATATCAGATTTATTTTTAAACAAGCAAACACATACAGATCAGGTACAAACAGATCCCAGCCCAGACCCCAGACCCCAGCCCCTGCATCACCACAGTACCCCAGAGCAGCTTCCTGCCTGATACTCGTAGTCAGAATTCACAAGAACCACCAACAGGTTTGAGAACCCACCAGGCAGTCAGTCAGTTAGTCAGTCACATGTCCAGTTCAGAATTTAAGTTTAGCTTATTATAGATGGTTTCATCAGTTTAGGCTTTACATAAAAATGGAATTACGTGTTGCTTTATGTGTGACATACACAAGATAAAATTATAACATATTATAAATTATAAAATAGATTATGAGAGATATATTCTACCTCTAATGAGCAATTATGGGATTCATCCATGCTCCGTATTAGGGTAATTTGTGTCATAGTCTGTGGACCCCCTAAAGTTGCCTTGGCCACCCCATGTATAAAATTCTAGTTCCGCCACTGCAAAGAGGGCGAAGCACAACTGAAACCGCAATGAAAGCACCTAATGGAGGACTTCCCATTATCGTAGACAACCACCCTGACAATAGTGGTGAACTCGATGAACAGGTTGAAGAAGACAACGTTATACACCCATGGCTGGGTGCCTCTTATGCCTACCGAAAATCACTGAAATTTTACTTTTTACTTTTACTTCAAATAGCTACTTAAGTACATTAAATATCAGAAAAACCTTTGATACCTAAGTACAGTATATATCAGATACTTTAAGACTTTTACTTGAGTAATATTCTAAAAGGTAACTTTCACTTCTACCAAAGTCTTTTTTTAGTACGATACTTGTACTTTTACTCAAGTATTGCTAATACTTTATACAACACTGGGCAGGGGTCGGCAACCTTAAACACTCTCAGAGCCATTAGGACACGTTTACCACAGAAAAAAAAACACAGGGAGCCACAAAACCCTTTTGACATCTAAAATGAAGATAACACTGAATATATCGTTTTTTACCTTTATGGAAAGTATAGAAAAAAATGTAGTGTGTTGCATTTATTAAATCAATGAACTGCTACCGAGTAAACGAAATTTTATTTCTGCAGGCAAACAAAAATATTTTGAACAGTTTGAACTAACCTTAACAAAAAAGATGCTGGGTTGAAGGTTACTTTCAAATAAATTGTTCAATGTCTAATTAAGTCCTCTTCGTATTCGTGACATCAAAATTTTAACTTGGTGGCTGCAGCAAACCAAAAATGCGTCTGCTTCTGTGTGTCGGATTTCGTCGAAGTTATGACGCATATTTTGAGCGACAAACAAATTAAACACGGTTTATTTTAAAGATACAATAGCATCATAACCTTAGAATTTAGAATTACATTTTTTTAAAAAACTAACTAAAATAAAATACATTTAAATTAAGTATTTATTTTCCAAATCTACAGGAAGCCGCAGCAGAGGGATGAAAGAGCCACTTGCGGCACCGGAGTACGGGGCCGGAGCCGCCATCTTGGTACGGGGGACCCCCTCCTCTTAATGCATTAGTGTCAATGGAGGCAAAGAAATAAAATCACCATAAATCGTCATGAATGCAATTTCTAGTTTTTTTTTTGGTTCGTTCCAAAGGTTAGACATGTATTTATCATCAAGTCCAGAGAAAATTTAAGGTTTTGATATTAAGATAATTTACTTTTTTCACAATATAATGCATAGTGCTAGTAGGTGTAAGTTTATTACTTACATTCTTCCACTTGAGTAAACTTCAAATGAACAATCACTACTTACCTTATAGCCTACTGCATGCAACACTGCTACAATGGTGTGACTATACATGTTCATTTAAACATTTAAATTGTATTGGTTTATTAAATATGATAAACAAAGCAATTTGCAGGTGGAAGCAAATCACAAATTTGAGAGGAACATAATGTGAAAGTTAGATAGTTGAGGTGCCAAAGACTGTTGAATATTTTATTTATTCTTTTCCCGCAATACTTTTGCCACATTAAATAAGTATGTACTAAAGTCACATAAACCAAAAAAAAACCCCACAAAGTTTGACTTTGAGGCTGAACTGCCAACCTAACTGGTGACATCTTTCCAGGACTGTCAGCTGAATTAACCATTTAAAAAAAAAGTGTTTAGTGCTGCAACTGCAACTCGTCTGTGTTTATCACTTGGGTATCTACAAACAGATTCAGATTCAGATTATTTTATTTAATACCATGTCAACAACCAACAGCTATTTTCATTTAGTTAAATTCAATTACAAAAACACAAATATCATATAAATGCAATAAAAACAAAACAAATATAAACAGCAAGTCATATTATACAATTTTTTATTTTAATTAACATACGATAAAAAAATCCAAAACCTTTTTAGGAATAATGTCATTAAATATGTCTTTAAGTGAAGTAACTTGATAAAAGAGCATTGTGCTTGTGTTAAGTCCAGGACAATCTAATAAAATATGTTTGACAGATAAGGGAATCTTACAAAACATACATAAAGTTGGGTCTTCAACCAACCCAAAAAAGCATGGGTCAATTTTTAACCTCCTTATTAAGAGCTTCGGAATCTACAAACATTGTCTGTTTTCCTAACTGTCAAAAACTAATGGGTAACTAGCATGGATTAGCTGCGGTCGTTAACCAAGGACTAAAACAAACCAACGGAACAAGAAATATAATTTCCTAACATTCAATATCATAAAACACATTCTCACTTGTGAAATGTAATCCCTTGCTGTCTGGTTTTTAGATTTCTTTCGTTTGAACAACCAAATGCAGCACAGAAGTCCGGCATCGTCCATGCATTTGAGGTAAAGGAGCACCGTACAAAGATGGCGGCGGTTTTGACGCATTTTTAGGACCCCAATGCGACATCTAGTTTAAAGATATCTATGATTGGTGTGGATGTGATGAGACATTGTTTTGTTCAAACATCCTGTCAAGTCGTGTTGGGTGAACTGTCGGTTGCCCAACACTATAGCAGACTGACAGGTCTCCCTGTGTCATGTGTTGCCAACTGTGTCTTGTATGCTATATATGTCTGTCAGGTGTGTTGAAAGATGAGGCAGAGAATCCAAATGCAGAGAATCCAAATGCAGTATTGTTACTCGTTTATAAATCACTTCATGGCTTAGGACCGAAATACATTACAGATATGCTAATTGAATATAAACCAAGCAGACTACTCAGATCATTAGGATCAGGTCAGTTAGAGATACTGTACTAAGGGTTCACTCAAAACAAGGTGCGTCAGCATTTAGTTATTATGCCACCTATAGCTGGAATCAGCTTCCAGAAGAGATCAGATGTGCTTCAACAGTAGACACTTTTAAATCAAGATTAAAAAGACATCTGTTTAACTCTGCATTTACTGAATGAGCACTGTGCTGCTTCACACTGACTGCACTTTTTATCCAAATCACTTTTACTCCTGTTTTATTCTTTTCAGAGCCGATCAGCCCTATACGCTCACTACGCAAGTTGTGTAGGGCCCCGCAAATTTTTCCCCCTGCCTCATTTTACAGCGCGTGTTAATGTTTACTGTGTAGATGACAATATGAAGCGGAGCTATCCATCTGGCCATGAAAAGAGAAAAAAAAATAAAAAATGAGAGTGAAATGCGAGAAAAGCAATCAGGTAAACTTGTGTTCTCTTCAAGTTTGATGTCAGCAAGAGCAAATAACAGTAAAGTTAAGTTGATGTGATTCTGTCTCTAGTCTCTATCTGACCAGCTAAATTAGCTGTGCAGTGCTGCATGTCTTGGCCTGTCTGTCACACAACAATTTATTGCGTGAACATTCGCGTGAATAAACACCCAAGGGCAAAGGTGTTTATAAACAGCAGCTCGATAACCGCGCAGCGCGTGAACATGCGTTCATATGCGCGTGCAATCGTGCAGGAAATGACACACGCGCTTTCCAGCAGCATCTGGGTGGGGACCAGTACAAAAAGTAGCGTGATAGCACTCCTAAATGACAATGTTTATAGTCTCTCAATCAAGGTTACAACAACGTTAATGCAATATGGAAACCAATGGATTTACATTGGAGTGGGCATAATGCCAGGTCAATATGAATGTACATCCCTCAGTAAATAATATCAGGGATCAAGTATTGCTCTCGTGCATACTATAAAACACAGTGATATGGTATGGCAAGCCATTTTAGCTTTTATACATTCACATGATATGGATTTTTGATATCAAGAATTCAGTATTCGATACTTAAAATGTAAATATTAAGAGTGTGATTTCTAGTAGTAACCATATTTCTGATATCAGGAATTACGTTTTTACACTAGTAAAAACGTAATTTCTGATATCTGCTATTGCATATTCACTAGTTCATATTGCATATTCACTAATATTGCAAGAGCCAAGTCATTTTATAAATAGTATTTTATATTTGAAAATGGATAAAGAGGAATCTGAGGGAGGCAGTTTAAGTGGGTCTATTGCTAATATTCAACTCAAAATTCTATTTAAAATATTCCATTCAATAAAGATTTGTTTATACCTCATTCAATTCTGTATTGTTTTACTCTTTGACCGAGAGATGGAGCAAACTTTTTTAAAATGAGGGAGGTAGGAGGGCCCCTTAGCAGAATTTTGCTTAGGGCCCCAGGGAGGTCAGGATCGGCTCTGATTCTTTTTAACATATTTAAAACTGTTTTTATTAAAATCATCATTTATTTTTTTTAACTGTTCTTTGTTTTTATTATGATTTTATTGTGTGTCTCTTATTTTTACATATATATTTTTTCTCTCTTATAAATTGTTTTCTAATTTCTATGTAAAGCACTTTGAATGAACTCTGTGTATGAAATTGTGCTATACAAATAATGCTATACAAATAGTCTTATACTACAAGACTCTTCTCTGTACTGGCACCAAGGTGGTGGAACGAACTTCCCCTAGAGGTCCGGACAGCTGAGTCACTGGCTATTCGTCTGCCAAAAAAAAAAAAAAAAAAAAAAAAACTTGCCTTGCCTTGCCTAGAAGATTTGAATGAAACAAAAGCACAAAGTAATCCAGGCAAGGGCAATAGCAAAACAGGACCAGAATCATGAGCACACAAAACAGCCACAGACAACAACCGACAAACAACATGGCAAACAAATAAAATATACAGGTGTCCCAAAAGTCTCCATACATAGGAGAAATAGACATTTGCTAGCAAAGTGTAACTGAACATTCTCTACATGAATGCGATTTTTATATCTAAACACCCACATCTCTCCCAGAGTTATCTTTCACCACTTCCGTCACCTTTTATAATTTCTTCCTTTGACAAAGGCTATATAATATATATTAAGATTTAGATTTTTATCTATATGGTGCTTATTTTTCTTGACTTTTGTTTCCTTGCAGAAGACCTAACCAATTTTCCATGATTAAATAACTATTTTTTTCATCTCAGCAGATGGGGCATAGGTCACAGCATTAGTGTAAATGGTGAAACAATTAATAACCAGTCTTTCTACTGTACATATTCCTACGCCCTTTATATATTATTTTCTTCAAAATAATTACTTAACGATGTTGAAGACAGGAGCAAACAGCAGACAGAACAAATCCACGAGGTAAAATATTTAAATACAAAACATTACTAATTTGTCATTATATGATGGACTATTTTGACTACAGAAACATAATTTAATTTTATAATTGATATAAATATGTCAATCAGAGTTTCTTTCCATGTATTCTCTCAGAGTCATGTTTCAACTTCTGCTGCTTTTGGGTGAGTTGTATGTGTTATCTGGGTGTTATAAATGTATATAAGAAATTTTTCATAAAATGATGGAGTGCACATTGTACCTTTACAGAAGATTATTTCAAGCTTATTTAGTACAACGAACGATCTGGAACAACTAAATGTGTTAACCTCCCTGCGTAGTTGACCAATCCTGATCCTTCTGTTATAGTTTACTAAAACAGATTCAAACCCAAGAAAATATATAGTTTCCATTTTGTAACTGAGAAACCAAAATATTTCCTGGTTCTATTTGGTGATCTTAAATTAAACAAGAGAAGAGAGTTAATTGACCTACAGCAAGAAAAATAGTAATAATTTCAAAATTAACTTTTTTACTGTCAGCTCGAGTCAGAGATTATTGTTTGCTTGAACAGCAACAACACGCTGAACAACACGCTGCCAATTTTGTAATTTGGGTTGTTTTTGAGGTGAAAGGTATCGAACGTGTAGATTGATTTGCTACATGGTTGAGACTTCTCTGACAGGAATAGGCTGCTAACCTTCTAGATAGCAATCTTTTGCTATTCTTTCAATCAAACATGTACAGTATATGTATATATGCATTATTCATTATATGATAAAACATCAGTAAGTTCATCTTAAATCTCTAGCAAGACATCCAGTGAGTATAAACATTTGGAATTTATCTACTTACTTTATTTTTGATCTTAGTAAATCGTAGCTTCAGTAGCCTCAAGTTATATTTGTTATGTAAAACTGATATTATGTATCTTACAGGGTTTTTCAGCCTTGGAGTCTGTCTTCCTCGTCAGTATCAGTTCATTAATGAGAATAAGACCTGGTCTGAAGCACAGAAATACTGCAGAGAGAATTATGATGATTTAGCCTCTGTTAGTAACACTGAAGAAGACTTGGCCCTTAAAAACGCAATAGACATCTGGAACAGCAGGCGAACCTGGATTGGACTGTATGATGATCTGAACAGCTGGAAATGGTCTCTGGATGATGATTCTTTCTACAAGGAGGGAGAGAGAAACTTTAGAAACTGGTATATACGGAAACCAAGAGGCTGGTACGAACTCAGTTTGTGTGTGTATTTATCTTATTATGATGGAGCTTGGTGGGAGACATCTTGTTCCTCAATGCTTCATTTCATTTGCTTTGATGGTGAGTACCTCAGTTATGTATGTGCTTCATGAAAATATCTTAAAACAAAACAGTTTCAATACAGTTATCCTATAAATCTAAATTTATATCGAATAAAGGTATATCTTATTTCATTTGTTTCTTTTAGGCAGAGTGAATGCCAGTGAAAGATATGTTCTCGTTAATCAGTCCATGGATTGGAATGAAGCTCAAAGATACTGCAGAGAACATTACACAGACCTGACCAGTGTGAGGAACGAGACTGAAAACCAGAAGATTAGATCATTAATACTTAAAAATGCTTATTATTCAAATTGTTGGATCGGCCTGTACAGAACCATGTCTTGGTCAGATAAAAGCAACTCTTCATTCAGCAACTGGAAACCTGGACAACCAGATACTTATGGACAAACTAAAACCTGTACTGCTGTGTCATTTAATAATAATGATGAATATTATTATTATCATTATTATTATGGGAAATGGACAGGTGAAAACTGTGGTGACGCGTTTCCATTCCTCTGTTACAGCAGTGAGTAGATTTCTGAGATCGATAGTGCCAAATTTCAGTAGTATTAGTTGCCCTTAATGCACACAAATCACCTATAATGTACTTTGTCAAAATAATGAGCATAGTAACCAAGATTTCTGTTATCCTAATCTAGCAATGCCATCATTACCCTCTCGTCAGTATCACTTTGTGAATGAGAATAAGACCTGGACTGAAGCACAGAGATACTGCAGAGAGAATTACACTGACCTGGCTACTATTGATAACGTGGAGGAAATGAACACACTCCTTAACACAGTAAATTGCAGCTACTCAGGTTTAGCATGGATTGGACTGTATGGTGATGAGGACAGCTGGAGATGGTCTCTGGATGATGATGCTTTCTACCAGGAAGGAGAGAGAGACTTCAGAGGATGGCCCCATGAACCTGATTACTATAATGAAAACGAGATGTGTGTTTATATTACATCTGATGGAACCTGGTTTGATGGAAACTGTAACAATTATTTACAATTTGTTTGCTCTGATGGTGAGAATATATAATAAGTTTAACAAAGGATTAAACTGTCATTTTTTTGTTGATGTGTTACTGATTACAATTATCATTTCAGGATGGAATGGAACAAAAAGTTTCACATTGATTAATCAGCCCATGTCTTGGATACAGGCTCAGCATTACTGCACAGTGTATTACACAGACCTGGCCAGTGTGAGGAACCAAGCAGATAATGAACAAATCCTTAATCTCACAGGTGGCTTTAACACTTGGATTGGTCTATACAGAACCAGACTCTGGTCAGACAAACGGGAATATATGTATGAAAACTGGAGACCAGCCACTCAGTTTATACCTGAACAGCCAGATAATGGTGCATATGTTTTTTGGGAATATGGTTTTCAGCACTGCACTGCTGTATCTCTCACAGATTCAGGCTACTGGACAGATGAGAGCTGCATAATCACAATCCCTTTTTTCTGCTATAAGAGTGAGTTTATTTAAGCAGCCTTTGTTTATTGATTATTGCACAGTATGATGATTACTTACACCAACATTGCAAAGCTTCATTCATTTGTAATTTTCTAGAGAAATACTTCAATTTGACATTTGGCAATTATTTAGGAATTCACATCTTTCAACAAATCATAGGCTGTTCAGTGAGGTAACTGTTTGAAAGTACAGGAGTATAAATTTTATAAATCTTTCTTACGTACAAATGAAAGTATTACTTTCTTAGTTTCTAAAACACTGCCTAAGCTCTAATGCTTTGTTCCAAAAGCATATTTACAGCAGTGAAACATTATGGCCACTTGATGCTTTCATGTTACATAATATTTAAATGTAAAACATACATACACAATACTGACATCTTTATTAATCTGCAGACATTTTGTTATTCTGTCTTTTAAAGAATCCTGCACAGCATCCTCATGTTCCCTGTACCAGTATCACTTTATTAATCAGAATAAGACCTGGACCGAAGCACAGAGATACTGCCGAGACAAATACACTGACCTGGCCACCATTAACAGTATAGAAGATGTGACGAGACTCCTTAATACAGCCACAGCATATGACATCTACTCAGGTTTAGCCTGGATTGGACTGTATGATGATCTAAAGAGCTGGAAATGGTCTCTGGGTGATGATTCTTTCTACAAGAATGGAGAGAGAAACTTTAGAAACTGGTATATAAACAAACCAAGGAACTGGATTGGGAACAGTTTATGTGTAGTTTTTTCGAGTTACTCTACACAATGGAGTGAGGAGTCTTGCTCTCATACACTTCCATTCATTTGTTTTGATGGTAAGCAAAGCAGCTATGTATTTTTAATTATAATTTTTTAAATAGTTAATATAAAATATAATAGCTAATAGCTTTAGAAACAATTACACACCACATATTCCAGGTAAAAGTATTGTTTTCCACATACAGTTATATATATTGCATCCATCTCTTTTAGGTAGAGTGAATGCCAGTGAAAGCTATGTTTTGGTTAAACAGCGCATGAACTGGACTGAAGCTCAGAGCTACTGCAGAGAATATTACACAGATCTGGTCAGCGTGAGGAACGAGACAGAGAATGACAAGATCGGATTATTATTACATCAATTTGATTATTATTATTATAATTATTATTATTATAATAATAATTATTATTACCTTGTTTGGATCGGCCTGTATAAAACCAGGTCTTGGTCAGATCAAAGCAACTCTTCTTTTAGCAACTGGAAACCTGGACAACCAGATAATTACAGACAGAATGAATCCTGTACTGCTGTGTCATTTAATGATTCTGGGAAATGGACTGATGAAAATTGTAGTAACGGTTTTCCATTCCTCTGTTACAGCAGTGAGTAAATTTCTTTTGCTGATTTAAAACATTTTCCACATCTGTACAGTGTCTGATCATAACAGTAATATTAACATTATATATATATATATATATATATATATATATATATATATATATATATATAAAATATATATATATATGTATATGTATATATATATATATATATATATATATATATATATATATATATATATATATATATATATAGATAGATAGATAGATAGATAGATAGATAGATAGATAAGCAGTGGGCATTCACTGATCATCATATATCATATATATATATTCAGTGAATGCCCACTGCTTATCTACTTGAAAAAAAGCTTAAATGAAAAATGTTATAAATGAAACTTGTTGCCTCCTTTAGCAATGTCCTCAACATCCTCTCTTCAGTATCACTTTGTGAATGAGAATAAGACCTGGATTGAAGCACAGACATACTGCAGAGAGAGTTACACTGACCTGGCTACTATTGATAACATGGAGGAAATGAACACACTCCTTAACACAGTAAATGGCAGCTACTCAGGTTTAGCCTGGATTGGACTGTATGGTGATGAGGACTGCTGGAAATGGTCTCTGGATGATGATGCTTTCTACCAGGAGGGAGAGAGAGACTTCAGAGGATGGCCACATCAACCTGATAACTATAATGGAAACGAGATGTGTGTTTCAATGAACAACAAAGGGGAATGGTTCGACAGGTCTTGTAATGCCAGAAATCTATTTGTTTGTTTTAATGGTAAGAATGATAAACTATGTGTGTGGGCATGTGGGAAAATTTGTGCAGTGTTAAAATTTGCTATTATAGCTGATATTGGCTTATGAATGATAATAATAATACATATTTTGCCTATAGGTGACTATGACAATGTTTTCAATCTTAGGTACAAACATATATGTTCAGATTTATAACAGCATGACCTGGGAAGAATCTCAGAGATACTGCAGAGAAAATTACATAGACTTGGCCAGTGTGAGGAATGAGAATGAACTTCAGCAGATACTGAGCATCATGTATGGCTATGAGATATGGATAGGTCTGTATAGGAACCGGTTATGGTCAGATCAGAGCAACTCAAAATTTACATATTGGAGACCAGCATTTCCAGCACAAGGACCAGAACCTGATAATGGTTTGAATGTATTTGGTCAATATGGAAATCAACACTGCACCGCTGTGGATCATTCAGGCCAATGGACAGATGAAAACTGTTCAGACCGCTTACCTTTTGTCTGCTACACTGGTGAGCGTATTTCTTCTCTGAGAAGTAGAAACAATAATAAAATTCAATATATGAGCTAACTCTATTACTGTATGACACTCATGTAAGAATACAGTCAATGGCCACTAAATGAAACTCATGAAATTGTAAATCAAATGTAGATGTTTCCAGATTTTCTGTGAGTTCCAGGTGCTTTCTAATTCTAATTTTGATTTCCTTTTTTCTTGACAGATTTCACTCCAGGTGAGTAAACACTCAATTACTGTGACTGTCTTTAAACTTCAATAATATATCTGTGATTCGCATCAGATTCAATAGTTCATTAAGTAAATGTTAAGAAATATTAATTTCAGTAACCACTGTTTTTATACACTATATGGCCATATGTATGTGGAGACTTGAGCATCACCATCATACAGTATTAGCTACTCAGACATCCAAGAAAAATATTAGTGAGTTCAGGGGAACTGATCTCCAATCTTTCAATTTATTTTAAAGTTGTTTAGTGGGATTCTTTTCAGATGAGTCATTTTACATTAACATTTACATTATGAATATGTATAAGAGTGCTAGAGGAGAAAGTACACAGAGTAGAAATGTAAGAGCTAGTGTAAGTGAAGATCAGCAAGCACCACTCCTTAATTGGTTCGGAGATTGCTGGAGGGAACATAAACCTCTAGGAGAGTGTTGAGGACCAGACTAGGATGCTGTTCCTGACAAGGTCTTGTATGTGAGTATCAAGGCCTTGAATTTATTGTGGGGAGCTTCAGGAGCTGATAGAGAGTCATTGTCATGCTGAATCATTTTTATACACCTTAGTTTTAGTAAAGTTAAATCTGTTAAATCAATGCTGTATACAAAGACATTCTAAACAATTATGTTTCCAACTTTGGCAAAAGTTTGTGAAAAGCTTATGAGTTTGTTGGTCAGGTATATTCCATATACTTTTGGCCACACAGTATATAAATACATTTTTATATGAGGAACAAACGGGGGCACGGTGGCTTAGTGGTTAGCACGTTCGCCTCACACCGCCATGGTCGGGGTTCGATTCCCGCCTCCACCTTGTGTGTGTGGAGTTTGCATGTTCCCCGTGTCTCGGGGGTTTCCTCCGGGTACTCCGGTTTCCTCCCCCGGCCCGGCATGGTAGGTTGATTGGCATCTCTGGAAAATTGTCCGTACTGTGTGATTGCGTGAGTGAATGAGAGTGTGTGTGTGTGCCCTGTGATGGGTTGGCACTCCGTCCTGGGTGTATCCTGCCTTGATGCCCGATGACGCCTGAGATAGGCACGGGCTCCCCGTGACACGAGGTAGTTCGGATAAGCGGTAGAAGATGAATGAATGAGGAACAAACATGCAGCATAACACTTCGTATGTGAATTTGCATACGGAAAGAATAGAAGTGTATGTGTTTATTGATCATAATGCAAAATCTATATCGCAGGTGCTGCTATGGGAGTGCGACTAAAAACCAGATCTAATGACAATCTCATACTCTGAGGTTGCAGGATCTGTGCTGATGGCAGTGAGTAAACACCCTTAATTTGAAACAGACAGATGTTTATCTAGTTTTACTAAACATTAAAAGTTATTAAATGTTATCATTAAATATCATTATTGATCATTAAACATTACGTTATACTTATCTCGTAGATCAGGTGTAGCAATTTAGGTAACAAAAGAAGTCTTTGTTGTCTAACATGATGAAGGAATATACATTGGTAATTGATTAGTTGTGGTTTATTTACATATGAAAGACTTTTACAGCACTTACAGGATTTATTTCACATTTTTCAGCTTGAAGAACAAGTTAGCAGACTGGGACTTTCAAAGAACTCCACTGTGACCATGAGATGCATCCGTAAGGAGAAAGGAGAAAGTCCATGAAGGAGAAAGTCCACATTCATGCTCAGATTAAAAATATGTATATGTTCCAGATTTTCCTTCATTTATTCAGCAATCATTCAATCCAGAAGCATTCAGGAATGCTGTATAGATCTATTCATACAGATATATACACATATCATATGCTACTAATTTTATACATATAATATCACATTAAAAGTATTTTACAAGTACTTTACAATTCATTTAAACACTCAAACACTACTGTAACTAATATATTTATAGATCCCAAAAGCTTCCTAATGCCACCAGGATTTGACATATAATAAAAATGACTATAATTACAATATTCTAATTAGTAAATGAGTGTGATTTACATGTAATCTTATATTTGGTGTTTTGGAATTAAATTTCTACTTCTTGTATATTGTTTTTCCTCAAATTAATTTTAACTAATGAAAGAAAATCTTGATGTGTTAGATTTCCTGATTTCAGCCAAACAACATGTTGCCAATTACCAGTGATTACACTGGTGTGTAATTTGGGTTGTTTTTGAGGTGAAGGGTGGAGAAAGTGTAGACTGACTGATTACATGGTTGAGACTTCCTTGACAGGGATAGGCTACAGGGATAGGCTAGGATATGAACACGGTGCTCACTTAGACTTAAACAAATGACAACTTCACTGTCAAGATTTATATCTTAAAGAACACTCATGCACCTGAGCCCTGACAGCCAGTATTGATAGATAGGTATATAGTTGTAGAAAATAAGAAAACATAAACTAAAATGTAATACAAAGCATAAAAATAGAAAAAGTACAGACTATATCTGGAATAATGCTGAGATGTGCTGATATATATATATATATATATATATATATATATATATATATATATATATATATATATATATATATATATATACACACGTATATATATATATATATATATATATATATATATATATATATATATATATATATATATATATATATATATATATATATATATATACACGTATATATATGTGTATATATATATATATATATACATTAACCCATGGAGGTTTGGATTTGGAGTCACACTCAAAATTGAAGTGGAAAAACACACTACAGGCTGATCCAACTTTGATGTAATGTCCTTAAAACAAGTCAAAATGAGGCTCAGTAGTCTGTGTGGCCTCCACGTGCCTGTATGACCTCCCTACAACACCTGGGCATGCTCCTGATGAGGTGGCGGATGGTCTCCTGAGGGATCTCCTCCCAGTCCTGGACTAAAGCATCCACCAACTCCTGGACAGTCTGTGGTGTAACGAGGCATTGGTGGATGGAGTGAGACATGATGTCCCAGATGTGCTCAATTGGATTCAGGTCTGGGGAACGGGCGGGCCAGTCCATACCAACAATGCCTTTGTCTTGCAGGAACTGCTGACACACTCCAGCCACATGAGGTCTAGCATTGTCTTGCACTAGGAGGAACCCAGGGCCAACCGCACCGGCATATGGTCTCACAAGGGGTCTGAGGATCTCATCTCGGTACCTAATGGCAGTCAGGCTACCTCTGGCGAGCACATGGAGGGCTGTGCGGTCCTCCAAAGAAATGACACCCCACACCATTACCGACCCACTGCCAAATGCCGGAGGACATTGCAGGCAGCAGAACGTTCTCCACGGCGTCTCCAGACTGTCACGTTTGTCACATGTGCTCAGTGTGAACCTGCTTTCATCTGTGAAGAGCACAGGGTGCCAGTGGCGAATTTGCCAATCTTGGTGTTCTCTGGCAAATGCCAAACGTCCTGCCCGGTGTTGGGCTGAAAGCACAACCCCCACCTGTGGAAGTCGGGCCCTCATACCACCCTCATGGAGTCTGTTTCTGACAGTTTGAGCAGACACATGCACATTTGTGGCCTGCTGGAGGTAATTTTGCAGGGCTCTGGCAGTGCTCCTCCTGTTCCTCCTTGCACAAAGGCGGAGGTAGCGGTCCTGCTGCTGGGTTGTTGCCCTCCTACGGCCTCCTCCACATCTCCTGATGTACTGGCCTGTCTCCTGGTATCGCCTCCATGCTCTGGATACTACGCTGACAGACACAGCAAACCTTCTTGCCACAGCTCACATTGATGTGCCATCCTGGAGGAGCTGCACTACCTGAGCCACTTGTGTGGGTTGTAGACTCCGTCTCATGCTACCACTAGAGTGAAAGCACCGCCAGCATTCAAAAGTGACCAAAACTTCAGCCAGAAAGCATAGGAACTGAGAAGTGATCTGTGGTCACCACCTGCAGAACCACTCCTTTATTGGGGGTGTCTTGTTAATTGCCTATAATTTCCACCTGTTGTGTATTCCATTTGCAAAACAGCATGTGAAATTGATTGTCAATCAGTGTTGCTTCCTAAGTGGGCAGTTTGATTTCACTTGGAGTGTGATCCGAAAATTACGCATCCGCAGATGGTCGGCACCTCATGCAGCCCCTTTGCGACTCTAAAGGCGGCTTTAACCGAATGAGATGCGGGAAGCTGAGGCGGGGGAAACAGAGCACACGTGGTTGTTGGGAATCTTTGTTTCGGCGGCGGTGGCTTGGATGCTCGTATCTCAAAAATTTGCTCGTATCTGAAGGCAAAAATTTGGTCGAATCACAGCTCGTATCTCAAAAAATTTGTATGTCAAAGGACTCGTATCTCGAGGTATCACTGTATATATAGATTAGTTCACTTTATTTTTGATCTTAGTAAATCAGAGCTTCAGTGACTTCAAGTTATATTCATTATATAAAAACTGGTTTTATGTCTTTTTCAGGGTTTTTCAGCCTTGGGATCTGTCTCCATCTTCAGTATCACTTCATTAATGAGAATAAGACCTGGTCTGAAGCACAGAGATACTGCAGAGATAATTATGTTGATTTAGCCTCTATTAATAACACTGAAGAGGACTTGGCCCTTACAAACTTAATAGACATACTGTATGGAACAGCAGGCGAACCTGGATTGGACTGTATGATGATCTGAACAGCTAGAAATGGTCTCTGGATAATGATTCTTTCTACAAGGAGGGAGAGAGAAGCTTTAAAAACTGGTTTATACAGAAGCCAAGAGACTGGTATGGAAATAGTTTGTATGTGTATTTATCTACTTATGATGGAGCTTGGTGGGAGACATCTTGTTCCACAATGCTTCGTTTCATGTGCTTTGATGGTGAGTAATGCAGATTTGTATATGCTTTATGAAGAAACAAAAGTTACCTTTAAATTCAGTACATATTTTCTGTAAAAGTACAGGTTTCCTATATTTCTATTGTCTCTTTTAGGCAGAGTGAATGCCAGTGAAATATATGTCCCGGTTAATCAGTTCATGAACTGGACTGAAGCTCAGAGATACTGCAGAGAACATTACACAGACCTGGCCAGCGTGAGGAACGACACTGAGAACCAGGAGATTAGATCAATGTTTAATAATACATATTTTTCAAGTTTATGGATCGGCCTGTACAGAACCAGATCTTGGTCAGATAAAAGCAACTCTTCATTCAGCAACTGGAAATTTGGACAACCAGATAATTACAGACAGAATGAATCCTGTACTGCTGTGTCATTTAATGATTCTGGGAAATGGACAGATGAAAATTGTAGCCAAGCTTTTCCATTCCTTTGTTACAGCAGTAAGTAGATTTCTGTATTGAATTTATCTATAGTGGCAATTTTCAGTAGAAAGTAAGCACAGTAACCAACATTTGTGTTATCCCACTCTGGCAATGCCACCATTACCCTCTCGTCAGTATCACTTTGTGAATGAGAATAAGACCTGGACTGAAGCACAGAGATACTGCAGAGAGAAATACACTGACCTGGCTACTGTTGATAACATGGAGGAAATGAACACACTCCTTAACACAGTAAATGGCAGCTACTCAGGTTTAGCCTGGATTGGACTGTATGGTGATGAGGATCAAGCCATTCTACACAAATTCCATTTCCTTCTCTTTTAGTGAATGCCAGTGAGAGATATGTTCCGGTTTGTCAGAACATGAACTGGACTGAAGTTCAGAGATACTGCAGAGAACATTACACAGACCTGGCCATTGTGAGGAATGAGACTGAGAACCAGAAGATCAGATCATTATTAGCTAATAATGAGGATGATAATCATTATACCTCCAGTTATTACTATAATAATTATTACGCTTTTTGGATCGGCCTGTACAGAACCAGTTTTTGGTCAGATCAAAGCAACTCTTCTTTTAGCAACTGGAAACCTGGACAACCAGATAATTATGGACAAACTGGATCCTGTACTGCTGTGTCATTTAATGATGATTATTTTTATGGGAAATGGTCAGATGAAAACTGTGGTCAAGCTTTTCCATTCCTCTGTTACAGCAGTGCGTGAAGAACAGAGATTTCTATATTATCTATAGCAGCAATTTTTAGTAGAATTTCTTGCTCTTAATGAACACAAACAAATATCATCTTTCAAAAACATGAGCATAGTAACCAACATTTGTGTTATTCTACTCTAGCAATGCCCACAAACTCCTATCGTCAGTATCACTTTGTGAATGAGAATAAGACCTGGACTGAAGCACAGAGATACTGCGGAGAGAATTACACTGACCTGGCTACTATTGATAACATGGAGGAAATGAACACACTCCTTAACACAGTAAATGGCAGCTACTCAGGTTTAGCCTGGATTGGACTGTATGATGATGAGGACAGCTGGAGATGGTCTCTGGATGATGATGCTTTCTACCAGGAGGGAGAGAGAGACTTCAGAGGATGGGAACAACAACCTGATAACTATAATGGAAATGAGATGTGTGTTACCATGGAGTATGGAAGGGGGTGGTTTGACAAGCGTTGTACTGACAGACATTCATTTGTTTGCTATAATGGTAAGCTCTACCAGACAAATGAATCATTTGGGCTGAGTTAATTTAACCTGCATTTTTAGCTGATAAAAAATATGGATAATTATTATACAGCTATTGTCTATATCATTATAATCCTCTCAATCGTAGGTATGAACAACACATATGTAATGATTTATGATCAGAAGACTTGGGAAGAAGCTCATAGCTTTTGCAGAGTGAGATACACAGACCTGGCCAGTGTGAGAAATCAGACTGAACTTCAGAAAATATTGAGCATCATAAACATGTATGAGGTATGGATAGGTTTGTATAGGAACTGATTATGGTCAGATCAGAGCAACTCAACCTTTACATATTGGACACCAGAGAGTCCAGAACCATCACCAGAACCTGATAATGGTGTGAATTCAAATGGAGAAATTGGAAATCAACACTGTACAGCTGTGGATCATCTTGGCCGATGGACAGATGAAAACTGTTTTGGCAGATTCCCTTTTATCTGCTACAATGGTGAGTTGATCTCCATTTTGAATTATTTTAAAGAATAATACATAAAAATAGTGATACTAATCCAATATATTAGACTAATATAAGAATAAGTCTACTAGAAGCTGGATGTCTAAACATGATTATGAATGTTAGCAATAGCAGCTGGAATAATATTGCCAGATGTTTTCTAATCCTAACATGTCTTCCTTGTGCTCTTTCAGCATTCACTCCAGGTAAGCAAAAACACTATTTATGTGTAGATGAAAAAATAATATAGATATCTATGATCCTTAGTTTACTAAGTGAATGCTTATTGAAGTTTTCTTTATTTTTTTATTGGTTATAATTAACACTTTTATACAGGTGCTGTGATGGGATTGTGAATGAAAGTCACTGCTAATGAAAATCTGTTAAACTCTTAAATTAAAAGGTTGGTGCTGATTGAAGTAAGTAAACGTTCCTGTAATGTCTTTCTATATCTGTAGCTTTAATTTATGTTATTACATTTTATTAAATTTAGTTTATTTTGTAGATAAAGTAATGTTAAATGTATTTAGCAATAGAAATATTGGGTTCCAAAATGATTATACATTAAAGCATTGTAAATTCACAATGGATGAGATGTGGCTTAAAGGATTTTACAGTATATACAGCAATTATATAATTATTTCATATTGTTGTCAGTTTCAGCAAGAATTGAGCAAACTGGGACTTTCAAGCAACTACACTGTGAATGTGAGAAACATCCGTAAGCTCAATCCATGAAGGAAAAAGACTACATTCAGGCTCAAAATATAACTGAGGGAAATTCCAGGTTTTGTGGTGATTTATCTTTTATTTACTCATTTACTCTACAACCTTTCTCTTTCAGAGCAGTTGGGAATTCTGTAGAGCTTTATTAAAAAGAGTTAAATATTATGTGTTTGAACAGATTTACAAATATTTACAAACCTTGAAATGCCTTCTGTAATGTCTCATTATTAATAACAATGACTAATTATACTGATCTGTGATCGAGCATGATTTCTTCAGTGTAATATTTTATTGGGTTTGTTGCTTATTAATGGTATTCTTGAAATGAATTTCAAATGAATAAAAGAAACACTGAACTTGGTTATGAAAAATATTGCTATGAGCATTAAGGGATACTACAGTATGTGATTTTCATTTATTAATTGTTTTCAGTATTGGGTTCCATGTACCGTATTTTCCGCACTATAAGGCACACCTAAAAGCCTTAAATTTTCTCAAAAATCGGCCATGTGCCTAATAATCCGGTGCGCCTTATGTGTGCACCGAGTTCCAAAAATCTGTAAAAATGTTGTTGTTCGACTTTGGTAAGCGCTCCGCTTGATTGACTGTCGGACCATTTCCCGCTGACACAGGGACGTAATACGTACAGTACGTACGCTTACCTCCGTCACGCCTCCGGTAGGTATACTACTGGTATGTTGCAAAACATTTGTTTCTTCCTAACCATTATGCGCTCCACACTCCGGTTCAGGCTATCAGTTATGCGGTTGTAAATGGGAATAGAGCAGCTGCGAAAGAATTCAACATCAATGAATCCATGGTTCAGAAGTGGAGGAAGCAAGAAAATGAACTGCGCCAAGTTAAGAAGACACAGTAGATGAGGACTTTGATGGATTTGTGGGAGAAGATTGATTAAAAAATAATGTGTGTGTAATTGTTAAATAGTAGAATAAAGTTCAACTAAACTCACTGTTTTGCTTCCGTTACCTTTTTTGTAGACCGTATATTTTAGCATGCGCCCTATAATACGATGCGCCTTATGTATGGGTTAAGTACAGAAATAGAACCCGTAATTGAGACTGCACCTTATAATCCGGTGCGCCTTATGGTGCGGAAAATACTGTAGTTTTGGTTGTGCTGATTAAATGTCAATCTAATAATAAACAGTAAATGAAGGAACGTGTGAAATGTGTTGGGTGAAATTTATTCAAAGAGAAAAATATATTTTATATTGTTTGAAAATAGAGTATATATTGTTGTATTTTACTGAGAAATAAAAAGGTCTGATAGATTCAGCTCCTCATTGCTGTGGATGTGAAGAACCACATTGTTTTGTCAAGTAAAGTCAAGTCACTTTTATTGTCACAAGTTAAAGTGCAGTGTGTGGCTTACCATATTGTGGAAGTATGCTGTAGGGTGTGTTAGTTTTGACTGTTAATTCGTCTGATAGCCTGAGGGAAAAAGCTATCCCTCAGTTGGCTAGTGCAGGCCCGAATGCTGCGGAGATGTCTTCCTGAGGGAAGCAGAGAGAGCAGTCTGTGGGACGGGTGGCTGGAGTCACTGATGACCCTCTGGGCTTTTCTTATACACTGGTCACGGGGAGCCTGTGCCTATCTCAGGCGTCATCGGGCATAAAGGCAGGATACACCCTGGACGGAGTGCCAACCCATCACAGGGCACACACACTCTCATTCACTCACGCAATCACACAGTAGGGACAATTTTCCAGAGATGCCAATCAACCTCCTTATGTCATTATGTAAAAACTGGTATTATGTATCTTACAGGGTTTTTCAGCCTTGGTGTCTGCCTTCCTCGTCAGTATCAGTTCATTAATGAGAATAAGACCTGGTCTGAAGCACAGAGATACTGCAGAGAGAATTATGTTGATTTAGCCTCTATTAATAACACTGAAGAGGACTTGGCCCTTACAAACATAATAGACATCTGGAACAGCAGGAATGATAAACTATGTATGTAGGAAAATTTTCTGGCAGTGTTAAAAATTGCTAGAATAGCTGATATTGGCTTATGAATGATAATAATAATAATACGTATCTTGCCTATAGGTGACTATCACAATGTTTTCAATCTTAGGTACAAACATATATGTTCAGATTTATAACAGCATGACCTGGGAAGAAGCTCAGAGATACTGCAGAGAAAATTACATAGACCTGGCCAGTGTGAGGAATGAGAATGAACTTCAGCAGATACTGAGCATCATGTATGGCTATGAGATATGGATAGGTCTGTATAGGAACCGGTTATGGTCAGATCAGAGCAACTCAAACTTTACATATTGGAGACCAGCATTTCCAGCACAAGGACCAGAACCTGATAATGGTTTGAATGTATTTGGTCAATATGGAAATCAACACTGCACAGCCGTGGATCATTCAGGCCAATGGACAGATGAAAACTGTTCAGACCGCTTACCTTTCGTCTGCTACACTGGTGAGCGTATTTCTTCTCTGAGAAGTAGAAACAATAATAAAATTCAATCTATGAGCTAACTCTATTACTGTATGACACTCATGTAAGAATACAGTCAATGGCCACTAAATGAAACTCATGAAATTGTAAATCAAATGTAGATGTTTCCAGATTTTCTGTGAGTTCCAGGTGCTTTCTAATTCTAATTTTGATTTCCTTTTTCTTGACAGATTTCACCCCAGGTGAGTAAACACTCAATTACTGTGACTGTCCTTAAACTTTAATAATATATCTGTGATTCACATCAGATTCAATAGTTCATTAAGTCAATGTTAAAAACTATTAATTTCAAGTAACCACTGTTTTATACACTATATGGCCACAAGTATGTGGACACTTGAGCATCACCATCATATGGGCTACTCATACATTCAAGAAAAATAGTTCAGAGGAACTGATGTGGGGTGGAGATGCATCAACCTTCCAATTTATTCCAAATTTGTTTAGTGGGTTTCTTTCAGAGGAGTCATTTTACATTATGATTATGTATAAGAGTGCTAGAGGAGCAAAGTACACAGAGTAGTTTCTTTTTATCATATGAGGAACAAACATGTTGCTTAACACTTCGCATGTGAATTTGCATATGGAAAGCATGCAGGTGTATGTGTATATTGATCATAATGCAAAATCTATATCGCAGGTGCTGTTATGGGAGTGCGACTGAAAACCAGATCTAATGACAATCTCTTATACACTGAGGTTGCAGGATCTGTGCTGATGGCAGTGAGTAAACATTCATGATCCTTAATCTGAAACAGACAGATGTTTATCCAGTTTTACTAAACATTAAAAGTTATTAAATGTTATCTTTAAATATCAATATTTATCATTAAACATTATATTATACTTATCTTGTAGATCAGGTGTAGCAATTTAGGTAACAAAAGAAGTCTTTGTTGTCTAACACGATGAAGGAATATACATTGGTAATTGATTAGTTGTGGTTTATTTACATATAAAAGACTTTTACAGCACTTACAGGATTTATTTCATATTTTTCAGCTTGAAGAAGAAGTTAGCAGACTGGGACTTTCAAAGAACTGCACTGTGACCGTGAGACGCATCCATAAGATCGATCAATGAAGGAGAAAGTCCACATTATATGTAAATATAAAAAAAAATGTAAAATATGTATATGTTCCAGATTTTTCTTCATTTATTCAGCAATCATTCAATCTGAAAGCATGTAGAGATCTGTTCACACAGAAATACACATATCATAAGCTACTCATTTTATATCACATATATTTGATATTTTATAAATATATATATATATATATATATATATATATATATATATATATATATATATATATATATATATATATATATATATATGTATATATATATATATATATATATATATATATATATATATATATATATATATATATATAAGTACTTTACAATTCATTTAAACACTCAAACACTACTGTAACTAATATATTTATAGATCCCAAAAGCTTCCCAATGCCATCAGGATTTGACATATTATAATAATAATGACTATAATTACAATATTCTAATTAGTAAATTAGTGTGATTTACATGTAATCTTATATTTGGTGTTTTGGAATTAAATTTATACTTCTTGTACAGTATTTTCCGCACCATAAGGCGCACCGGATTATGGGGTCTATTTCTGTACTTAACCCATACATAAGGCGCATCGTATTATAAGGCGCATGCTAAAATATACGGTCTACAAAAAAGGTAACGGAAGCAAAACAGTGAGTTTAGTTGAACTTTTTTCTACCATTTAACAATACACACACATTATTTTTTAATCAATCTTCTCCCACAAATCCATCAAAGTCCTCATCTACTGTGTCTTCTTAACTTGGCGCAGTTCATTTTCCTGCTTCCTCCACTTCCGAACCATGGATTCATTGATGTTGAATTCTTTCGCAGCTGCTCTATTCCCATTTACAACCGCATAACTGATAGCCTGTAGTTTGAATTGTGCCACGTAAGCATGTCTCTTCACTGGTGCCATTTTCAGGGGTCCTTAGACAAACAATCGCTGCCAGCGTACGTAGTGTATGTATTACGTCCCTGTGTCAGCGGGAAATGGTCCGACAGTCAATGGCGGAACGCTTACCAAAGTCGCACAACAACATTTTTACAGATTTTTGGAACTCGGTGCACACATAAGGCGCACCGGATTATTAGGCGCACGTCCGATTTTTGAGAAAATTTAAGGCATTTAGTTGTGCCTTATAGTGCAGAAAATACGATATATTGTTTTTCTCAAATTAATTTTAACTAATGAAAGAAAATCTTGATGTGTTAGATTTCCTGATTTGCTCCAATCATTTTGTTAACAGTTGCCTGTATGTTTTAGGAATACTATGGTACTATTTAGTATTTAGTAATTCAATACATTTATTACTGAGGTTTATGGATGCATTGATTAAAGTTTGACTAAATAACATGCTAATAAAGAAACACTAAATAAAGGATTTTGTCATTTGTTTTGTGATTGTGTTCAAACACAATGGATTTGAAATGAAATTTTAATTTACATCAAAACTTTAATCTACACTTAAAATACTGTCTCATATCTCAGTGTAGTGCTACTGTTCTGAGCTCAACCCCACTGATGAATTATAAATCTATCCGCATCCCAGATCTGTTCACCAATCATCACTGCCTGAACTCACTCATGTTTTTGTAGCCAAATAAGTTCAAATCACCATAGCCATGTTCAAAAATTTATGAGCTATGTGCTACATGTGCTATGTCCTATGTGCTACATGTGCTATGTGCTACATCATCTCGTCTCTACTCAACCCGCCTGCTCCACCTTCTTCATCCTCCCTGACTGCAGAAGACTTTGCATCTTTCTACCATGAGAAGATTGAGGAAATCTACAGGACCTTCACTTCTGCCCTGACTGCACTTACATCTCACAGTATGGATTCCCCCACTCTTTCGTTGTCGCATTTCTTAACTGTAGTAGCAGAAGAGATTTTACAACTCATCCAGTCTTGCAATCCTACCACATGCCCATTGGATCTACTCCTTTCCACTATGTTCCAGACCATCTCGCAAGACTTTCTGCCCTTCATTACCACTATCATCAATAGATCCATAGCATCTGGTCAGGTAACAAATACTTCCAAGAGAGCAAGGGTTATTCCCATCCTAAAAAAAAACTGCTCTGGATCCATCAGACTTCAGTAACTACAGACCGGTATCACTTCTCTTGTTTCTTTCGAAAATTCTTGAACGCATTGTCTTTAATCAACTGTCTATCTCACACAGAACAACCCTCGAGATCCTAAATAGTCTGGCTTTAAAGCAGCTCATTCCACAGAGACAGCCCTTTTTGGATGACATGACATGCATGTTATTTTGCACAACATGGACATGTCATGTATCAAAACATTCAGCACGATGAGGGGAACTGACGTCACGTGTAGCCCCGCCCCCAACATAAGCGATATCAAAAAGTTAGCACAACATGGACATGTCATATATCAAAACACTCAGCACGATGAGGGGAACTTGCCTATGTGCACCATTCACATTTTCTTCAGGAAATGTACATTCTAGTTGTTTTTATTATAGTGATTTTTGGGAATATTGTCAGTTTCTGTTGTCCTAATTTTTTTTAAATATATTTTATTGAGAATTCCAGTGCAGCACTAAGATGTAGGGAAACCAAGGTGCCATCATGGCGTCCAGCTCCTTATTGGTGTGGATGTGATGAGACATTGTTTTGTCCAAAATCCTGTCAAGTCGGTGTTGGGTGAACTGTCGGTTGCCCGCCACTAGATGGCAGGCTGGTCGCTTTAGATGTTGTCTGAGGTCTTCCAGGGCTTGTTGCTGGGCTCACCAGTGAAAGGTCTAATGATGACATGCTTCACTTGCTTCGAGAATCCAAATGCAGGTAGAAGATTTGAAACAAAAGCACAAAATAATCCAGGCAAGGGCAATAGCACAACAGGACCAGAATCATGAGCACACAAAGCACCGAGAACCGAGGCGGGAATCGAACCCCGAACCTGGAGGTGTGAGGCGAACGTGCTAATCACTAAGCCACCGGCTTTTATTAGACTCAGGTGTGGCTTCTGCTTTGTTGGAATGAAAACCTGCACCCACACCGGCCCTTTCCGGAAACGATTACTCAACTAAATATGATTCTGAATGAAATTAGAAGTCAAAACAATTAATAACCAGTCTTTCTACATATTTCAACGCCCTTCCTATGTTCTTTTGTTCAGAATCATTACATAGCTATGTTGAAACAAATTCAAGTGGCAGACAGGAGCAAACAGCAGACAGAACGAATCCACGAGGTAAAATATTTATATTTTATATAAAATACAAAACTTTACTAATATGTCATCATATGATGGACTATTTTGACTACAGAAACATAATTTAATTTTATAATTGATATAAATATGTTAATCAGAGTTTCTTTCCATGTATTCTCTCAGAGTCATGTTTCGACTTCTGCTGCTTTTGGGTGAGTTGTGTGTGTTATCTGGGTGTTATAAATGTATATAAGAAAGTTTTCATAAAATGATGGAGTGCACATTGTACCTTTACAGAAGATTATTTCAAGTTTATTTAGTACAACGAACGATCTGGAACAACTAAACGTGTTAACTTCCCTGCACAGTTGTCCAATCCTGATCCTTCTGTTATAGTTTGCTAAGACAGATTCAAACCCAAGAAAATATATAGTTTCCATTTTGTAAATGAGAAACCAAAATATTTCCTGGTTCTATTTGGTGGTCTTAAATTAAACAAGAGAAGAGAGTTAATTGACCTACAGCAAGAAAAATAGTAATAATTTCAAAATTAACTTTTTTACTGTCAGCTCGAGTCAGAGATTATTGTTTGCTTGAACATTTCAGCCAAACAACACGCTGCCAATTACCAGTGATTACACTGGTGTGTAATTTGGGTTGTTTTTGAGGTGAAGCATGGAGAAAGTGTAGACTGACTGACTACATGGTTGAGACTTCCTTGACAGGGATAGGCTGCTAACCTTCTAGATAGAATTCTTTTGTCTCAACCTCAAATCCTATGCCTGCAGAAGGCTTTTAATCAAACTACAATCTGAACACGGTGCTCACTTAGACTTAAACAAATGACAACTTCACTGTCAAGATTTATATCTTAAAGAGCACTCATGCACCTGAGCCCTGACAGCCAGTGTTGATAGATAGGTATATAGTTGTAGAAAATAAGAAAAAATAAACTAAAATGTAATACAAAGCACAAAAATAGAAAAAGTACAGACTATATCTGGAATAATGCTGAGATGTGCAGATATATATATATATATATATATATATATATATATATATATATATATATGTGTGTGTGTGTGTGTATATATACGTATAATAGGGCCGATCGGCTCTGTATATATATACAGTAATACCTCGAGATACGAGTTTAATTCGTTCCGTGACCTTGCTCGTATCTCAAATTGCTCGTATCTCAAAGCAATTTTCCCGTTTAAATTAATTGAAATCCCATTAATCCGTTCCAGCTTGCAAAATTCCACTCCAGTTGTTTTGTTGATGTGTTTTGAATATGAAAAATGTACAGTACATGTATATATAAATTACAAATATTGTATAAAAACATACAGTAATAAAAGAGAATGTCAAAACACTAAACTGGTTTTTCTTTACGGAAGATGCGCACGGAGGTTGAGGGAGGAGTAAACAGGCGGAGGAGTTAGGAAGAATTACACTTTCACTTTCGTTCACTTACTCGCTACTGTACACTCTTAATGCTACTTTACACTTAAATGGAACTTAACTAAACTTCACTAAAATTAACGAACTTAACTGAAATTCTGTCAGGACCACTTTGTCAAATGAGAATTTATTAGATGATAGCATACAGTTAGTGTTGGCGGTATGGTTCTGTTCTGGGCAAGAATTCTTGAAATAGAATAGACCCCGTATAACAGAACCATTATTCATGCATAGAGTTCTTAGTGAAAAATAATTTTTTTTTGGAAAATAATAAATGAATAAATGGATAAATAAATAATTCAATAATTAAAGAGAGAGGGAGAGAGAGAGATAAATATGTGGAGATTTATGACGTAAACTGGTACAACAAACACAGGTTCCGGCTCGGTGGAGTCAGGGTTGTAGGAGGGAGTTTAGATCGCAGCAGCAGCGAAGCGCTAGAAAGCGGCTCAATGAATGGGAATTTAAATGGTCGGGTAATATGGATGTCGTAACCAGATTAACAGCTGATGTCCGCTTGAAGACGTGGCCTGCCAGAACTAACGCGATGCTTGATTTCTCTTAACTGAACTTAATTGCTACAATTTCTGTTTTCTTTACATTAATTTATTAATTTTTCTTCATCGCTTTTCTCTTCACTTGTTTTTGCCTTTTTTGTCACTCTTTCCTCACTAACATCTGCCGGTCGTTTTAATAAAAACCTGTCCGGTCGGCATATCGGATGCGGTGTAGTCGCACAAGTTTAAATTTTTTAACGGATCCAATGCTTAAAACGGATCCGAAAATTACGGCTCCGCAGATGGTCGGCACCTCACGCAGCCCCTTTGCTACTCTACATAGGAAATGAATGACTTCCGGGTTATCGGCCGTCGTTTGTCGTGTGCAGTGGAAAGGCGGCTTTAACCGAGTGAGCTGCGGGAAGCTAAGGCGGGGAAACAGAGCACACGTGGTTATTGCGGCTCGAATGCTCGTATCTCAAAAATTTGCTCGTATCTCAAGGCAAAAATTTGGTCGAATCACAGCTCGTATCTCAAAAAATTACTTTAGTACTTTAGTTTAGTTCACTTTATTTTTGATCTTAGTAAATCAGAGCTTCAGTGACCTCAAGTTATATTCATTATATAAAAACTGGTTTTATTTTTCAGGGTTTGTCAGCCTTGGTGTCTGTCTTCCTCGTCAGTATCACTTCATTAATGAGAATAAGACCTGGTCTGAAGCACAGAGATACTGCAGAGAGAATTATGTTGATTTAGCCTCTATTAATAACACTGAAGAGGACTTGGCCCTTACAAACATAATAGATATTAGGAACAGCAGGCAAACCTGGATTGGACTGTATGATGATCTGAACAGCTGGAAATGGTCTCTGGATAATGATTCTTTCTACAAGGAGGGAGAGAGAAGTTTTAGAAACTGGTTTATACAGAAGCCAAGAGACTGGTATGGAATTAGTTTGTGTGTGTATGTATCTACTTATGATGGAGTTTGGTGGGAGACATCTTGTTCCTCAATGCTTCGTTTCATGTGCTTTGATGGTGAGTAATGCAGATTTGTATATGCTTTATGAAAAAACACAAGTTACCTTTAAATTCAGTACATATTTTCTGTAAAAGTACAGGTTTCCTATATTTCTATTGTCTCTTTTAGGCAGAGTGAATGCCAGTGAGAGATATGTCCTGGTTAATCAGTTCATGAACTGGACTGAAGCTCAGAGATACTGCAGAAAGAATCACACAGACCTGGCCAGCGTGAGGAACGAGACTGAGAACCAGGAGATTAGATCAAAGTTTAATAATACGTATTATTCAGGTTTTTGGATCGGCCTGTACAGAACCAGATCTTGGTCAGATAAAAGCAACTCTTCATTCAGCAACTGGAAACCTGGACAACCAGATAATTACAGACAGACTGAATCCTGCACTGCTGTGTCATTTAATGATTCTGGGAAATGGACAGATGAAAATTGTAGCCAAGCTTTTCCATTCTTCTGTTACAGCAGTGAGTAGATATCTGTGTTGAATTTATCTATAGTGGCAAATTTCAGTAGAAAGTAAGCACAGTAACCAACATTTATGTTATCCCACTCTAGCAATGCTACCATTACCCTCTCATCAGTATCACTTTGTTAATGAGAATAAGACCTGGACTGAAGCACAGAGATACTGCAGAGAGAATTACACTGACCTGGCTACTATTGATAACATGGAGGAAATGAACACACTCCTTAACACAGTAAATGGCAGCTACTCAGGTTTAGCCTGGATTGGACTGTATGGTGATGAGGACAGCTGGAGATGGTCTCTGGATGATGATGCTTTCTACCAGGAGGGAGAGAGAGACTTCAGAGGATGGCCCCATCAACCCGATAACTATTTTGGAAACGAGATGTGTGTTTATATTAGATCTGATGGAACCTGGTTTGATGGAGACTGTAGATCATATTTAACTTTTATTTGTTATGATGGTGAGAATCTTTAATCATTTTATAGGAATATACTGTGTAAATTTTGAGAATAGATTGTTTAGTCTTTGGTTTAGGTGTTACTGAGCACATTTATTGGCTTTTCTTATCAGGAAATAATGGAACAGAAAATTACACATGGATAAACCAGCCAATGCCTTGGACAAAAGCTCAGCATTACTGCAGAGCGCATTATACTGACTTGGCCAGTGTGAGAAATCCAACAGATAATCAAAGAATCTTAAACCTTACAGTTGGCACTGTGGCTTGGATTGGTTTATACAGGACCAGACTCTGGTCAGACAAACAGGTATCCACATATGAAAATTGGAGACCAGCCACCTATCAACAACCAGACAATGGTATTTATATTCCCTGGGAATACGGAAATCAGCACTGCACTGCTGTCTCATTCAGAGACTCAGGTCATTGGACAGATGAGGACTGCTTATCCACCTTCCCTTTTATCTGCTACAACAGTGAGTTCTTCTAATCAGACTTTATTTTTTCATTATTGTACAATATGAATCTTTATCCTCTTGAACTATATAAATAGCAAAATAATTATTTAATCATTTTCTCTTATAATTCATATGATATAAGTCCAAACTATGTGGACACTTGACCATCACACCCACATGTGGGCCTACTCTAAACTGTTGCACAAAACGTTCTGCACAGATTTCCCTTCACCATAGCTAAGGGTTATTGTCCAAACCTGTTTCAGCCTGGCAATGCCATTATTAATGTAGAATGTTCTATTAAGGGATGTTTTGCCGAAGTTTGTGTGGAACAAATCTAGTGGCCTCTACAGAACCATGAGCTCAACTCATCAGATGAATTAGAAAGCTCTTTGCATACAAGACCTATTTAATGATCATCACTGTGCGATCTCACTAAATAACCATTCAGGCACAAGAACATGAGTATTTGCTTGAAAATGGAGACTGCTGTTGCAGGAAATGGGGGTCAACTCTATATTAATGATGCTAGTATTGAAGTGGGATCATCAGTAAGGACATATTGGTGTGATGTCAGAATATACTTTTAAGTTTAATAAAATAAGATTTAAAGGTTTAATGTCATTTTAATTAACAGTTTAATTCCACCTGATTCAGACATCACTAATTTCATAACTTTCATCAGGAAACTTTAATCTGAGCTGTTCGAGTTCTTAGCCATTTTTAGTTGTGCATCTGTGTGGACATCATAGGATTTTCATAAATATAAATATTCGTATATAATCTTCATGATTAAAGAAATGAAAACACAAGGAAATTTTTGTGATTTAAAAGTTATAGAACATTTTTCAACCTTTTTATACAATGTCTTTAAAAAAAATCATAAAACATAATATCTACTTTAACATTTGTATTTTTGGTAATTCACATCAATATTTACAAAGAAAATGTTTTTTGTGTGTAAAAAATTATATTATGGTGTTTTTTCCTAAGAATTCTGCACAGGATCATCATGCACCTTCCATCAGTATCACTTTGTTAATGAGAAAAAGACCTGGACTGAAGCACAGAGATACTGCAGAGAGAAATACACTGACTTGGCAACCATTACTAACATGGAGGAAATGAACACACTCCTTAACACAGTAAATGGAATCTACTCAGGTTTAGCCTGGATTGGACTGTATGATGATCTGAACAGCTGGAAATGGTCTCTGGATGATGATGCTTTCTACAATAACAGAAAAATAAACTTTAGTAATTGGTATATAAACAAACCAAGATACTGGAATGGAAACAATTTATGTGTATATTATGGTTATCTTGCTGTTTGGTGGGTGTATTCATGTTCTACAACACTTCCATTCATTTGTTTTGATGGTGAGTGATACACTTTATACATATATACATATATATATATACATAGATTCTAGCATAAATATTCTACACAACTGCCATTTCCTTCTCTTTTAGGCAGAGTGAATGCCAGTGAGAGATATGTCCTGGTTTATCAGAACATGAACTGGACTGAAGCTCAGAGATACTGCAGAGAACATTACACAGACCTGGCCATTGTGAGGAACGAGACTGAGAACCAGAAGATCAGATCATTATTAGCTAATAACAAGGATGATAATCATTATACCTACAGTTATTACTATTACTATAACAGTTATTATTATTATTATAATTATTACGCTTTTTGGATCGGCCTGTACAGAACCAGTTTATGGTCAGATCAAAGCAACTCTTCTTTTAGCAACTGGAAACCTGGACAACCAGATAATTATGGACAAACTGTATCCTGTACTGCTGTGTCATTTAATGATGATTATTATTATGGGAAATGGTCAGATGAAAACTGTGGTCAAGCTTTTCCATTCCTCTGTTACAGCAGTGAGTGAAGAACAGAGATTTCTATATTATCTATAGCAGCAATTTTCAGTAGAATTTCTTGCTCTTAATTAACACAAACAAATATAATTTTTCAAAAACATGAGCATAGTAACCAACATTTGTGTTATTCTACTCTAGCAATGCCCTCAAACTCCACTCATCAGTATCACTTTGTTAGTGAGAATAAGACCTGGACTGAAGCACAGAGATACTGCAGAGAGAATTACACTGACCTGGCTACTATTGATAACATGGAGGAAATGAACACACTCCTTAACACAGTAAATGGCAGCTACTCAGGTTTAGCCTGGATTGGACTGTATGATGATGAGGACAGCTGGAAATGGTCTCTGGATGATGATGCTTTCTACCAGGAGGGAGAGAGAGACTTCAGAGGATGGCCCCATCAACCTGATAACTATAATGGAAATGAGATGTGTGTTACCATGGGTTATGGAGGGCGGTGGTTTGACAGGCCTTGTACTGACAGACATTCATTTGTTTGCTATAATGGTAAGCTCTGTCAGACAAATTAAACATTTGGGCTGAGTTATTTTAACCTGCATTTTTAGCAAATAAAAACAATCTACATAATTATTATACAGCTATTGTGTGTATCTTTATAATTCTCTCAATCGTAGGTATGAACAACACATATGTAATGATTTATGAACAGAAGACTTGGGAAGAAGCTCAGAGCTTTTGCAGAGTGAGATACACAGACCTGGCCAGTGTAAGAAATCAGACCGAACTTCAGCAAATAATGAGCATCATAAACAGTTATGAGGTATGGATAGGTTTGTATAGAAACCGATTATGGTCAGATCAGAGCAACTCAACCTTTACATATTGGAGACCAGAGAGTCCAGAACCATCACCAGAACCTGACAATGGTTTGTATTCACGTGGACAAAGTAGAAATCAACACTGTACAGCTGTGGATCATCTTGGCCGATGGACAGATGAAAACTGTTTCGCCAGATTCCCTTTTATCTGCTACAATGGTGAGTTGATCTCCATTTTGAATTCATTTAAAATATAATGAATAAAGGAATCTGGATGTCTAAATATGATTATGAACTTTAGCAATAGCAATGTTTGCAGCTGGAATAAGATTACCAGATGTTTTCTAATCCTAACATGTCTTCCTTGTGCTCTGGCAGCATTCATTCCAGGTAAGCAAAAACACTATTTATGTGGTCATGAAAAATAAATAGAGATATCTATGATCCTTAGTTAACTAAGCGAATGCTTATTGAATGTCTGTTTCTTTATTGGTTTTAATTAACACTTTTATACAGGTGCTGTGATGGGATTGCGAATGAAAGTCACTGCAGATGAAAATCTGTTAAACTCTCAGATTAAAAGGCTGGTGTTTATGGAAGTAAGTAAACATTCCTATAATGTCTTCCTTTATCTGTCCGTTTAATTTATATTAATACAATTTATTACACTGAGTTTATTTTGTAGATAATGTGTAAAAATGTATTTAGCAAAAGAAATAATGTTGTCCAAAATGATTATACATTAAAGCATTATAAATTCTTAATGGATGAGATGTGGCATAAAGGATTTTACAGTATATACTGCAGTTATATAATTATTTCATATTTTTGTCAGCTTCAGCAAGAATTGAGCAAACTGGGACTTTCAAGCAACTACACTGTGAATGTGAGAAACATCCGTAAGCTCGATCCATGAAGGAAAAAGTCTGCATTCAGGTTCAAAATATAATTGAGGGAAATTCCAGGTTTTGTGGTGATTTATCTTTTATTTACTCATTTACTCAGCAATCTTTCTTTTTCAGAGCATTTGGGAATTCTGTAGAGCTTTATTAAAAAGAGAATATAGTTATTAAAATGTTTAACCAGATTTACACATATTTACAAACCTTGAAATGCCTTCTGTAATGTCTCATAATAACAATGACTGTACTTACACTGAACTGTGATATAGATAATAACATTATAAAATATAAAAGTGTAATATTTTATGGGGTTTAGTGCTTATTAATGGTATTCTTGAAATGAAATTCAAATGAATAAAAGAAACACAGAACTTGATTATGAAAAATATTGTTATGAGCGTTAAGGGGTACTATGTGATTTTCATTTATTAATTGTTTTCAAATAAATGTGTGAAATCTTTTGTATTGGGTGAAAGTTATTCAAAGGGAAAAATATTTTCATATTGTTTGAAAATATAGTATATATTATTTTTATAGAGAAACCAAAAGGACTGATAGATTCAGCTCCTTATTTCTGTGGATGTGCACAGAAGTGGAACCTCCTGAAGTGAACCTCAGGACCTCAAAACCTCAGGAACCTCGAACCTCAAACCACTTCAGGAACCTCCTGAAGTGGTTTGAGCGATCGGATTTATATCCGTCTTGAAACCGTTTCGGAGGGCATTTACACCTGGTCTTTTTACGATCGGATAGCTATCAGATCACAGAAAACGCATGAAGTGACCAGGTGTAAAAACCCCCTTAAGATTCAATGAGCCTAAATCAATGTTCAAAGGTTGTTGTTTTATCTAAATACAACAAACATAGAAGAAAGTGCTAGTTGAAATGTTTCATGAATAAGTAGGTATTCAACCGTCCTTTGAAAATAGCCAGTGACTCAGCTGTCCGGACCCTTAGGGGATATTAATTCCACCACCTCTGTGCCAGAACAGAAAAGAGTTTTGTAGTATACTTAGTTCTTACCCTGTGAGATGGTCAGACCAGTCGAGCAGTGCTGGTAGATCTGAGGGTGCGAGGTGCACTGCGAGGAGTGATGAGGTCTAAGAGGGAGGTAAGAGGGAGCTGGTCCATTTTTGGCTTTGTAGTAAAGCATCAGTGTTTTGAATCTGATGCTTGCAGCTACTGGAAGCCAGTGGAGGGATCGCAGCTGCGGGATGGTATATGAGAACTTAGGCAGGTTGAAAACAATTCCTGCAGCTGAATTTTGGATAATTTGCAGAGGACGAATTGCGTTCATAGGTAGACCTGCAGCAGTGAGTTGCAGTAGTCCAGGCTTGAGATGACAAGAGACTGAGCAGCCTGTGTGAACAAAAATGGCAGAATCCTTCTAATGTTGTACAGAAGGAACCGACATGAACGTTTCACATTAGCAACCTGTGAGGAAAAAGACAGTTGGGTGTCCATCGTTACCCCAAAGTTGCGAGCTGTGACTGAAGGTGGGATCAGATAGTTATGCAGGGATATTGCAACATCATGACCTGAGGATGAATACAGTTGATTATAGACAATGCGTTCAAGTATTTCTGAAAGAAAAGAGAGAAGTGAAGTTACTGATGATCAGTTAAAGTGAAGGTCTGTAGTTACTGATGTCTGATGCATCCAGAGCAGGTTTCTTCAGGATGAGAATAACCCTTTCTCTCTTGAAGGTAGCTGGTACGTGAATCCTGAGGCACAGAGATCTACCAGCTCCAATTAGACTCTGCGATACTAAAGAGGAGATGCCAGCTCCATGTGGTCTTTTGCATCAATACAACATTTGTCAGACTGTATATTTATAATCACACCCTCTAGTGTCACCCATATGAGGATGGGTTCCTCTCAAGGTTTCTTCCTTCCATTTAAGGGAGTTTTTCTTTGCCACTGCTGCCTGAGTCACCTCAGACTTGCTCACTGGAGATAAATACAAACACATTTAAATATATCTAATATTAATCTTGTATTTTGTATTATATTAATCTTTATATTATTCTTTATAATAACCTTTTGTTCTATGTTTATGTTCTGTAAAGCTGCTTTGAGACAATGTCAATCGTAAAATGCGCTATACAAATAAACTTGAATTGAACTGAATTGAAAAGGATTCAGGATCAGGAAGAGATGAAAGAATTCCACAGAATCTACAGAAGAAGGGGAGACAGAGTGAAGGCTGCGGTAGGTAAGAGAGAGGGGGTGAGAGTTAGTTTTGTATAGGATAGGAAGAGTGATGCTGAAGGAAACCAGGTGATAATCAGAGATGTGTAGTAGTAGCAGTCATGTTTGTGTGTGTTTTGGGGGGAAGGCATCCAATCTAGAATCTATTTACAAGAATAAAGTGTAATGCACAGTAAGCAGTGCCCCGAACACATCCCATTACAATCTGAAGAGAGAGGCCCAGCCTAATATATCAAATGCTGTGTCTTCATCTGGAGTTCCTATGATAGGTAAAAATTATGTTAATGCTAGATTATGTTCATGGCACCTATATTTGATTCTAACTCTGTTTTTTATAAAGCAGGACAAACGCTTATGCACTGACAATTCAAAAATCCTTTAGGCTTGAACAGTCTATGTCATAACGTATGACAAACAAACACACAAATATGTGACCTGGCAGTATCTCATAGAATCTTACAGTATTTCAGCTGGTACCTTCACTTTGATTTGAATCATGGTACATTCAGTAACCAGTTTTTCTACATGTTTTCGAAGTCCTTCCCTTATGCTTTTCTTCAGAATCTTTATTTAGTGTTGAAATAAAATCAAGTGGCAGACAGAAGCAAACAGCAGAAAGCACAGATCCATGAGGTAAATATATTTAAATAGAAAGCTTCACTAATATTCCATCATATGACTCTTTTGACTATAAAAACATTTAATATTATTTAATTAATGTTTTAAAATTGATATAAATATCTTAATCACACTTTCTGTGTATTCTAACAGAGCCATGTTTCGACTTCTGCTGCTTTTGGGTAAGTGGTATGTGTTATGTGTGTTATAAATATCTAATTGTTAGAATGTATATATTTCTATAAATATTATATAGAGGATTAGTGGATTAGTGGAGTATTAATGTAAATGAGAAGAAGTTTTAATGATATAATAAGGACTGCACATTGTACAATTAAAGAAGATTTCAAGCTTATTGGGTAAAATGAACAATCCGGAATAAGGAATGGTGTGAACCTCACTGGGTCATTGAAGGTTGTCATACTGTGATATTATAATGTAAATACCAGTAAATAAGTATACCAGTATTATTTTACAATATTGAGGCACATAGATTTGTTATAAGTATCTACTTCCATACATACTGTAAGAAATTACAGATAACCGCACCCAATTTCCACTCCAAGATACACATCTAAAAGAGCTCATTCCTGAAAAGGTTTTAGTATCATAAGGTAATACGTTTAGGACTCTAAACGTATAAACTTGATTCGATCGTTAGTATGGGCGTGGCAGCAGGACATCAAGGATCGCCACGGACAAAGGGTCTATGTGACCGCAATTACCATTTAAAGTGCCCATTCGGTTGATAACAATTGTAACAATACCAAGTCTACGTGACCATTAACATTAAAGACAATCAGCTAGACAACAAGGTGTGACCCAGCCATTTGGGAGACACTCAGTTCTTACGCTCAATACATATTCAAAGCAGAACCTCATTTAAAATACAAAAAGGGAAAACAGTATAAAATGCTTGAGCAGGATTTGTTCAGGGTTCTTACTGACTCTAATGAACCCAAAGTACTTCATGTATTTTGTCACTGCTATACTGGAATAAACTTCTTGTTCTTTATTAAGATCTTCACCATCATCATCTTATTTTCAACATTTTTTATTTCTTACAATACCTACATCTATCTCTATAAGTATCTGTTTGTTATAAGTATCTACCTCCTTTTGGTTTGGTTTTATTTTTATCCTTAATTCCATTCCTTTTATGCTTGAATACCGGACAGACATAAAAGGCATTTCACTGCATGTTGTACTCTGTATGTATGTGTATGTGACAAATAATAAAATTTGGTTTGAGTATTTTTTATTGTCTGTATGAAGATCAGCACTTTTTAGTCTGAAAGATTTAAAACGTTAAAATAATATAAAGGATATGAAAGACAGGATGTGGAATAGTGGACTGATGACAGTTTGGCTGATCTATCAACATGTAGTTTCTCAGAGACATCCAAAAGGGCTGTCTCTGTTGAATGAGCTGCTTTAAAGCCAGACTATTTGGGATCTTGAGGGTTGTTCTGTGAGAGATAGACAGACAGTTGATTATAGACAATGCGTTCAAGAATTTCTAAAAGAAACGAGAGAAGTGATACCGGTCTGTAGTTACTAGGGATGAGCGAGTACAGCATTATCTGTATCTGTATCTGTATCTGTATCTGTTAACCATATGAATTATCTGTATCTGTATCTGTACTCGGAGGGGGTGTGGCCTAACAGAAGTAGGCGGGGCTTGTCTTGAAATGGGCGGGGCTTTAACCAGTATGTTATTTTAAGCATGCAATTGATATGGGTTGATCAGAAATTGTTATATTTATTGCTGATTAGAAAAATATTTACAGGACAGCATCAGGATTGAGCTTCAGATCAATGGTTTTGATCGCGATAGCAAACGAACTATATTACAGAACAAGTTTTGCAACAATGAAAACAAAACAATGCAGTGCAATTATGAAGTAAAATGTAATGAACAACATAACTTTCTTTTTTAACTTTTAATTTTTTTTATGATCAGTGTGATTTTTTTTTATTTTATTGGTTCTTTTTTATTTTTTTATTTCCAGGTGTGTGTGTGCGTGAGTGTGTGTGTAGCTTAATAATTAATTTGTAATATTTATAACACTAGCTTACTACCTTTATGTTTTTATGAAATACAGCAAAAACGTGTCAGACACTCAGTGTCTGGTTACTGGTTAGAGACAGCTGAAGGTTTAAAAAAGAAAAAAATCTCCGACAGGCAGAGACGCAATGCGAATCGCATTCTACCAAGCAAGCACCACATCTGAACGAACCCACGTTTACCAGAACTCTACTGGTTAGTAAGTACGTATTATTAACGTTACAACCCAAAGTAAAAAGCTGAAGAAACCCTAAACGTTAACGGAAAAGACCCACGAACCTGAGTGACTGAGGGGGAGACAGAGAGCTGTTCTGTGTGTGACTGTGAGTGAGCAGAGCGAGACACAGCAACACAATATATCTGTATGTGTGTAGGGGAGGGGCACTGTGACTAGCCTATCACAGAACGCTGACACAATCAGCTACCCAATGATGATTTTCATTCAATCCGAGCACAGATATTGACTCGTATTACTCGTATAATACTCGTATAATACTCGTACTCGGCAGAAGTGCTTTATCCGTACCGGATACTTGTTTCAGCTGAGTATCCGGCTCATCTCTAGTAGTTACTGATGTCTGATGGATCCAGAGCAGGTTTCTTTAGGATGGGAATAACCCTTGCTCCCTTGGAAGTATTTGTTACCTGACCAGATGCTATGGATCTATTGATGATAGTGGTAATGAAGGGCAGAATGTCTTGTGAAGATGGTCTTTAGCATAGTGGAAGGGAGTGGATCCAATGGGCAGGTGGTAGGATTGCAAGACTGGATGAGTTGTAAAATCTCTTCTGCTGCTACAGTTGAGAAATGCGACAATGAAGTAGTGGGGGAATCCATACTGTGAGATGCAAGTGCAGTCGGGGCTGAAGTGAAGGTCCTCAATCTTCTCCTGGTAGAAAGAAGCAAAGCCTGCTGCAGCCAGGGAGGATGAAGAAGGTGGAGCCGGGGGGTTGAGCAGAGAAGAGATGATGTTGTGGAATTTCCGAGGGTCATGTGACGAAGCTTCAAGCTTTTCCTTGTATAAGGAAGTCTTGGCAGAAGACATATATGAGGAGAACTTGGCAAGGAGTGTTCAGTAAGAATCAAGATCTGCATTAAGTTGTGATTTCTTCCACTTCTTCTCTGATGATCTTAGCTCTCTTTCTTGGATTTAATGAACATAGGTCAGAGAAAGACCGTAGTTGAGGAAAGAGATGAGAGGAAAATATCTTTGGCTGTTGTCTATTAGGCTCTCTCTTCCCCCTCTTAATTCAGTGCCTTGAAAAGTTATGTGAGCATCACGACTTTTCCAGACACGGCTTGTTTTACAAGATTGTCTTTTCCTTTCAAGAAGACCTTCAGTGCCCTGGCTAAATGAGGCATACAATGTGTTCCTTTCACTGGCTTTGGTTTGTAGTACCTAGTCCAAGTCCTTCACAAACTTCTTTATTTCTTTGTGGCTCTTTGGGCTAAAATGGTAGGCTTTCCAAATCAAGTGCAAGGTGTCTTTACAGGACTCATGAAGTTCACCTCTTTCAAAACCCCAAGAATACTAGCTCCAGCCTGGTTACCATACAGTGAATGTCAGTTTTGAAATGTCCACTCTCAGCTGTTTGGCCCATTTTCACATTTGCACCATCAGCACAAAATACAAGAAGTTTTGCTTCCAGTCATCTAATACAAATTTTGACATTGAGGACTGAATGCAGTCAGTCACACCATCAACATAAGCATGTCACAACTCTGTGACAGAGACAAGATGATTTACTGGCAACCCAGCATGTACATAGATTTTTTTTTTCATATTCTGTCACAGAAGAATCAGTTGCACCATTAATCATAATTGATATGTAATTGGGCTCTTTCACTTTCTTTGCCTTCATATCCTGTAAATCTGCAACAATATTTGAAATGAGTTCAGTGCAGCAGACATCATTATCATAAGTTGTGGAAATGTCTAGCCCATTTTTTCGTAAATTTTCTTTTTAAGCTCAAAAATTCCTGACAATACTAGTCATATAGTGCAGCATGAATGTCTATGAATCTGGAAGTGCTCCGTGTGACCTGGAAGCATAAGGTATTTTCTAAGAACTCCCCCTGGTTCATTCCAGTTTTTCTAGGTGGAGCTTTGCCTTGTGTGCTGGGTTGAGAATGTTCTTTCCTTTGGAACCTAGCACTACTAATCAGCCAGGTATTGAAGCTGTTCTCCTCTGCTTTGGGAGTCCAGCAAAGAATGAACTAAATAGACCCATTCACATATAAAATGCGGGAAGAATGCGATTGGATGGCAGCTACAAATGATATGTGACCTGGTCCATCTGTATCAGGATCTTACATGGTCTAAGGTATCTTGGGCAGAGCTTTCTGCATGGTAACTTGAGATGAAGGTTCTTGGTCCATTAGATTAGGGGTGGTAGCTGGAAGTCAAGCTTACATTTATTCCCAGGCTTTCGCAGAAAGTTCTCCAGACACTGGGCATGAATTGAACCCACCGGTCAATGTCCTTGGAGAGCCCATAGTTCCACCATTACCCAAACAGTGGTGTGCCTGTGGTGCAAGTCTATTACAAAGTCTATCACTACCAAAGCAATGACAATGGAGGGTGTCCGAATTGGTTCCAGGTCGGGGTCTCCGTCCATAGGAGGATGGCCATGTGAGAGCTGTGGCATTCTTTATCCCGGGTTGATATGTAACCATGAATTGGAACCTTTTAAAAATTAAGACTCACCAATCTCTTTGCTTTCTTGATATACTAAAACTTTTTATGGTCCGTTATTACTTGTAAAGTAATTGTGCCACCTCCAGCTATTGCCTCTATTCCTCCAGAGCATTCTTGATTGATAACAACTCTCAGGTTCCCACACCATATTTGGTCTCAGCAGGGGCTAGTTTTTTCAAGAAGTACAGTACAGTACGCACAGGGAAACAGCTTGCTGCCAAGGTTGCCTTGTCTCTGAAACAATACAGTTCCTACTCTACAGCACAAGTCATCAACCACTACAACAAACGGGAGGTTGAGATATGGGTGATGCAGTATGGATGATGTGGTATGGATGATGTGGTGAATCTTTGCTTTAGTTGATCAAAGGCTTTTTAAGCTGGAGTAATACTTTCCTGGGCTTGCTGCATAGGAGGGCTTTGGGCAGAGCCTCCACAATGCTGTAGTTCCTAATGCCTGTAGAAGTTAATGAATCCTAAAAATCTTTGCAATTCCTTGATACTTGTGGGAGTCAGCCACTCCTTTATGAATCACACCTTGATGGATTCCATTTCCAGTCCCTGGTGACTGCTCACAAAGCCCAGGTCTATTCTAAAGCCACAAATATTCCAGTGTCTTTCTGAAATTCACATTTTTCTGCCTTAACAAAGTTCTGCCATTGCAATAACCACGTTACCACTAGGCAGACATGACTGATGTAGGTATCTAGGACTTTTCAGTAGATTAGTTGATGTACCATTGATGTAAACAATAACTTAATGAGCATGTGGAAGCTGCTCCGCATTGGCGATGTGGTTGGCAGGTGGTCAATGGAGCAATCCTAAGGGCGATCTGAGGGCAACTTGGTGGCATTTTTCTTACTAAAACTTCCACCAGGTCATGGTATTTATTTTTGCCATTTTTTGCATTTCCGGCATTGATACTGATATTCTGGAATTTCTGGTATTAGCATTGGTAATTTGATATTCCTTGAGGATGTGGATGGCAGGAGGCATAGTGGTGGCTGGCTTGTTCATTGGCTGACAACTGAGTTTTCTTTACCTGCATCAGAGCCCCTTATATAGTCTGCAAACGGACAGGCTGAGTAGCTGTTATTCTGGTTACAGATAACGTTGTCCAATCAGATGGAGATGGTGTTGAACTGAGACAGGGTTAGGCTTTCATCCATGCAGACCCTCTCTCCCTGGAGCATAGGGTTAATCCTTCATGAAATATTGCATTTAGTGCTGTTCATTCCACCTACTCTGATGCCCAAGGCCTGAGGCCTTACACCCAAGGCCTACCATGATAACAATACAAAATCTGCCTTTATGATGTATTTGCTTACCAGAATTGCCACAATTTGGGTGTGAGTAGTTTGGAATAGCGACGTCCAGATTCATAACTCGTTCTCACACTTTTTGCAACTCGTCTGGGAGGTATTTAAGTATCCAGAAGGAGGACAGGACATGTTGTTGCATCTCCTCCAACAATGGATGGCAGAATCTGAATACATTTGTGGGGGAGCAGACAAATCTATAACCAAAAAAAAAAAAAGAAGCAGGGTAGAGAAACAGACAGTGAGATTAAAAAAAACATTTAAAAAAAACAGAAAATACAGTCAGTAGGGCAAACAAATCCGAAACTCCGAAATTCAAAAAGCAGAAACACAGCAAAAACAGAAAAAACAAAATGGCAGAAACATCGCTGACAATACTTTACGTTATATAACGGCATGAATGCAGCTTAAATATCTGTGGATTCAGAAGTGCTCTGTGTGACTCGGAGGCATTCAATATTCATAGGGTTCACTATGGTGGTTCAGAGGGGGAATTGCAGGTGTAGCTGTGGCCCCTCAAGTTATACTTATTATGTAAAACTAATGTTGTGTCTTTCACAGGGTTTTTCGGCCTCTGTGTTTGTCTTCCACGTCAATATCACTTCATTAATAAAAATAAGACCTGGTACGAAGCACAAAGATACTGCAGAGAGAATTATGTTGATTTAGCCTCTATTAATAACACTGAAGAGGAGCTGGCTGTTACTGAGATTTCAGATATCTTAAATGGAAAACGAACCTGGATTGGACTGTATGATGATCTGAACAGCTGGAAATGGTCTCTGGATGATGATTCTTTCTACATGGATGGAAATAGAAGCTTTAGAAACTGGTATATAATGAAACAAAGAGAGATTTATGGAATAAGTATGTGTGTGTGTTTAGAGGCTTATAATGGAGTATGGTGGGAAGACCTTTGTTCCCTATCACATTCGTTCATTTGCTTTGATGGTGAGTAAAGCAGTTTCAAATATTCTTCATGAAAGCATCTTCCAACAAGAAGTTTAAATTCAATAAATATTTTCTGTAAAAGTACAGGTTTTGTATATTTATATCGTCTCTTTTAGGCAGAGTGAATGCCAGTGAAAAATATGTCCCAGTTTGTCAGAAGATGAACTGGACTGAAGCTCAGAGATACTGCAGAGAACATTACACAGACCTGGCCAGCGTGAGGAACGACACTGAGAACCAGGAGATCAGATTAATGCGTAATAATACGTATTATTCAAGTTTTTGGATCGGCCTGTACAGAACCATGTCTTGGTCAGATAAAAGCAACTCTTCATTCAGCAACTGGAAACCTGGACTAACAAATTATTACAGACAGACTGAATTTTGTACTGCTGTGTCATTTAATGAAAATTCTTATCATGGGAAATGGATAGATGAAAAGTGTAGTGAAACGTTTCCATTTCTTTGTTACAGCAGTGAGTAGATTTCTTTTGTGTCTATCTATAATGCCAATTTTCAGTAGTATTATTAATTAATGAAAACAAATCACCTATGATGTACTTTGTTAAAATAATGAGCACAGTAACCAAAACTTGTGTTATTCTACTCTAGCAATGCCATCATTACCCTCTCATCAGTATCACTTTGTGAATGAGAATAAGACCTGGACTGAAGCACAGAGATACTGCAGACAGAATTACACTGACCTGGCTACTATTGATAACATGGAGGAAATGAACACACTCCTTAACACAGTAAATGGCAGCTACTCAGGTTTAGCCTGGATTGGACTGTATGATGATGTGGACAGCTGGAGATGGTCTCTGGATGATGATGCTTTCTACCAGGAGGGAGAGAGAGACTTCAGAGGATGGTACCATCAACCTGATAACTATAATGGAAACGAGATGTGTGTTTATATTAGATATGATGGAACCTGGTTTGATGGAGACTGTAATACATATTTACCTTTTGCTTGCTATGATGGTGAGAATATTTAATCAAATTATGGGAATAAACTGTGTAATTTTTGGTTTATGTGTTACTGAGCACATTTATCTTTTCAGGAAAGAATGGAACAGAAAATTACACATGGATAAAGGAGGCAATGCCTTGGACAAAAGCTCAGCATTACTGCAGAGAGCATTATACTGACTTGGCCAGTGTGAGAAATCCAACAGATAATCAAAGAATCTTAAACCTCACAAGTGGCCTTGCTGCTTGGATTGGTTTATACAGAACGAGGCTCTGGTCAGACAAACAGGTATCCACATATGAAAATTGGAGACCAGCCACCTATCAACAGCCAGACAATGGTTTTTATGCAGAGTTGGAATATGGTAATCAGCACTGCACTGCTGTCTCATTCAGAGACTCAGGTCATTGGACAGATGAGAACTGCTTATCCACCTTCCCTTTTATCTGCTACAACAGTAAGTTCATCTAATCAGACTTTTATAGTTCAATACACTTGAACTATAAAAATATCACAAACATTTAATTTTATATGTACATGAGTTTTGTGATTTCGAAGACAACCTAACCTATTTTTGAACCTTTGATTCTTTGCTTTTAAAGCATATTCAAAATGCTAAAACATTAGATATTCAAAAGGTTTTTTTTTTTATTCACAAAGATATTTGCATTTAAAATGTTGTTTATCTGCAAAAAAAAAATGTTAGGTGTTTTGTACTTTACAGAATTCTGCACAGGATCATTATGTACCCTCCATCAGTACCACTTTGTTAATGAAAAAAAGACCTGGACTGAAGCACAGAGATACTGCAGAGAGAATTACACTGACCTGGCTACTATTGATAACATGGAGGAAATGAACTCACTCCTTAACACAGTAAATGGCAGCTACTCAGGTTTAGCCTGGATTGGACTGTATGATGATCTGAACAGCTGGAAATGGTCTCTGGATGATGATTCTTTCTACAAGAATGGAGAGAGAGACTTTAGAAGCTGGCATTTTTACATTCCATGGAACTGGAATCAAAACAATGTATGTGTATATATTGGAATGACTGGTGCAGAATGGTGGGTGACCCCTTGTTCTGGAACATTTCCATTTATTTGCTTTGATGGTGAGCACAGATAATATATATGTTTAATGAATGTAGCATCAGTAGCATCACACGAAATAGCTACAAATATTAATACAAATAATTCTCTAAAAGTACAGTTTGTTATATATCTGTTTTAGGCCGAGTGAATGCCAGTGAGAGATATGTTCCAGTTTATCAGAACATGAACTGGACTGAAGCTCAGAGATACTGCAGAGAACATTACACAGACCTGGCCAGCGTGAGGAACGACACTGAGAACCAGAAGATCCAATCATTAATTGCTTATAAGAATAATGATAATAATAATTATTATTATTATAATTATTATGTTTATTACTACTATTATTATTCTTATTGGATCGGCCTGTACAGAACCAGGAATTGGTCGGATAAAGGCAACTCTTCTTTCACCAACTGGAAACCTGGACAACCAGATAATTATGAACAAACTAAATCCTGTACTGCTGTGTCATTTAATGATTCTGGGAAATGGACAGATGAAAACTGTGGTCAAACTTTTCCATTCCTCTGTTACAGCAGTGAGTAGCAGTGTCATAAATAAAAACGAACAAAGCCCTTTAAATATATTTTGTACAGTGTTTGTTGATAGAGCAGATATACTTTCTTTACTAATACTTACATTGAATGAAGAAAAAACATCTTTAATGTACTTTTTGACTAAGGATTATTCAGTAACATTTTTGTTACCTCCTTTAGCAATGTTCTCAAACTCCTCTCATCAGTATCACTTTGTGAATGAGAATAAGACCTGGACTGAAGCACAGAGATACTGCAGAGAGAATTACACTGACCTGGCTACTATTGATAACATGGAGGAAATGAACACGCTCCTTAACACAGTAAATGGCAGCTACTTGGGTTTAGCCTGGATTGGACTGTATGATGATGAGGACAGTTGGAAATGGTCTCTGGATGATGATGCTTTCTACCAGGAGGGAGAGAGAGATTTCAGAGGATGGGAACATCAACCTGATAACTACAAAGGAAACGAGATGTGTGTTTCCATGGGGAAGGATATGGGGTGGTTTGACAAGCTTTGTACTGACAGAAAATCATTTGTTTGCTATAATGGTAAGGTCTGTCAGAAAGTGGAACATTTGGGCTGAGTTGTTTTAATCTGCTGATCAAAAAAATAATGGTTAATAATCATACAGCTAATTATAATACAGCTATTTTCTGTATCTTTATAATTCTCCCAACCTTAGGTATGAATAACACATATATAATGATTTATGATCAAAAGACTTGGGACGAAGCTCAGAGCTTTTGCAGAGTGCATTACACAGACCTGGCCAGTGTGAGGCATGAGACTGAACATCAGAAAATACTGAGCATCATAAACGTGTATGAGGTATGGATAGGTCTGTATAGGAACCGATTATGGTCAGATCAGAGCAACTCAACCTTTACATATTGGAGACCAGAGAGTCCAGAACCTACAGCAGAGCCGGACAATGGGGTGAATTCATTTGGACAAAGAGGAAGCCAACACTGTACAGCTGTGGATCATCTTGGCCGATGGACAGATGAAAACTGTTTCGCCAGATTCCCTTTTATCTGCTACACTGGTGATTTGATCTCCAGTTTGAATTAATTTAAAGTATAATAAATAAAGGAAGCTGGATGTCTAAATATGACTATGAAAGTTAGCGATAGCTATGTTTGTAGCTGGAATAAGATTATCAGATGTTTTCTAATCCTAACATGTCTTCCTTGTGCTCTGGCAGCATTCACTCCAGGTAAGCAAAAACACTATGTGTTTGTTATGAAACACTATTATGTGTATGTTATGAAAAATTAATAGAGATATCTATGATTCTTAGTTAACTAAGTAAATGCTTATTGAATTTTTGTTAATTTTTACATTATTGGTTGTAATTAACACTTTTATACAGGTGCTGTGATGGGATTGCGAATGAAAGTCACTGCAAATGAAAATCTGTTAAACTCTCAGATTAAAAGGCTGGTGCTGATGGAAGTAAGTAAGCATTTCTATAATGTCTTTCTTTATCTGTACCTTTAATGTATGTTATTACATTTTATTAAATTTTTTTTATTTTGTAGATAATGTGTAAAAATGTATTTATCAAAAAAAAAATTGTTGTCCAAAATGATTATACATTAAAGCATTATAAATTCATAATGGATGAGATGTGGCTCAAAGGATTTTACAGTATATACTGCAGTTATATAATAATTTCATATTTTTGTCAGCTTCAGCAAGAATTGAGCAAACTGGGACTTTCAAGAAACTACACTGTGAATGTGAGAAACATCCGTAAGCTCGATCCATGAAGGAAAAAGACTACATTCAGGTTCAAAATATAACTGAGGGAAATTACAGGTTTTGTGGTGATTTATCTTTTATTTACTCATTTACTCAGCAATCTTTCTTTTTCAGAGCAGTTGGAAATTCTGTAGAGCTTTATTAAAAAGAGAACATATGTTGGAAGAGATTTACAAATATTTACAAACCTTGAAATGCCTTCTGTAATGTCTCATTATTAATAATAATGACTGTAATTATACTGATCTGTTATCGAGCATGATTTCTTCTGTGTAATATTTTATTGGGTTTATTGCTTATTAATGGTATTCTTGAAATGAATTTTAAATAAATAAAAGAAACACTGAACTTGCTAATGAAAAATATTGCTATAAGCATTAAGGGATACTATGTGACTTTTATTTATTAATTGTTTTCAGTATTGGGTTCCATGTAGTTGTGCTGATTAAATGTCAATCTAATAATAAACAATAAATAAAGGAATGTGTGAAATGTTTTGTGTTGGGTGAAAGTTATTCAAAGAGAAAAATATATTTTATGTTGTTTGAAAATAGAGTATGTTATTTTTTATTGAGAAACCAAGGTGGTCTGATAGATTCAGCTTCTTATTGCTGTGGATGTGAAGAACCACATTGTTTTGTTTAACATTCCTGTCAAAATAGCTTTATATAATAAAGATTATACAGGTCTCACAAAAGTCTCCATACATAAGGGAAGTTAACATTTGTTAATAAAAGGTAAGTAATGGGTTTCACATGTAATTTATATTATATAAATTTATATTATATAAATAGTATAGAAATTATCTTTTGTTTTGTATGTTGAGACTGGTTATATTTATGATCCTTAAGCCACAAAGTTTGTCCATCCCTGTTATACATTTTTATTGATTAAATAACGTTTTTTCCTCCCAGCAGATGGCGCTGAAGTCACAGCATTAACGTGAGTGAAGCGCTAAGTTAGCACGTTCGCCTCACACCTCCAGGGTCGGGGTTCGATTCCCGCCTCCACCTTGTGTGTGTGGAGTTTGCATGTTCTCCCCGTGCCTCGGGGGTTTCCTCCGGGTACTCCGGTTTCCTCCCCCGGTCCAAAGACATGCATGGTAGGTTGATTGGCATCTCTGGAAAATTGTCCCTAGTGTGTGATTGCGTGAGTGACTGAGTGTGTGTGTGCCCTGCGATGGGTTGGCACTCCGTCCAGGGTGTATCCTGCCTTGATGCCCGATGACGCCTGAGATAGGCACAGGCTCCCCGTGACCCGAGGTAGTTCGGATAAGCGGTAGAAGATGAATGAATGAATGAATGAACCATGTCATAACCAAACACTGGACAATAAAGTCCACTGACATTTACCACAACATCCCTCAACATTATTATGTTTAATTGTATAACGTTAATTGTACAACTTAGAAATTAACGCAAATTGTAGGCTAATAATGGACAAGAAAAATGTGCTATGTGCTACATGTGTTATGTGCTACATGTGCTATGTAGCTATTGCTAATGGTACTACATTGATTACCTGTGGCATATATAACTTATACAGAATATATATTGGGCATCCTAGCTGGAACCACCACTGGGACCAAGTTAAGCTTAGGTCACAATTAATTAAGAGCTCTCAGCCCAAGAAAAAATATAGAAAAAAACTTAAACAAATCCGCAGATGGCCAAGATTACAGCATCCACAATGCAAACCTACAGAAAGGGAAACCAAAGCATAAAGGGACCAAACCACCTCACAATCCCAACCACCTCACCAGCGCCATCCACACAGTGAGGACACCCTGGCAGCCACTGCTAGTTAGAAAGAAATCCCCAAAAAACCTAAAAGAAAAAATGCACATTAAGTAGTGCCCCGAACATTCCATTACAATCTGGAGACAGAGGCCAAGCATTCCATTCCATTCCATTTTTTTTTTTTTTCTTGGAAAGGAAAGGAAAGGAGTGGTAAATTTGACAGACATGCACGGTCAGTGATGCCTTATACTGAACTGAGCAAGGTTACACTGAGGTAAAAGAAAAAGATAAAAAAGCAGGCTTGGTGTTTAGCAAGTGTTTAGTGATAAGAACAACTAGACCTGAGGTGAACAATCTAAATCTGAGATGATTTAGATTAATTCTTTATCTCTTTTTACCAGACATTATCACTTTTTTCTTCCTGTTCAGTATTAAATGCCTTTGTTATGTCATGCTCCACAGTTGTGGTTAATATGAAGCTCATATGAAAGTACACACTTTAAGACTTGTGTAAAAAAATACTTTCATAAGTATTACTGTTTTTATCTAGCCTACTGGGAATATTGCTTTCTTAGAAAAGTAACAAAAAAAAATCTTAATGTAAATGGTGATATCAAACTCAAATACTTGTCCATAAGCATCTAAAAATTTTATCTTCAACCACTAAAACTGTGTAAGATGGTAAATAGTGTCTCACACTGAAAACCCTGTGTTCTGATTAATTTTATAACAGACTTTTGGAGATCAAATAATTTGTTTGTCCGTACTGATTGAAAATGCCCTATATGTCAATGTTAGATAATGTTCATGGCACCTATATTTGAATCTAACTCTGTTTTTTATAAAGCAGGACAAATGCTTATGCACTGAAAATTCAAAAATCCTTCGTGCACTTTAGGGGTGTAAGAAAATATCGATACACGTGAGTATCGCGATATTTTGTTTGGCGATACTGTATCGATTCTCAAAAACAAAATATGGATATTTAAAAAAAATAAAAATTATACAGATTCATGGCAGTTTCATTTTGTTCCGTTTATATCCCAACCGCTAGATCGCAGTCTTCTTATCTCTGAACTTAAACAGTGACAGGAAGCTGTAACACGTTAATGGAGATTTAGGATAGCTCCTCAAGGTTAGGCCCGCGAAAATAAGGACGGAGAACTCACAAACGTTTCACTCACAACGGTTTATTCCTCAGTACACAGGAAAAACCTCCGTAATAACATGTTACTAAAACAAAAATACTCATTAGTATGAGAAATTGAAAATAAAAGAGAATATCGGTTGCAGCATCAGACTTCCACACACATGTGGTGTTATAACTGAAGCGTGCACACTTTTGCGCATGCGCACATCCAACTAGTATAACTAATAAAGCAACGGCACATTGCTCTTAAAGGGGTAGCACCACTCCACTCGTTACAAAGTACTAGCATAACGGCGCGCTACTAATGTTAACGTTAAAATAGTTCGCTGTATATATGAAGATGCGTACCCTGAGCTATCCAAACTAGCAAAGGGTTTCCTGTGCATTCCGGGCACAAGTGTTTCTGCGGAAAGAGTTTTCTCCACCGCAGGAGACATTGTAACTGCACATAGAAGTGCCCTGACATCTGAACATACCAGCTTATCTTTCTTCAGAAAAACCTTGACATTAAATAAAAAGACAAATATAAATACAAATGAAAGAAACCTGTAAAATCCAAGTTTAAAGGTTCTGAGAATGTTCAACATCTGTAAATATTTTATTGTTTATATTTGTTTTGTTTTTTATAGCAATCCTGCAAGCACTTTATTTTTTCATTGATATAAAGCAGATGTAATTCTTTTGTTCAGATCAAAATGTTAGGACACTGCATGCGACAATTGTAAACTGAAACTGTGAAGCTTTAAAAGCAGGGTCTAAAAATATATATGGTCTGTTTATAACAGCTAACATTTAATACATTTAATTTAACACATTTAATACATTTAAGAAATCCTGCAAGCACTTTATTTTTCCCCCTTTATTCATACTGCACATAAAGTGGTTCAATCATATTGAATGTTACAGGGGCTAATTAATGCAAATGCAGTTCCCACTGTGTTCTGGTTAAATAAAAAACATTTTTTTGCTAAGGTTTGCATATGGTGGTGTTCTTGACAGCTTCCCTAAAACTTTATCCTATAACTAAAATAAGAAATATATCAATATATCGCCTTGCTTACAATATCGCAATGTATCACAACATATCGTATCGCAACCCCGTATCGTGATACGTATCGTATCGCCAGATTCTTGCCAATACACAGCCCTAGTGCACTTGAACAGTCCCAGTCATAACGTATGACAAACAAACACACAAATATGTGACCTGGCAGTATCTCATAGAATCTTACTGGTTGAAAAGTTCACAATTTTTTTCAGTTTCAGTTATTTCAGCTGGTGGTTTCATTTTGATTTGAATCATGGTACATTCAGTAACCAGTTTTTCTACATATTTCAAAGTCCTTCCCATATGCAATAGTTGAAATAAAATCAAGTGGCAGACAGAAGCAAACAGCAGAAAGCACAGATCCATGAGGTAAATATATTTCAATAGAAAGCTTCACTAATATTCCATCATATGACTCTTTTGACTATAAAAACATTTAATATTAGTTAGTTAATGTTTTAAAATTGATATAAATATCTTAATCACACTTTCTGTGCATTCCACCAGAGCCATGTTTCGACTTCTGCTGCTTTTGGGTGAGTGGTATGTGTTATGTGTGTGTTATAAAATATATCTAATTGTTATAATGTGTATATTTCTATATACATAATAAGTTTATTTATGTAAAGGAAAAGGAGTTTTAATGAATTGATGAAGAGAGCACATTTTATCATTTCAGAAGGTTATTTCAAGCTTATTGGCTTATTGAGTTTACCAGTCATTTTAATAGGCAGTGATCCTTTATCCAACTCAGTGATTCTGATTTTTTATATGAATTTCTTTTTTCTGACCCATTACTGTAAGTTCTTTCGCTTGGATGTTAAAAGTTGCATTGTGTAAATACAGATGGATAAAACAAAAATTGTGTTTGTCTTCATTTCACATTGCAAAGCTACAATTTGTGACTGATTTGAAGGGGTGATTATTTTATCTAATTGTACATGTAAATTAGTTCACTTTATTTTTGATCTTAGTAAATCAGAGCTTCAGTGACCTCAAGTTATATTCATTATGTAAAAACTGGTATTATGTATCTTACAGGGTTTTTCAGCCTTTGTGTCTGTCTTCCTCGTCAGTATCACTTCATTAATGAGAATAAGACCTGGTCTGAAGCACAGAGATACTGCAGAGAGAATTATGTTGATTTAGCCTCTATTAATAACAATGAAGAGGACTGGGCCCTTACAAACATAATAGGCATCTGGAACAGCAGGCGAACCTGGATTGGATTGTATGATGATCTGAACAGCTGGAAATGGTCTCTGGATGATGATTCTTTCTACAAGGAGGGAGAGAGAAGCTTTAGAAACTGGTTTATACAGAAGCCAAGAGGCTGGTATGAAATCAGTTTGTGTGTGTATGTATCTAATTATGATAAAGCTTGGTGGGTGACATCTTGTTCCTCAATGCTTTATTTCATTTGCTTTGATGGTGAGTAATGCAGATTTGTATATGCTTTACGAAGAAACACAAGTTAGCTTTAAATTCAGTACATATTTTCTGTAAAAGTACAGGTTTCCTATATTTCTATTGTCTCTTTTAGGCAGAGTGAATGCCAGTGAAATATATGTCCCAGTTTATCAGAACATGAACTGGACTAAAGCTCAGAGATACTGCAGAGAACATTACACAGACCTGGCCATTGTGAGGAACGAGACTGAGAACCAGGAGATTAGATCAATGTTTAATAATACGGATTATTCAATTTTTTGGATCGGCCTGTACAGAACCAGATCTTGGTCAGATAAAAGCAACTCTTCATTCAGCAACTGGAAACCTGGACGACCAGATAATTACAGTCAGAATGAATCCTGTACTGCTGTGTCATTTAATGACTCTGGGAAATGGACAGATGAAAATTGTAGCCAAGCTTTTCCATTCCTTTGTTACAGCAGTGAGTAGATTTTTGTATTGAATCTATCTCTAATGGCAATTTTCAGTAGAAAATGAGCACAGTAACCAACAATTGTGTTATCCCACTCTAGCAATGCCATCATTACCCTCTCATCAGTATCACTTCGTTAATGAGAATAAGACCTGGATTGAAGCACAGAGATACTGCAGAGAGAATTACACTGACCTGGCTACTATTGATAACATGGAGGAAATGAACACACTCCTTAATACAGTAAATGGCAGCTACTCAGGTTTAGCCTGGATTGGACTGTATGGTGATGAGAACAGCTGGAGATGGTCTCTGGATGATGATGCTTTTTACCAGGAGGGAGAGAGAGACTTCAGAGGATGGCCCCATCAACCCGATAACTACTTTGGAAACGAGATGTGTGTTTATATTAGATCTGATGGAACCTGGTCTGATGGAGCCTGTAGATCATATTTAACTTTTATTTGTTATGATGGTGAGAATGTTTAATCATTTTATAAGAATAAACTGTGTAAATTTTGGTTCATGCATTACTGAGCCCATTTATTTTACCAGGAAAGAATGGAACAGAAAATTACACATGGATAAACCAGACAATGCCTTGGACAAAAGCTCAGCATTACTGCAGAGAGCATTATACTGACTTGGCCAGTGTGAGAAATCCAACAGATAATCAAAGAATCTCAAACCTTACAGTTGGCACTGTGGCTTGGATTGGTTTATACAGGACCAGACTTTGGTCAGACAAACAGGTATCCACATATGAAAACTGGAGACCAGCCACTTATCAACAGCCAGACAATGGTATTTATAATTCCTGGGAATACGGAAATCAGCACTGCACTGCTGTCTCATTCAGAGACTCAGGTCATTGGACAGATGAGGACTGCTTATCCACCTTCCCTTTTATCTGCTATAACAGTGAGTTCATCTAATCAGACTTTATTTTTTCATTATTGAAAAAATACAGTATGAATCTTTATCCACTTGAACTATATAAATATCACAAACATTTTGAATCATTTTCTTTTATAATTCATATGCTATAAGTCTGAAGTATGTGGACACTTGACCATCACACCCACATGTGGGCCTTCTCTAAACTGTTGCCACAAAGTTGTGCAGAGATTTCCTTTCACCGTAGCTAAGGGTTATTGTCCAAACCTGTTTCAGCCTGGCAATGCCATTATTAATGTAGAATGTTCTATGAAGGGATGTTTTGCTGAAGTTTGTGTGGAAGAAATCTAATGGCCTCTAAGAACCATGAGCTCAACTCACCAGATGAATTAGAAAGCTCTTTGCATACAAGACCTATTTATCAATAATCACTGCCTGATCTCACTCATGTTCTTGTTCCTGAATGGGTTCAAATCCCCGTAGCCATGTTCCAAAGTTTAGTATTCTCTTTAAAATGGAGACTGTTATAGCAGGAAATGGGGGTCAACTCTATATTAATGATGGCAGTTTTGAAGTGGGATTATCAGTGAGGACATATTGGTGTGATGTCAGGCTAAACTTTTATGGTTAAAAAATAAGATTTAAAGGTTTAATGTCACCCCTAGTCAGACATCACTAATTTCATAACTTTCATCAGGAAACTTTAAACTGAGCTGTGCAAGTTCTTAGCCATTTTCAGTTGTGCATCTGTGTGGACATGACAACATTTTCATGAATATAAATATTCGTATATAATCTTTATGATTAAAGAAAAGAAAACACTAGGAAACTTATTGTGATTTCTGTTTTATAAAATTTTTCAACCTTTGATACAATGTCTTTAAAAAAAATCATAAAACATTATATCTACTTTAACATTTGTATTTTTGGTAATTCACATTAATATTTACAAAAAAATGTTGTTTCTCTGCAAAATATTATATTATGGTGTTTTTCCTTTAAAGAATTCTGCACAGGATCATCATGCACCTTCCATCAGTATCACTTTGTTAATGAGAATAAGACCTGGACTGAAGCACAGAGATACTGCAGAGAGAATTACACTGACCTGGCAACCATTAATAACATGGAGGAAATGAACACACTCCTTAACACAGTAAATGGAATCTACTCAGGTTTAGCCTGGATTGGACTGTATGATGATCTAAACAGCTGGAGATGGTCTCTGGATGATGATGCTTTCTACAATAACGGAAAAATAAACTTTAGTAATTGGTATATAGACAAACCAAGCTATAACAATTTCTGTGTAGTTTTTGGTTATTCTGCTCTTTGGTTGGTGTATCATTGCTCTGCAACACTTCCATTCATTTGTTTTGATGGTGAGTGCTGCAGTTTATATATATATATATATATATATATATATATATATATATATATATATATATATATATATGCTAAAAAAATTTACTTTGAACAAAAAGCATATATTTCTAGCATAAATATTCTACACAAATTCCATTTCCTTCTCTTTTAGGCCGAGTGAATGTCAGTGAGAGATATGTCCCAGTTTATCAGAACATGAACTGGACTGAAGCTCAGAGATACTGCAGAGAACATTACACAGACCTGGCCATTGTGAGAAATGACACTGAGAACCAGAAGATCAGATCATTATTAGCTAATAACAAGGATGATAATCATTATACCTCCAGTTATTACTATCACTATAACGGTTATTATTATAATTATTATCCTTTTTGGACCGGCCTGTACAGAACCAGTTTATGGTCGGATCAAAGCAACTCTTCTTTTAGCAACTGGAAACTTGGACAACCAGATAATTATGGACAAACTGTATCCTGTACTGCTGTGTCATTTAATGATGATTATTATTATGGGAAATGGGCAGACGAAAACTGTGGTCAAGCTTTTCCATTCCTCTGTTACAGCAGTGAGTGAAGAACAGAGATTTCTATATTATCTATAGTGGCAATTTTTAGTAGAATTTCTTGCTCTTAATGAACACAAACAAATATCATTTTTCAAAAACATGAGCACAGTAACCAACATTTGTGTTATTCTACTCTAGCAATGCCCTCAAACTCCTCTCGTCAGTATCACTTTGTTAGTGAGAATAAGACCTGGACTGAAGCACAGAGATACTGCAGAGAGAATTACACTGACCTGGCTACTATTGATAACATGGAGGAAATGAACACACTCCTTAACACTGTAAATGGCAGCTACTCAGGTTTAGCCTGGATTGGACTGTATGGTGATGAGGACAGTTGGAGATGGTCTCTGGATGATGATGCTTTCTACCAGGAAGGAGAGAGAGACTTCAGAGGATGGAAACATCAACCTGATAATGCCAATGGAAATGAGATGTGTGTTACCATGGGTTATGGAGGGTGGTGGTTTGACAGGCCTTGTACTGACAGAAAGTCATTTGTTTGCTATAATGGTAAGCTCTGTCAGACAAATGAAACATTTGGGCTGAGTTATTTTAACCTGCATTTTTAGCTGATAAAACAATATGTATAATTATTATACAGCTATTGTGTGTATCTTTATAATTCTCTCAATCCTAGGTATGAACAACACATATGTAATGATTTATGAACAGAAGACTTGGGAAGAAGCTCAGAGATTTTGCAGAATAAGATACACAGACCTGGCCAGTGTGAGAAATCAGACTGAACATCAGAAAATACTGAGCATCATAAACAGTTCTGAGGTATGGATAGGTTTGTATAGAAACCGATTATGGTCAGATCATAGCAACTCAACCTTTACATATTGGAGACCAGTGAGTCCAGAACCAACACCAGAACCTGATAATGGTTTGCATTCATTTGGACAAAGAGGAAGCCAACACTGTACAGCTGTGGATCATCTTGGCCAATGGACAGATGAAAACTGTTTCGCCAGATTCCCTTTTATCTGCTACTCTGGTGAGTTGATCTCCAGTTTAAATTAATTTAAAGTATAATAAATCATGGAAGCTGGGTGTCTAAATATGATTATAAAAGATAGCAATAGTAATGTTTGCAGCTGGAATAAGATTACCAGATGTTTTCTAATCCTAACATGTCTTCCTTGTGCTCTGGCAGCATTCACTCCAGGTAAGCAAAAACACTATTTATGTGTAGATGAAAAATTAATAGAGATATCTATGATCCTTATTTTACTAAGTGAATGCTTATTGAAGTTTTGTTTATTTTTTATCGGTTATAATTAACACTTTTATACAGGTGCTGTGATGGGATTGCGAATGAAAGTCACTGCTAATGAAAATCTGTTAAACTCTCAAATTAAAAGGCTGGTGCTGATTGAAGTAAGTTAACGTTCCTATAATGTCTTTCTATGTCTGTACCTTTAATTTATATTAATACAATTTTTTACACTGAGTTTATTTTGTAGATAATGTGTAAAAATATGTTTAGCAAAAGAAATGTTGTTGTCCAAAATGAGTATACATTAAAGCATTATAAATTCTTAATGGCTGAGATGTGTCTTAAAGGATTTTACAGTATATACTGCAGTTATATAATTATTAATATTTTTGTCAGCTTCAACAAGAATTGAGCAAACTGGGACTTTCAAGCAACTACACTGTGAATGTGAGAAACATCCATAAGCTCGATCCATGAAGGAAAAAGTCTGCATTCAGGTTCAAAATATAACTGAGGGAAATTCCAGGTTTTGTGGTGATTTATCTTTTATTTACTCATTTACTCAGCAATCTTTCTCTCTTTCTCCTTCACAAATATTTACAAACCTTGAAATGCCTTCTGTAATGTCTCATTATTAATAACGATGACTGTAATTATACTGATCTGTGATCGAGCATGATTTCTTCAGTGTAATATTTGATTGGGTTTATTGCTTATTAATGGTATTCTTGAGATGAATTTCAAATGAAAAAAAGAAACACTGAACTTGCTAATGAAAAATACTGCTATGAGCGTTAAGGGGTACTATGTGATTTTCATTTATTAATTGTTTTCAGTGTTGGGTTCCATGTAGTTTTGGTTGTGCTGATTAAATGTCAATCTAATAATAAACAGTAACTGAAGGAACGTGTGAAATGTTTTGTTTTGGGTGAAAGTTATTCAAAGAGAAAAATATATTTTATATTGTTTGAAAATAGAGTATATGTTATTTTTTATTGAGAAACCAAGAAGGTATGATAGATTCAGCTCCTTATTGCTGTGGATGTGAAGAACCACATTGTTTTGTTTAAGCATCCTGTCAAAATAGCTTTATATAATAAAGATTATACAGGTCTCACAAAAGTCTCCATACATAAGGGAAGTTAACATTTGTTAGTAAAAGGTAACTGAACCTCCTCTACATGATTACCATTTTTTTATACTCCCACATCTCTCCCAGACTTATCGTAATTTTGCCTCCTTGTGAGATCTTCATAATCCATCCATGACAATGATTTCTATAAATTCTTCCTTTAACAAAGGCATTCTTAAAGGCTATCTGAAAAAAAAAAATCTGTAATGTATATAGATTTTGAAAGTCATTTTGCAGTGAGGTTAATTTCTCCCATATATATAGACTTTTACATCCTGTATAATTAAGAGCATAATTATAGTAACACCCTGTATAATTAAGAGCGTAATACTTTATTCATGAATGAACCAAATAAAACAAAAGGATGAACAACAACAGTGATCCAATTGAAACTGAATAAACGTTTTCTTTACTTTTTAAGTAATGGGTTTCACATGTAATTTATATTATATAAATTTTTATTATATAAATAGTATAGAAATTATCTTTTGATTTGTATGTTGAGACTGGTTATATTTATGATCCTTAAGCCACAAATTTGCCCATCCCTGTTATACATTTTTATTGATTAAATAACGTTTTTTCCTCCCAGCAGATGGCGCTGAAGTCACAGCATTAACGTGAGTGAAGCGCTCAGGAACTCATTATAAAATGAATAAATAAGCAGAACCATGTCATAACCAAACATGGGACAATAAAGTCCACTGACATTTACCACAACATCCCTCAGCATTATTATGTTTATTTGTATAACGTTAATTGTACAACTTAGAAATTAACGCAAATTGTAGGCTAATAATGGACAAGAAAAATGTGCTATGTGTGCTATGTGCTACATGTGCTATGTAGCTATTGCTAATGGTACTACACTGATTACCTATGGCATATATAACTTATATAGAATATATATTGGGCATCCTAGCTAGAACCACCACTGGGTCCAAGTTAAGCTTAGGTCACAATTAATTAAGAGCTCTCAGCCCAAGAAAAAATATAGAAAAAAACTTAAACAAATCCGCAGATGGCCAAGATTACAGCATTCACAATGCAAACCTACAGAAAGGGAAACCAAAGCATAAAGGGACCAAACCACCTCACAATCCCAACCACCTCACCAGCACCATCCACACAGTGAGGATCCACCATCCACCCCAGCAGCCACTGATAGTTAGAAAGAAATCCCCAAAAAACCTAAAAGAAAAAATACACAGTAAGTAGTGCCCCGAACACATTCCATTACAATCTGGAGACAGAGGCCAAGCATTCCATTCCATTCCATTTTTTTTTTTTTTAGAAAGGAAAGGAGTGGTAAATTTGACAGACATGCACGGTCAGTGATGCCTTACTGAACTGAGCAAGGTTACACTGAGGTGAAAGAAAGAGATAAAAAAAAAAAAACAGGCTTGGTGTTTAGCAAGTGTTTTAGTGATAAGAACAACTAGACCTGACGTGAACAATCTAAATCTGAGATGATTTAGATTAATTCTTTATCTCTTTTTACCAGACATTATCACTTTTTTCTTCCTGTTCAGCATTAAATGCCTTTGTTATGTCATGCTCCACAGTTGTGGTTAATATGAAGCTCATATGAAAGTACACACTTTTCATAAGTATTACTGTTTTTATCTAGCCTACTGGGAATATTGCTTTTTAGAAAAGTAAAAAAAAAAATCTTAAAGTAAATGGTGATATCAAACCCAAATACTTGTCCATAAGCATCTAAAAATTTTATCTTCAACCACTAAAACTGTGTAAGATGGTAAATAGTGTCTCACACTGAAAACACTCAATGTTCTGATTAATTTTATATCAGACTTTTGGAGATCAAATAATTTGTTTGTCCGTACTGATTGAAAATGCCTGTATGTCAATGTTACTGTAGATAATGTTCATGGCACCTATATTTGAATCTAACTCTGTTTTTTATAAAGCAGGACAAATGCTTATGCACTGAAAATTCAAAAATCCTTCGTGCACTTGAACAGTCCCAGTCATAACATATGACAAACAAACACACAAATATGTGACCTGGCAGTATCTCATAGAATCTTACTGGTTGAAAAGTTCACAAATTTTTTCAGTTTCAGTTATTTCAGCTGGTGGCTTCATTTTGATTTGAATCATGGTACATTCAGTAACCAGTTTTTCTACATATTTCAAAGTCCTTCCCATATGCAATAGTTGAAATAAAATCAAGTGGCAGACAGAAGCAAACAGCAGAAAGCACAGATCCATGAGGTAAATATATTTCAATAGAAAGCTTCACTAATATTCCATAATATGACTATTTTGACTATAAAAACATTTAATATTAGTTAGTTAATGTTTTAAAATTGTTTTAAAATTATAAATATCTTAATCACGCTTTCTGTGCATTCCGCCAGAGCCATGTTTCGACTTCTGCTGCTTTTGGGTGAGTGGTATGTGTTATGTGTGTGTTATAAAAGATATCTAATTATTATAATGTGTATATTTCTATATACATAATAAGTTTATTTATGTAAATGAAAAGGAGTTTTAATGAAATGATGAAGAGAGCGAATTTTATCATTTCAGAAGGTTATTTCAAGCTTATTGGCTTATTGAGTTTACCAGTCATTTTAATAGGCAGTGATCCTATTAACTAGAACTGTTAGTTCTTTCGCTTGGATGTTAAAAGTTGCATTGTGTAAATACAGATGGATAAAACAAAAATTGTGTTTGTCTTCATTTCACATTGCAAAGCTACAATTTGTGACTGATTTGAAGGGGTGATTATTTTATCCAATTGTACATGTAAATTAGTTCACTTTATTTTTGATCTTAGTAAATCAGAGCTTCAGTGACCTCAAGTTATATTCATTATGTAAAAACGGGTATCTTACAGGGTTTTTCAGCATTGGTGTCTGTCTTCCTCGTCAGTACCACTTCATTAATGAGAATAAGACCTGGTCTGAAGCACAGAGATACTGCAGAGAGAATTATGTTGATTTAGCCTCTATTAATAACACTGAAGAGGACTTGGCCCTTACAAACTTAATAGACATCTGGAACAGCAGGCGAACCTGGATTGGACTGTATGATGATCTGAACAGCTGGAAATGGTCTCTGGATGATGATTCTTTCTACAAGGAGGGAGAGAGAAGCTTTAAAAACTGGTATATACAGAAGCCAAGAGACTGGTATGGAATCAGTTTGTGTGTGTATGTATCTAATTATGATGAAGCTTGGTGGGAGACATCTTGTTCCTCAATGCTTTATTTCATTTGCTTTGATGGTGAGTAAAGCAGGTTTGTATATGCTTTATGAAGAAACACAAGTTAGCTTTAAATTCAGTACATATTTTCTGTAAAAGTACAGGATTCCTATATTTCTATTGTCTCTTTTAGGCAGAGTGAATGCCAGTGAAAGATATGTCCCGGTTTATCAGCACATGAACTGGACTGAAGCTCAGAGATACTGCAGAGAGCACTACACAGACCTGGCCATTGTGAGGAATGAGACTGAGAACCAGGAGATTAGATCAATGTTTAATAATACGTATTATTCAGGTTTTTGGATCGGCCTGTACAGAACCAGATCTTGGTCAGATAAAAGCAACTCTTCATTCAGCAACTGGAGTCCTGGACAACCAGATAATTACAGACAGAATGAATCCTGTACTGCTGTGTCATTTAATGATTCTGGGAACTGGACAGATGAAATTTGTAGCCAAGCTTTTCCATTCCTTTGTTACAGCAGTGAGTAGATATCTGTATTGAGTCTATCTATTGTGGCAATTTTCAGTAGAAAATGAGCACAGTAACCAACATTTGTGTTATCACACTCTAGCAATGCTACCATTACTCTCTCATCAGTATCACTTTGTGAATGAGAATAAGACCTGGACTGAAGCACAGAGATACTGCAGAGAGAATTACACTGACCTAGCAACCATTAATAACATGGAGGAAATGAACACACTCCTTAACACAGTAAATGGCAGCTACTCAGGTTTAGCCTGGATTGGACTGTATGGTGATGAGGACAGTTGGAGATGGTCTCTGGATGATGATGCTTTCTACCAGGAAGGAGAGAGAGACTTCAGAGGATGGTACCATCAACCTGATAACTATAATGGAAACGAGCTGTGTGTTTATATTAGATCTGATGGAACCTGGTCTGATGGAAACTGTAACAATTATTTTCCATTTGTTTGCTTTAATGGTGAGAATATATAATAAGTTTAACGAAGGATTAAACTGTCGTTGTTTGTTGATGTGTTACTGATTACAATTATCGTTTCAGGATGGAATGGAACAAAAAGTTTCACATTGATTAATCAGCCCATGTCTTGGACACAGGCTCAGCATTACTGCAGAGTGTATTACACAGACCTGGCCAGTGTGAGGAACCAAGCAGATAATGAACAAATCCTTAATCTCACAGGTGGCTCTAACACTTGGATTGGTCTATACAGAACCAGACTCTGGTCAGACAAATGGGAATATGTGTATGAAAACTGGAGACCAGCCACTCCGTTTATACCTGAACAGCCAGATAATGGTGCAAATGTTTATTGGGAATATGGTTTTCAGCACTGCACTGCTGTATCTCTCACAGATTCAGGCTACTGGACAGATGAGAGCTGCTTAACCACAATCCCTTTTTTCTGCTATAAGAGTGAGTTTATCTAATTAGCCTTTGTTTATTGATTATTGCACAATATGAAGATTACTTACAGTCAACATCACATTTGGGCAATTATTTTAGAATTTACATCTTTTAACAAATCATAGGATGTTCAGTGAGGTAACTGTTTGAAAATACAAGAGTATAAATTTTATACAGTATGTAAATCTTTCTTATATATAATATAAAGTAATTACTTTCTTGGTTTCTAAAATACTGCCTAAGCTTTAAAGCTCACAATATTTAAATGTTAAACATACATACACAACACTGCACCTTTATTAATTTTAGACATTTTGTTATTCTGCCTTTTAAAGGATCCTGCACAGCATCCTCATGTTCCCTCTATGAGTACCACTTTATTAATCAGAATAAGACCTGGACTGAAGCACAGAGATACTGCCGAGACAAATACACTGACCTGGCCACCATTAACATTATAGAAGATGTGACGAGACTCCTTAATACAGCCAAAGCATATGACATCTACTCAGGTTTAGCCTGGATTGGACTGTATGATGATCTAAAGAGCTGGAAATGGTCTCTGGGTGATGATTCTTTCTACAAGAATGGAGAGAGAAACTTTAGACACTGGTATATAAACAAACCAACAAACTGGAATGGGAACAGTTTATGTGTAGTTTTTTTGAGTCAGTCTACACAATGGAGTGAGGAGTCTTGCTCTCATACACTTCCATTCATTTGTTTTGATGGTAAGCAATGCAGTTATGTATTTTTAATAAAATGTATATTTAATTATAGTTGTATAATAGTTAATATAAGATATAATAGCTAATAGTTTTAGAAACAATTACATATTCACATATTCCATGTTTAAGTACAGTTTTCCACATACAGTTATATATATTGCATCCATCTCTTTTAGGTAGACTGAATGCCAGTCAAAGCTATGTTTTTGTTAAACGCAGCATGAACTGGACTGAAGCTCAGAGCTACTGCAGAGAACATTACACAGATCTGGCCAGCGTGAGGAACGAGACAGAGAATGACAAGATCAGATTATTATTATTAAGTCAATCTGATTATTATAATTATTATTATTATTATTATGCTTTTTGGATCGGCCTGTACAGAACCAGGTCTTGGTCAGATCAAAGCAACTCTTCTTTTAGCAACTGGAAACCTGGACAACCAGATAATTTCAGACAGAATGAATCCTGCACTGCTGTGTCATTTAATGATTCTGGGAAATGGACAGATGAAAATTGTGTAGACACTTTTCCATTCCTCTGTTACAGCAGTGAGTAGATATTTGTTTCCTGATCTTTAAACCATTTTCAACATCTGTACAGTGTCTGATCATAACACCAATATTAACATTATTATAATATTATATATATTCAATAAGGGGGCATGGTGGCTTAGTGGTTAGCACGTTTGCCTCACACCTCCAGGGTCGGGTTTGATTCCCGCCTCCACCTTGTGTGTGTGGAGTTTGCATGTTCTCCCGGTGCCTCGGGGGTTTCCTCCGGGTACTCCGGTTTCCTCCCCCGGTCCAAAGACATGCATGGTAGGTTGATTGGCATCTCTGGAAAATTGTCCCTAGTGTGTGATTGCGTGAGTGAATGAGTGTGTGTGTGTGCCCTGCGATGGGTTGGCACTCCGTCCAGGGTGTATCCTGCCTTGATGCCCGATGACGCCTGAGATAGGCACAGGCTCCCCGTGACCCGAGGTAGTTCGGATAAGCGGTAGAAGATGAATGAATGAATGAATATATTCAATAAATGCCCACTGTTAATCTACTGGAAAAAAAAAACTTAAATAAACAACTGTTTTAAATCAAATTTCTGTACCTCCTTCAGCAATGTCCTCAACATCTTCTCGTCAGTATCACTTTGTTAATAACAGTAAGTCCTGGACTGAAGCACAGAGATACTGCAGAGAGAATTACACTGACCTGGCTACTATTGATAACATGGAGGAAATGAACACACTCCTTAACACAGTAAATGGCAGTTACTCAGGTTTAGCCTGGATTGGACTGTATGATGATGTGGACAGTTGGAGATGGTCTCTGGATGATGATACTTTCTACCAGGAGGGAGAGAGAGACTTCAGAGGATGGCCCCATCAACCTGATAACTATAATGGAAACGAGATGTGTGTTTCCATGAACAACAAAGGGGAATGGTTTGACAGGCCTTGTAATGAAAGAAACCTATTTGTTTGTTATAATGGTAAGAATGATAAACTATGCATGTGGGTATGTGGGAAAATTTGTGCAGTGTAAAATTTGCTATTATAGCTGATATTGGCATATGAATGATAATAATAATACATATTTTGCCTATAGGTGACTATCACAATGTTTTTATTCTTAGGTACAAGCATATATGTTCAGATTTATTACAGCATGACCTGGGAAGAAGCTCAAAGATTCTGCAGAGAAAATTACATAGACCTGCCCAGTGTGAGGAATGAGAATGAACTTCAGCAGATACTGAGCATCATGTATCGCTATGATATATGGATAGGTCTGTATAGGAACCGGTTATGGTCAGATCAGAGCAACTCAAAATTTACATATTGGAGACCAGCATTTCCAGCACAAGGACCAGAACCTGATAATGGTTTGAATGTATTTGGTCAATATGGAAATCAGCACTGCACAGCTGTGGATCATTCAGGCCAATGGACAGATGAAAACTGTTTAGAACGCTTACCTTTCGTCTGCTACACTGGTGAGCGTATTTCTTCTCTGAGAAGTAGAAACAATAATAAAATGCAATTTATGAGCTAACTCTATTACTGTATGACACTCATGTAAGAATACAGTCAATTGCCACTAAATGAAACTCATGAAATTGTAAATCAAATGTAGATGTTTCCAGATTTTCGGTGAGTTCCAGGTGCTTTCTAATTCTAATTTTGATTTCCTTTTTCTTGACAGATTTCACTCCAGGTGAGTAAATACTCAATTACTGTGACTGTCCTTAAACTATATCTGTGTTTCACATCAGATTCAATAGTTCATTAAGTCAATGTTAAAAACTATTAATTTCAGTAACCACTGTTTTTATACACTATATGGCCATAGGTATGTGGATACCATCATATGGGATACTCATACATTCAAGAAAAATAGTTCAGAGGAACTGATGCGGGGTGGAGATGCATCAACCTTCCAATTTATTCCAAATTTGTTTAGTGGGTTTCTTTTCAGAGGAGTGATTTTACATTATGATTATGTATAAGAGTGCTAGAGGAGCAAAGTACACAGAGTGAGAGCTAGTAAAAAAGTAAAAAAGGAACAAACATGCTGCATAACTCTGTGCATGTGAATTTGCATATGGAAAGCATGCAGGTGTATGTGTTTATTGATCATAATGCAAAATCTATATCGCAGGTGCTGTTATGGGAGTGCGACTGAAAACCAGATCTAATGACAATCTCTTATACTCTGAGGTTGCACGATCTGTGCTGATGGCAGTGAGTAAACATTCCTGATCCTTAATATGAAACAGACAGATGTTTATCCAGTTTTACTAAACATTAAAAGTTATTACGCCATCCAGGGTGTATCCTGCCTTGATGCCCGATGACGCCTGAGATAGGCACAGGCTCCCCGTGACCTGAGAGTAGTTCGGATAAGCGGTAGAAGATGAATGAATGAATTAAAAGTTATTAAATGTTATCATTAAATATAATTATTGATCATTAAACATTACATTTTACTTATCTCGTAGATCAGGTGTAGCAATTTAGGTAACAAAAGAAGTCTTTGTTGTCTAACATGATGAAGGAATAAGCATTGGTAATTGATTAGTTGTGGTTTATTTACATATAAAAGACTTTTACAGCACTTACAGGATTTATTTCACATCTTTCAGCTTGAAGAAGAAGTTAGCAGACTGGGACTTTCAAAGAACTGCACTGTGACCATGAGACGCATCCGTAAGATCGATCAATGAAGGAGAAAGTCCACATTATATGTAAATATAAAAAAAAAAAAAAAAAAGTAAAATATGTATATGTTCCAGATTTTTCTTCGTTTATTCAGCAATCATTCAATCTGAAAGCATTCAGGAATGCTGTAGAGATCTGTTCACACAGAAATACACATATCATAAGCTACTCATTTTATATCACATATATTTTATATTTTATAAATATATATATATATATATATATATATATATATATATATATATATATATATATATATATATTTTATAAGTACTTTACAATTCATTTAAACACTCAAACACTACAGTAACTAATATATTTATAGATCCCAAAAGCTTCCCAATGCCATCAGGATTTGACATATTATAATAATAATGACTATAATTACAATATTCTAATTAGTAAATTAGTGTGATTTACATGTAATCTTATATTTGGTGTTTTGGAATTAAATTTATACTTCTTGTACAGTATTTTCCGCACCATAAGGCGCACCGGATTATAAGGCGCAGTCTCAATTACGGGGTCTATTTCTGTACTTAACAAATACATAAGGCGCACCGTATTATAAGTCGCATGCTAAAATATACGGTCTACAAAAAAGGTAACGGAAGCAAAACAGTGTTTAGTTGAACTTTATTCTACCATTTAACAATACACACACATTATTTTTTAATCAATCTTCTCCCACAAATCCATCAAAGTCCTCATCTACTGTGTCTTCTTAACTTGGCGCAGTTCATTTTCTTGCTTCCTCCACTTCCGAACCATGGATTCATTGATGTTGAATTCTTTCGCAGCTGCTCTATTCCCATTTACAACTGCATAACTGATAGCCTGTAGTTTGAATTGTGCCACGTAAGCATGTCTCTTCACTGGTGCCATTTTCAGGGGTCCTTAGACAAACAAATGTTGTCTTCTTCTTCTTCTGATTTTTATTGGCGGATGGCAAACCAACTTAAGGTGCATTTACCGCCACCTACTGAACCGGTGTGTGGAGCGCATAATGGTTAGGAAGAAACAAATGTTTTGCAACATACCGGTAGTATACCTACCGGAGGCGTGGCGGAGGTAAGCGTACGTACTACGTAATGTTCTCTGGTTGGTTTATCGCTGCCAGCGTTCGTAGTGTATGTATTATGTCCCTGTGTCAGCGGGAAATGGTCCGACAGTCAATGGCGGAACGCTTACCAAAGTCGCACAACAACATTTTTACAGATTTTTGGAACTCGGTGCACACATAAGGCGCACCGGATTATTAGGCGCACGGCCGAATTTTTGAGAAAATTTAAGGCTTTTAGCTGTGCCTTATAGTGCAGAAAATACGGTATATTGTTTTTCTCAAATTAATTTTAACTAATGAAAGAAAATCTTCATGTGTTAGATTTCCTGATTTGCTCCAATCATTTTGTTAACAGTTACCTGTATGTTTTAGGAATACTATGGTACTATTTAGTATTTAGTAATTCAATACATTTATTACTGAGGTTTATGGATGCATTGATTAAAGTTTGACTAAATAACATGCTAATAAAGAAACACTAAATAAAGGATTGTGTCATTTGTTTTGTGATTGTTCAAACACAATGGATTTGAAATGAAATTTTAATTTACATCAAAACTTTAATCTACACTTTGTTACGTCCTGCGCGTAGCTCGCGTTTCTAGGGGTTTTAGAACCTAACATATTAAAAAGAGGAAAGAGCATAACCACAGCACCACACCAACAACATTCCATATCGAATTTAAAGGTTTATTTAAGCAAGAAGCAGGAAGAAAATCAGTTCAAGTTCAACTGAGGAAGGGAACAAAATCTCAGAAGGGGGCAACGCCAAAATAACAAACAAAAGTTCACTGCCTGGGGAGTGGAAATCTTGATAGTCTAGAACACAAAAGTAAAATAAATAACAGATACCTGAACTCACTCCCTAACTAACACAAAATAGGAGAAAACAAGGATTCACAAAATAAAATGGCACCCACCTCCCTACCATTCCCGAAATTACATGAGATAACAAAAGACAATAAGCACCAAAGGGGATGTATGTATCCTGACATTGTTTTGTCCAAACATCCTGTCAAGTCGGTGTTGGGTGAACTGTCGGTTGCCCGCCACTAGATGGCAGGCTGGTCGCTTTAGATGTTGTCTGAGGTCTTCCAGGGCTTTTGGTGTTCCTGGGCTCATCAGTGAAAGGTCTAATGATGGCATGCTTCACTTGCTTCGAGAATCCAAATGCAGGTAGAAGATTTGAAACAAAAGCACAAAGTAATCCAGGCAAGGGCAATAGCAAAACAGGACCAGAATCATGAGCACACAAAGCAGACAACAACTGACAAACAACATGGCAAAAAAATAAAATATAGATTATTCAGGTGTCCCAAAAGTCTCCATACATAGGAGAAATACACATTTGCTAGCAAAGTGTAACTGAACATTCTCTACATTATTGCCATTTTTATATCTAAACACCCACATCTCTCCCAGAGTTATCTTTCACCACTTGCGTCACCTTTTATAACTTCTTCCTTTGACAAAGGCTGTATAATATATATTAAGATTTAGATTTTTCTATATGGTGCTTTTTTCCAGACTTTTGTTTCCTTGCAGAAGTCCTAACCATATCATTATACTGATATATTTTTCTTGATTAATAATAACACTTTATTTTTTCATATATATATATATATATATATATATATATATATATATATATATATATATATATATATATATACATATATATATATAAATAAAAATAATAATTTGGGCACGCGGGCGCCTAGTGGTGGGCGGCGCCCTTAGCATTTGCCTATTCTGCCTATGCGCAGGGCCGGCCCTGCACGGTGGCTTATTGGTTAGCACGTTCGCCTCACACCTCCAGGGTTGGTGGTTCGATTCCCGCCTCCGCCTTGTGTGTGTGGAGTTTGCATGTTCTCCCCGTGCCTCAGGGGTTTCCTCCGGGTACTCCGGTTTCCTTCCCCGGTCTAAAGACATGCATGGTAGGTTGATTGGCATCTCTGGAAAATTGTCCGTAGTGTGATTGTGTGAGTGAATGAGAGTGTGTGTGTGCCCTGTGATGGGTTGGCACTCCATCCAGGGTGTATCCTGCCTTGATGCCCGATGACGCCTGAGATAGGCACAGGCTCCCCGTGACCCGAGGTAGTTCGGATAAGCGGTAGAAAATGAATTTAATTTAATTTAATTTAATTTAATTTAATTTAAAAAATCACCAAAGTATGGTTCAATTGTCATAAAATGCACGAAGTTTATCCAAAGTCTCAACTAACATTTTAATTATTTAATTCACGTATTTGTAAGCATTTATGTAACTGGCCACAGTCAGAGACAGGATCTAGACCAGAGTTGTCCAATCTTATCCACAAAGGGCCAGTATGGGTGCAGGTTTTCATTCCAACCAAGCAGATGCCACACCTGATTCCACCTGTTTTTAATCAGTAGTTCTTGGCTTTTATTAGACTCAGGTGTGGCTTCTGCTTTGTTGGAATGAAAACCTGCACCCACACCGGCCCTTTCCGGATAAGATTGACCACCGCTGCTCTAGAGAATGCTCCTCACACTAAAATCTGTTAATCTCATACCAAGATGAAATCAACAGTGTTCTGAGTAATTTTAAATCAGACTGCTGGCGATCAAATAAATAGAAAAGGGTGAATGTGCATATGTATGTACATAGCAACTAAATATGATTCTGAATGTAATTGTGAGGAGTCTGTCTGTGTTTTCGCCCTGTTTCTGTCTGCTGTCTTTCCCTGTTGTTAATTGTTTGCTCCGCCCACTGGTTTGTTCCCACGGACACTGATTGAACTCATTCATCTCCTCAGGTGTGTTGTCTTTGTCTCTGATTGTCTCTGCTTTGTCATTGGTTCCTGTCAGCTATATATACACTGTATGTCCACTTCCCTGGTGTTGGTCGTTGTTACATGTTGGAAGTTTGTTTCTATGTTCCCGGTCCCTGTTAGCTCTGTGTTCTGCCTTGTTCTGTCTGCCTGTTTGTCTGTTTCTGGTGTTTTGGATAATTAAACTATAGACCGCATTTGGATCTTCGCTCGCCTTTGTCCTGCATCACAACAGAACGACCAACCACAAATGGATCCAGCAGAAATTTTGTTTTTTGTTCGTCAGGAAGATTCCCCAGTCGAGGAATACGTGGAAGTGTTTGTGGACCTGTGTAATCGGGTGGACTTCGGCGAGAAGGAGCTGAAGGACATCTTTCGGCATGGATTGGAGGACGGGCTGCGCTATCTGATGCCTGTTGGCTGAGAGACGGGGTCTTTTACAGACCTCGTCAACCTAGCGCTGCTCTTGGGCGGATCCTCTCTGAGCGTGAGCAGGGTAGAGAGGGGCACCGGCCCTAAATATTTTTGGGGGGGGGGCGGCAGGCATCGGGGTCCGTGGGCTACAGAGTCAGACCAGCCACGGACGCCCGAGGCCTCTACAGTACCTCGGCCCAACCCGGCCCTGGCTTCCTGCTCTGCCGGCTCCGCCCTGGCCTACTGCTCTATAGACTGTCTATAGTCTATAAACTATAGACTGCATTTGGATCCTCGCTCGCCTTTGTCCTGCATCACAACAGTAATTAGAAGTCAAAACAATTAATAACCCGTCTTTCTACATATTTCAACACCCTTCCTATGTTCTTTTATTCAGAATCATTACTTAGCTATGTTGAAATAAATTCAAGTGGCAGACAGGAGCAAACAGCAGACAGAACGAATCCACGAGGTAAAATATTTATATTTTATATAAAATACAAAACTTTACTAATGTGTCATCATATGATGGACTATTTTGACCACAGAAACATAATTTAATTTTATAATTGATATAAATATGTTAATCAGAGTTTCTTTCCATGTATTCTCTCAGAGTCATGTTTCGACTTCTGCTGCTTTTGGGTGAGTTGTGTGTGTTATCTGGGTGTTATAAATGTATATAAGAAAGTTTTCATAAAATGATGGAGTGCACATTGTACCTTTACAGAAGATTATTTCAAGCTTATTTAGTACAACGAACGATCTGGAACAACTAAACGTGTTAACTTCCCTGCACAGTTGTCCAATCCTGATCCTTCTGTTATAGTTTGCTAAGACAGATTCAAACCCAAGAAAATATATAGTTTCCATTTTGTAAATGAGAAACCAAAATATTCCCTGGTTCTATTTGGTGGTTTTAAATTAAACAAGAGAAGAGAGTTAATTGACCTACAGCAAGAAAAATAGTAATAATTTAAAAATTAACTTTTTTACTGTCAGCTCGAGTCAGAGATTATTGTTTGCTTGAATATTTCAGCCAAACAACACGTTGCCAATTACCAGTGATTACACTGGTGTGTAATTTGGGTTGTTTTTGAGGTGAAGCATGGAGAAAGTGTAGACTGACTGACTACATGGTTGAGACTTCTTTGACAGGGATAGGCTGCTAACCTTCTAGATAGAATTCTTTTGTCTCAACCTCAAATCTTATGCCTGCAGAAGGCTTTCAATCAAACTACAATATGAACATGGTGCTCACTTAGACTTAAACAGATGACAACTTCACTGTCAAGTATACAGTATGCATCAAAACGAAATTAAACAGGTTCATAGATTTGGGCAAACTTGCCATTTTGTTTATTTGAATACCTGTAACTAATTAGCAATGATATATTGGAACACACAATTGGTTTGGTGAGCTCATTAAGCCTTGAACTTCATAGACAGGTGCATCCAATCATGAGAAAAGGTATTTAAGGTGGCCAATTGCAAGTTGTTGTTCTCTTTGACTCTCCTCTAAAGAGTGGCAACATGGAGGCCTCAAAACAACTTTCAAATGACCTGAAAAAATAGATTGTTCAACAGTATGATTTAGGGGAAGGCTACAAAAAGTTATCACAGAGATATAAGCTGTCAGTGTCCATTGTGAGGAACATAGTGAGGAAATGAAAGACCACAGGCACAGTTCTTGTTATGGCCAGAAGTGGCAGGCCACGTAAAATATTGGAGAGGCAAAGGCGAAGGATGGTGAGAACGGTCAAAAACAGCCAAGAGACCACCTCCAAAGACCTACAACATCAACTTGCTGCAGATGGTGTCACTGTGCATCGTTCAACAATTCAGCACACAAGGTGAAGCTGTATGGGAGAGTGATGCGAAAGAAGCCTTTTCTGCACACACGCCACAAACGGAGTCGCTTGAGGTATGCAAACGCACATTTGGACAAGCCAGCTTCATTTTGGAATAAGGTGCTGTGGAACAAAGATTGAGTTATTTGGTCATAACAAGGGACGTTATGCATGACGGCAAAAGAACACAGCATTCCAAAAAAAAAAAACACACAGTAAAATTTGGTGGAGGTTTCATCATGCTCTGGGACTGTGTGGCCAGTGCCGGTACTGGGAATCTGGTTAAAGTTAAAGTCGCATGGATTCCACTCAATATCAGTAGATTCTTGAGAATAATGTTGAGGAATCATTCACAAAGTTAAAGTTACGAAGGGGATGGATATTTCAACAAGACAACGTCCCAAAACACTGCTCAAAATCTACTTGGGCATTTATGCAGAGGAACAAGTAAAATGTTCTGGAATGGCCATCCCAGTCCCCAGACTTGAATATCATTGAACATCTGTGGGGTGATTTGAAGCGGGCTGTCCACGCTCGGCAACTAACTGAACTGGAGATGTTTTGTAAGGGAAGAAAAATACATTTATCCAGAATCCAGACACTCATTACAGGCTATTGGAAGCGTCTAGAGGCTGTTATTTCTGCTAAAGGAGGCTCTACTAAATATTGATGTGATTTTTCTGTTGGGGTGCCCAAATTTATGCACCTAATTTATGCGTCTAATTTCGTTTTGATGCATATTGCACATTTTCTGTTAATCCAGTAAACCTAATTTCACTACTGAAATATTACTGTCTTTCAGTTATTTGATAGATCAAAATGAAATTGCTGATCCAAACACCCAAATATTTATAAATGAAAATTGTGGAAAAATGGAAATTGTCAAGCGTTCCTACTCTTTTGCATCCGACTGTAAATGAAAAGGAGTTTTAATGAGATGATGAAGAGAGCACACTGTACCATTACAGAAGATTATTTTAAGCATTTTGTCTTATTAAGTTTACCAGTCATTTTTAATAGGCGGTGATCCTTTATCCAACTCAGTGATTCATTCATTCATTCATTCATTCATCTTCTACCGCTTATCCGAACTACCTCGGGTCACGGGGAGCCTGTGCCTCTCAGTGATTCAGATTTTTTTTATTCAAATTTCTTTTTTCTGACCTGTTACTGTTAGTTCTTTTGCTTGGATGTTAAAAGTTGCATTGTGTAAATACAGATGGATAAAACAAAAATTGTTTGTCTTCATTTCACATTGCAAAGCTACAATGTGTGACTGATTTGAAGGGGTGATTATTTTATCTAATTGTACATGTAAATTAGTTCACTTTATTTTTGATCTTAGTAAATCAGAGCTTCAGTGACCTCAAGTTATATTCATTATGTAAAAACTGGTATTTTATATTTTACAGGGTTTTTCAGCCTTGGTGTCTGTCTTCCTCGTCAGTATCAGTTCATTAATGAGAATAAGACCTGGTCTGAAGCACAGAGATACTGCAGAGAGAATTATGTTGATTTAGCCCCTATTAATAACACTGAAGAGGACTTGGCCCTTACAAACATAATAGACATCTGGAACAGCAGGCGAACCTGGATTGGACTGTATGATGATCTGAACAGCTGGAAATGGTCTCTGGATGATGATTCTTTCTACAAGGAGGGAGAGAGAAGCTTTAGAAATTGGTATATACGGAAACCAAGAGGCTGGTATGGAATGCGTTTGTGTGTGTATGTATCTAATTATGATGGAGTTTGGTGGGAGACATCTTGTTCCACAATGTTTTATTTCATTTGCTTTGATGGTGAGTACCTCAGTTATGTATATATGTATATTATGTAAATAACTTTAAATTCAATACACATTGAATCTGTAAAAGCATGGTGATCCTATGTCAGTAATTTATTTCAGGCAGAGTGAATGCCAGTGAAAGATATGTCCCGGTTTATCAGAGAATGGGCTGGACTGAAGCTCAGAGATACTGCAAAGAGCACTACACAGACCTGGCTAGCGTGAGGAACGAGACTGAGAACCAGAAGATTAGATCAATGCTTAATAATACGTATGATTCACGTTTTTGGATCGGCCTGTACAGAACCATGTCTTGGTCAGATAAAAGCAACTCTTCATTCAGCAACTGGAAACCTGGACAACCAGATGGTTATGGACAGACTAAAACCTGTATTGCTGTGTCATTTAATTATAATGATTATTATTCCTATTATTATTATTATGGGAAATGGATAGATGAAAACTGTGATGATGCTTTTCCATTCTTCTGTTACAGCAGTGAGTAGATTTCTGTTCTGTGTCTATCTATAGTGCCAATTTTCATTAGTATTAGTTGCCCTTAATGAACACAAACCAGTTATAATGTACTTTGTCAAAATAATGAGCACAGTAACCATTTGTGTTATCCCACTCTAGCAATGTCATCATTAACCTCTCGTCAGTATCACTTTGTTAATGAGAATAAGACCTGGACTGAAGCACAGAGATACTGCAGAGAGAATTACACTGACCTGGCTACTATTGATAACATGGAGGAAATGAACACACTACTTAACACAGTAAATGGCAGCTACTCAGGTTTAGCCTGGATTGGACTGTATGGTGATGAGGACAGTTGGAGATGGTCTCTGGATGATGATACTTTTTACCAGGCGGGAGAGAGAGACTTCAGAGGATGGGAACATCAACCTGATAACTATAATGGAAACGAGATGTGTGTTTATATTACATCCGATGGGACCTGGTCTGATGGAAACTGTTACAATTATTTTCAATTTGTTTGCTCTGATGGTGAGAATATATAATAAGTTTAACAAAAGATCAAACTTTCATTTTTTTTGTTGATGTGTTACTGATTACAATTATCATTTCAGGATGGAATGGAACAAAAAGTTTCACATTGATTAAACAGCCCATGTCTTGGATACAGGCTCAGCATTACTGCACAGTGTATTACACAGACCTGGCCAGTGTGAGGAACCAAGCAGATAATGAACAAATCCTTAATCTCACAGGTGGCTCTAACACTTGGATTGGTCTATACAGAACCAGACTCTGGTCAGACAAACGGGAATATATGTATGAAAACTGGAGACCAGCCACTCAGTTTATACCTGAACAGCCAGATAATGGTGCATATGTTTATTGGGAATATGGTTTTCAGCACTGCACTGCTGTATCTCTCACAGATTCAGGCTACTGGACAGATGAGAGCTGCATAATCACAATCCCTTTTTTCTGCTATAAGAGTGAGTTCATTTATTGATTATTACACAGTATTACTTACAAGATTACTTACAGCAACATTGCAAAGCTTAATTCATTTGTAACTTTCCAGAGAAAAACTTCAATTTAACTTTTGATTTTGATTATTTAGGATTTGACATCTTTTAGCAAATCATAGGATGTTCAGTGAGGTAACTGTTTGAAAATACAGTATAAATTTGATATGTAAATATCTCTCATGATTAAATTCATGTATATTTTGGTTTCTAAAACATTGCCTAAGTCTTAATACTTTGTCCCAAAAGCATATTTACAGCATTATGGCCACTTTTTGTTTGGTCACAATTATGTTTTCATGTTACATAATATTTAAATGTAAAACATACATACATAATACTGACATCTTTATTAATCAGCAGACATTTTGTTATTCTGTCTTTTAAAGAATCCTGCACAGCATCCTCATGTTCCCTCTATGAGTATCACTTTATTAATCAGAATAAGACCTGGACCGAAGCACAGAGATACTGCCGAGACAAATACACTGACCTGGCCACCATTAACAGTATAGAAGATGTGACGAGACTCCTTAATACAGCCACAGCATATGACATCTACTTAGGTTTAGCCTGGATTGGACTGTATGATGATCTAAAGAGCTGGAAATGGTCTCTGGGTGATGATTCTTTCTACAAGAATGGAGAGAGAAACTTTAGAAACTGGTATATAAACAAACCAAGGAACTGGAATGGGAACAGTTTTTGTGTAGTTTTTTCAAGTTACTCTACACAATGGAGTGAGGAGTCTTGCTCTCATACACTTCCATTCATTTGTTTTGATGGTAAGCAAAGCAGCTATGTATTTTTAATTATAGTTTCATCATAGTTAATATAAAATATAATAGCCAATAGCTTTAGAAACAATTACACACCACATTCCATGTAAAAGTTTTTCAGTTATATATATATACCATCCATCTCTTTTAGGTAGAGTGAATGCCAGTGAAAGCTATGTTTTGGTTAAACAGAACATGAACTGGACTGAAGCTCAGAGCTACTGCAGAGAACATTACACAGATCTGGCCAGCGTGAGGAACGAGACTGAGAATTACAGGATCAGATTATTATTATTAAGTCAATCTGATTATAATAATAATAATTATTATTATAATTATTATTATTATTATTATTATTATTATTATTATTACCTTGTTTGGATCGGCCTGTATAAAACCAGATCTTGGTCAGATCAAAGCAACTCTTCTTTCAACAACTGGAAACCTGGACAACCAGATAATTACAGACAGAATGAATCCTGTACTGCTGTGTCATTTAATGATTCTGGGAAATGGACAGATGAAAATTGTAGTAAAGGTTTTCCATTCCTCTGTTACAGCAGTGAGTAGATTTTTGTTTGCTGCTTTAAAGGTTTTTTAATTATGATCTGAACACTGTCTGATCATAACACTAATATTATTATAATGTTAAATATATTCAAAGAATGCCCACTGCTATAAATATTTAAGTGAACAAATGTTTATAAAATTTCTGTTACCTTTTTTAGCAATGTCCTCAAACTTTTCTCATCAGTATCACTTTGTTAATGAGAATAAGACCTGGACTGAAGCACAGAGATACTGCAGAGAGAATTACACTGACCTGGCTACTATTGATAACATGGAGGAAATGAACACACTCCTTAACACAGTAAATGACAGCTACTCAGGTTTAGCCTGGATTGGACTGTATGATGATGTGGACAGCTGGAGATGGTCTCTGGATGATGATGCTTTCTACCAGGAGGGAGAGAGAGACTTCAGAGGATGGTACCATCAACCTGATAACTATAATGGAAAAGAGCTTTGTGTTTCCATGAACAACAAAGGGGAATGGTTTGACAGGTCTTGTAATGACAGAATTCTATTTGTTTGTTATAATGGTAAGAATGATAAACTGTGTGTGGGAAAATTTGTGCAGTGTTTAAAGTTGCTATTATAGCTGACATTAATATGATATGAATATTAATAATAATACATATTTTGCCTGTAAATGACTATCACAATGTTTTAAATCTTAGGTACAAACATATATGTTCAGATTTATAACAGCATGACCTGGGAAGAAGCTCAGAGATTCTGCAGAGAAAATTACATAGACCTGGCCAGTGTGAGGAATGAGAATGAACTTCAGCAGATACTGAGCATCATGTATGGCTATGAGATATGGATAGGTCTGTATAGGAACCGGTTATGGTCAGATCAGAGCAACTCAAAATTTACATATTGGAGACCAGCATTTCCAGCACAAGGACCAGAACCTGATAATGGTTTGAATGTATTTGGTCAATATGGAAATCAACACTGCACAGCTGTGGATCATTCAGGCCAATGGACAGATGAAAACTGTTCAGACCGCTTACCTTTCGTCTGCTACACTGGTGAGCGTATTTCTTCTCTGAGAAGTAGAAACAATAATAAAATTCAATCTATGAGCTAACTCTATTACTGTATGACGCTCATGTAAGAATACAGTCAATGGCCACTAAATGAAACTCATGACATTGTAAATCAAATGTAGATGTTTCCAGATTTTCTGTGAGTTCCAGGTGCTTTCTAATTCTAATTTTGATTTCCTTTTTCTTGACAGATTTCACTCCAGGTAAGTAAACACTCAATTACTGTGACTGTCCTTAAACTTTAATAATATATCTGTGATTCACATCAGATTCAATAGTTCATTAAGTCAATGTTAAAAACTATTAATTTCAGTAACCACTGTTTTTATACACTATATGGCCATAAGTATGTGGATACTTGAGCATCACCATCATATGGGCTACTCATACATTCAAGAAAAATAGTTCAGAGGAAATGATGTGGAGTGGAGATGCATCAACCTTCCAATTTATTTTAAAGTTATTTAGTGAGATTATTTTCAGAGGAGTCATTTTACATTATGATTATGTATAAGAGTGCTAGAGGAGCAAAGTACACAGAGTGAGAGCTAGTAAAAAAGGAACAAACATGCTGCATAACTCTGTGCATTTGAATTTGCATATGGAAAGCATGCAGGTGTATGTGTTTATTGATCATAATGCAAAATCTATATCGCAGGTGCTGTTATGGGAGTGCGACTGAAAACCAGATCTAATGACAATCTCTTATACTCTGAGGTTGCACGATCTGTGCTGATGGCAGTGAGTAAACATTCCTGATCCTTAATATGAAACAGACAGATGTTTATCCAGTTTTACTAAACATTAAAAGTTATTAAATGTTATCATTAAATATAATTATTGATCATTAAACATTACATTATACTTATCTCGTAGATCGGGTGTAGCAATTTAGGTAACAAAAGAACTCTTTGTTGTCTAACATGATGAAGGAATAAGCATTGGTAACTGATTAGTTGTGGTTTATTTACATATAAAAGACTTTTACAGCACTTACAGGATTTATTTCATATTTTTCAGCTTGAAGAACAAGTTAGCAAACTGGGACTTTCAAAGAACTGCACTGTGACCATGAGACGCATCCGTAAGATCGATCCATGAAGGAGAAAGTCCACATTCATGCTCAGATTATAAAACATATGTTCCAGATTTTGTGATGATTTAATTTTTGTTTCATTCATTGAGCAATCATTTAATCCAGAAGCATTTATAAATGATTTAGAGATCTGTTCATACAAAATTACTCATGACTGCAAATCTCATATAATCACGTATAAATGGTTTACAATTAATTGAAACAGTTTACTATAACTGATATATATATATAGTTCTCAACAGCTTCCTGGATTTGACAAAATTATAACAATAATATTGAGTATAATAAGAATATACTAAATAGTAAATGGGTTTGATTAATATTTTATTTGGTGTTTTGGAATTAAATACTGTTTATATTATTTTTAATTTTTTATAAAGAGTAAAATTAAATTCTACTCTTTATAATGGGATTAAATACGGTTTTTCCTTAAATGAATTTTAACAAATAAAATACTAGTTATTTGTGGTTGCTGTGATAGAAAATGTTGATGTTACAATTTTAGATTTGATCCAGTCGTTTCTTTATTAGTTGCCTGTAAGTTTTAGGGATACTGTGGGATCTTTACATTCTATTTGCTATTAAGAGATTAATCATGAGATTAAAATGAAAATTCTTACCCATATCTCAGTGTAGTGTTGTTAATGTTTACCTGCTTTTAAAATTAATATTTAGTATAAACACGTTTATACAGTAACCTTTTAATGCCACTTTAAAGCTGTATTAAATTTATCTTGTCTTGGCAAAAAGTTCATTGGTGCCAGGGTGCTGAATGAAATGAATATTTTCTTATTTATATTGCTTCCATTAAAAAGCATATCTTTAAAGCGTTCGATTTCCAGTTCCATAAATTGGGTCCTTTACCATAGCAATTAAAAATTATTACATTTTTCATTTAACGAACAATGACATTATATATTGTATAATGTGGTTCGGAGGATCAGGGGCGTAGATTACTACGTAGTATACTTTTTTTATAAAAAGTAAATTCGTCCCCCTCACTTTTTTAGTGGAGAGTTGTGTTCACCACATGTTGAGGTTTTAATGGAGCAATGTATATAAATGCAGTGATTTAAAATTCAAAGAGACAAGAAAGTTTAAGATAGTCTATACATGACGGTCACGGCAATCAGTCACTCACTTGTCACGTCATCATCACGCGCCCCCAGTACTGTAGCTCGAGTCGCACCCGCGGTCCAGCATTCGATTACGATGAGCTCAAAGCGACAAAAAACGCTTCACTCCTTTTTTATAAAAATGTCAAGCAGTGTAAGTTGGCATACGGTATCCGAATTGTGTTGCACAATGTTTAGTAACTCTGCCTGTTGCTCTTGTTGAATAATAAGCAAGTTTTAATTTAAAGGATTATAAAGAAAAATAGCTGCTTTGACAAACATTATATAAACTCTTTTATAACGTCTTTTGTTTTAACAAGTGTGTTATCAAAACCCTTCAAATAAGAATAAAGATAATGTTGAACTGAGATTTTACAGCATGTTTAACTCTGCCAATTCTACATAATATCAAGTATGTGTCACTGTATGTACACGACAGAGACGAGGACGACGAATAGTGACATTAAAGATGTCATTTTAATAATCAGACCAGATTAAACTGGCCACAATCCATTTTTCTTAATTTTCTAATTATTGTACATGGACATCACTACCGTAATAACGTCGCTGCTGTCGACCAAAACATCTCTGAGTGTGAAAAGAAGAAAAAACTGTGTCTATTGAAGAGTTAGTTACCACCATGTATTAACACACACACACTCACACACACACAAACACAACCTCAAATGAAATATTCACTAGCATAGTGCACTAGATAACAAGGGCTAAGTGATGACGTAGACTAGTAAAGTGTCATTTCTAATGTTTTAGTAAACATAAAGTAAAGAAAAGATTCACAGAAGAAATCAATCAAATGAATCAAATTCATTTTTGCTGGCCGATTTGCTCTTTTTGTTTGTATTTTTTGCATTAAAATCGTATGCAAACGAGGCTTCTTTTTATATAAATAAACACGTGTATTCTCAGTATTCTAGCTTGGGATGAATGTAATGAATAGAATTAAAATTAAAATAATGACTTAATTGTAATGTAATTGTTTCTCAAAGAAAATATCATCATTTGTTTTCATTATGCAAGCTAACATTATATGAATTATGACAATTTGAGGAAATGTTTCTTCAACGTGTCAATATTTATGTTGTGTTTTGAACGTACAAAAAAAATGAAGTATTATTTTGGATGTGCAAGTATCCATTACTGTGTGCCATGCACTGTGCATACACAAAATACAATTTGAAATATGTAAACAATATACTCTTAGTACCATTATAAGGACATCTTTGTACTTTATACTCAAAAGGGTACACATTACTACCTTAGAGTACCGATATGTACCTTTTTTTGGGGGTTAAATAAGGTACAAAGATGTCCTTTTAAGGGTACTGTCCCAGTGGCAAGCTGTTCTATTTCTTTCTTTCTTTCTGTTTTATAATCATATATAATCATAAAAATCATATAAATCATATAAAGTATGATTAAAAAAATCATGATTAAAAATAAAACCTGTCATTTACACAAGGGTTAACTGAAAAAAAAAACAGATAACACTAGACATTTCATCCCCCCCACTTTTTAAATGATGGCTACGCCCCTGCGGAGGATTAAGGAAGATCTGACGAGCCTCCTTAATACAGCACAGCATAAGACATAAAAAAATTGAACTCGAACTCGAACTCTCTCTATCTCTCTCTCTCTCTCTCTCTCTCTCTCACTCACTCTCTCTCACTCTCTCTCACTCACTCACTCTCTCTCTCTCTCACTCTCTCTCTCTCTCTCTCTCTCTCTCTCGCTCACTCACTCACTCTCTCTCTCTCTCTCGTACCAACACACACACTCTCTCTCTCTCTCTCTCTCTCTCACACACACACACACACACACACATGCCCCTGCGAATGAGTTGTTACTATAGAATTTATATTGTAGTGAAGAGAGTTAATAATCCACCTATCCACTAGGTGGCAGCAGTAAGCAGATTGCATGTTAAAAAAGAGAGCTTAGATCTAGATCTGGCTGATCTAGCAGCATGTAGTTTCTCAGAGACATCCAAAAGGGCTGTCTCTGTGGAATAAGCTGCTTTAAAGCCAGACTGGTTGGGGTCTTGGAGGTTGTTCTGTGAGAGATAGACAGACAGTTGATTATAGACAATGCGTTCAAGAATTTTTGAAAGAAACAAGAGAAGTTATACCGGTCTGTAGTTACTGATGGGTAACTAGGGTAACAGGTTTCTTTAGGATGGGAATAACCCTTGCTCTCTTGAAAGTAGTTGGTACCTGACCAGATGCTATGGATCTTGCGAGATGGTCTGGAGCATAGTGGAAGGAAGTGGATCCAATGGGCAGGTGGTAGGATAGCAAGACTGGATGAGCTGTAAAATCTCTTCTGCTGCTACAGTTGAGAAATGCGACAACAAAGGTGTAGGGGAATCCATACTCTGAGATGTAAGTGCAGTCGGGGCTGAAGTGAAGGTCTGGCAGATTTCCTCAATCTTTTCCTGGTAGAAAGAAGCAAAGTCTTCTGCAGTCAGGGAGGATGAAGAAGGTGGAGCCAGGGGGTTGAGCAGAGACGAGATGATGTTGTGGAATTTCCGAGGGTCATGTGAGGAAGCTTCAAGCTTTTCCTTGTAGAAGGAAGTCTTGGCAGAAGTCACATCTGAGGAGAACTTGGCAAGAAGTGTTCGGTAAGAATCAAGATCTGCATCAAGTTGTGATTTCTTCCACTTTCTCTCTGATGATCTTAGCTCTCTTCGATTGTTGCGCAGCACATCTGAAAGCCAAGGAGCAGAACAAGAAGTTTTCTTGGGTTTAGTGAACATAGGGCAGAGAAAGTCCATAGTTGAGGAAAGAGATGAGAGGAAAGTATCTGTGGCCGAGTCCAAGGGTAGTGAGGAAAACGACTCAGGATCAGGAAGGGAAGAAAGAGTGCCAGAAGCTACAGAAGAAGGGGAGACAGAGTGAAGGTTGCGGCAGGTAAGAGCGAGGGGGTGAGAGGTAGTTTTAGGTAGGGTTGGGAGAGTGATGGTGAAGGATACCAGGTGATGATCAGAGACGTGTAGTGGGGTAGCAGTCACGTTTGTAGCTGGAGAAGGACGGGTGAAAACCAGGTCCAGGACATTGCCTCCTTTGTGTGTGGGGATGTAGCTGTTGAGTGTGAGGGTGAATGAGTCGAGAAGAGACAGGAGGGAAGAAGAATGTAGCTTGTCAGAGGGGAGGTTGAAGTCACCAAGCACTGTCGGGGGGGAGCTATCAGAAGGGAAAGCACTAAGCAGTGTGTCCATTTCTTCCAGGAAGTCACCTAGGGGACCAGGAAGGCGGTAAACAACAATGATAACAAGGTTGATTGGAGAGGTAACTGAAATGGCATGGAATTCAAAAGAGGAGATGGTTAAATGTGACAAGAGGAGAGGTGTAAAGCATCATTTCTTTGACAGCAATAAACCTGTACCACCACCCCTGCCTGTACCACCACCCCTGCCTGTTTCTCGTGGTGAGTGAGAAAGCATAGGCAGAGGATAAAGCAGCTGGTGTAGCAGTGTTCTGTGGGCATATACAGGTCTCTGTTAGCGCAAGAAAATCAAAGGAGTAATGGGAAGTTAAAGCAGAGATAAAATCAGCTTTTTTCACAGCAGACTGCCAATTCCAGAGCCCACCTACCACCACTGTTTGAGACTTACACAACATAGGTAGATGAGGTTACTGGGATTGTGACCTCTGCTCTGTGGACGAGAGCGTCTGCGAGAGTAGGAATTGAGTACAGAGATGGGTTTGGGCACATATTTGCAGTCAAACAAGAGTGAGAATTAAGGTAATATATATTCTATCAAAACAGTACAAGACACTAATGTTACAATGTGAGCGAGAGATACTTACAAACTGCGGAGAACCTTCAATTTAAATAGGTAAGCCCTGCCCACAATTCAACCTTAAGGTAGACTGAAACTACTCCTGATTAATCAGCTGAGAGAACAACAAAGACCAACACTATAAAATCAACAATGGTATAGAATATAACACAATTCAAATCACACTACTCTAGAACAAAGTGAGTTAAGCAGATAGTATATAAAAGTCAGGAACCTACTTTACCAGAAGACAATATATTCAAATGAAGAGAGTTAAAGCACACATATATATAAATTACATATAAAGGTGTGGAAAAAGGAAATGGGCATCAACTCTATTTTAATGATGGTAGTTTTAAAGTGAGATCATTAGTAAGGACACATTGGTGTGATGGCCAGCATATACTTTTATTGTGGAAAAATAATATTTTAAGGTTTAATTTCATTTAAATTAACAGTTTAGTTCCACCCCAGTCAAAATCATTAATTTCATATTCAATTTCAATAATTGAATAATAATAATTTCATTATTAATAATTTCAATTCTTGAGCAGACTGGGACTTTCAAGCAACTACACTGTGATCCTAAGAAACATTTGTAAGCTCGGTCTATAAAGGAAAAAAATACATCTAATACATATAATTTAAAATATATCTGAGACATTTTCTAGATTTTGTGGATGATTTCTTTGGTGCAATTTTTTTATTTCGTTTATTACATTTTTAATGCTTATGAATGGTATTTTTTAAATGACAAAAGAAACACCGTACTTCATTCATTCATTCATCTTCTACCGCTTATCCGAACTACCTCGGGTCACGGGGAGCCTGTGCCTATCTCAGGCGTCATTGGGCATCAAGGCAGGATACACCCTGGACGGAGTGAAACACCGTACTTGTTTGTGCAAAATAATGCTATGGGTGTTGAGACAGTATGTGTTTTTCATTTTATAATTGTTTTTATTATAGGGATTTTGGGAATATTGTCGGTTTCTAATAAAAATCACTTAAATGAAGAAACGTGTGAAATGTTTTTGAATTTATTTTACCTGATGGGTGAAGTAATGCTGTTCAAATGGGAAAACAGGTTTTATGTTGTCTAAAATTTTTTAAATATATTTTATTGAGAATTCCAGTGCAGCAGTAAGATGTAGGGAAGCCAAGGCGCCATCATGGCGTCCAGCTCCTTATTGGTGTGGATGTGATGAGACATTGTTTTGTTCAAACATCCGGTCAAGTCGGTGTTGGGTGAACTGTCGGTTGCCCGCCACTAGATGGCAGGCTGACAGGTCTCCTTGTGTCATGTGTTGCCACCTGTGTCTTGTTTGCTATATACAGTATGTCTGTCAGGTGTGTTGAAAGATGAGGCAGAGAATCCAAATGCAGTTAGACGATTTGAATGAAACAAAAGCACAAAGTAATCCAGGCAAGGGCAATAGCAAAACAGGACCAGAATCATGAGCACACAAAGCAGACAACAACTGACAAACAACATGGCAAACAAATAAAATATAGATTATTCAGGTGTCCCAAAAGTCTCCATACATAGGAGAGATACACATTTGCTAGCAAAGTGTAACTGAACATTCTCTACATTATTGCCATTTTTATATCTAAACACCCACATCTCTCCCAGAGTTATCTTTCACCACTTGCATCACCTTTTATAACTTCTTTCTTTGACAAAGGCTATATAATATATATTAAGATTTTAGATTTTTCTATATGGTGCTTTTTTCTCCAGACTTTTGTTTCCTTGCAGCAGTCCTAACCATATCGTTATACATATATATTTTTCTTGATTAAATAACACTTTATTTTTTAATCTCAGCAGATGGGGCTCAAGTCACAGCATTAGTGTAAATAGTGAGCTCAATAAATCGATGTAAAGTGAATAAATAAGCAGAACAATGTCAAGACTAATGACGGGACAACAAAATCCACTGACATTTACTACAACAGCTCACAATGAAAAAAATATATTACTATTTTTGATATAGAAATGCATTTAATTAAATTTATTTATTTTATTTAATTTATTTTCAAAAAGTCAATCATCTGGTTCAACACACTAACAGTAATGCAGGGTCAATTCAACCCAGTTTAGATGTCCATAAATCACCAAAGTATGGTTCAATTGTCCTAAAATGCACGAAGTTTATCCAAAGTCTCAACTAACATTTTAATTATTTAATTTAAGTATTTGAAATCATTTATGTAACTGGCCACAGACAGAGACAGGATCTAATCCAATCTTATCCACAAAGGGCCAGTATGGGTGCAGGTTTTCATTAGAAACCAAGCAGAAGCCACACCTGATTCCACCTGTTTAATCAGTTGTTCTTGGCTTTTATTAGACTCAGGTGTGGCTTCTGTTTGTTGGAATGAAAACCTGCACCCACACCGGCCATTTCCGCATACGATTGGACACCGCTGCTCTAGAGAATACTCCTCACACTAAAATCTGTTAATCTCATACCAAGATGAAATCAACAGTGTTCTGGGTAATTTTAAATCAGACTGCCAGTGATCAAATAAATAGAAAATGGTGAATGATAGCTAACGTACATAGCAACTAAATATGATTCTGAATGTGATCAGAAGAAGTCGAAACAATTGATAACCAGTCTTTCTACATATTCCAACGCCCTTCCTATGTTCTTTTATTCAGAATCATTACTTAGCTATGTTGAAATAAATTCAAGTGGCAGACAGGAGCAAACAGCAGACAGAACGAATCCACGAGGTAAAATATTTATATTTAAATACAAAACTTTACTAATGTGTCATCATAAGATGGACTATTTTGACTACAGAAACATAATTTAATTCTATAATTGATATAAATATGTTAATCAGGGTTTCTTTCCATGTATTCTCTCAGAGTCATGTTTCGACTTCTGCTGCTTTTGGGTGAGTTGTATGTGTTATCTGGGTGTTATAAATGTATACAAGAAAGTTTAAAGGTACACATTGTACCTTTAATGAAGATTATTTCAAGCTTATTTAGTACAATGAATGATCTGGAAGGATTAAACGTGCATTTTTTGTCCAATCCTGATCCTTCTGTTATAGTTTGCCTAAGACAGATACAAACCCAAAAAAATATATAGATTCCATTTTTTTAACAGAGAAACCAAAATATTTCCTGGTTCTATTTGGTGGTCTTAAATTAAACAATAGAAGAGAGTTAATTGACCTACAGCAAGAAAAATAGTAATAATTTCAAAATTAACTTTTTTTACTGTCGGCTCGAGTCAGAGATTATTGTTTGCTTGAACATTTCAGCCAAACAACACGCTGCCAATTACCAGTGATTACACTGGTGTGTAATTTGGGTTGTTTTTGAGGTGAAGCATGGAGAAAGTGTAGACTGACTTGCTACATAGTTGAGACTTCTTTGACAGGGATAGGCTGCTAACCTTCTAGATAGAATTCTTTTGTCTCAACCTCAAATCCTATGCCTGCAGAAGGCTTTCAATCAAACTACAATCTGAACACGGTGCTCACTTAGACTTAAACAAATGACAACTTCACTGTCAAGATTTATATCTTAAAGAGCACTCATGCACCTGAGCCCTGACAGCTGATGTTGATAGATAGTTATATAGTTGTAGGAAACAAGAAAATAAAAAATCTAAAAATGTAATACAAAGCATAAAAATATATAAAAAGTACATGCATACAGTATGCACCAAAACGAAATTAAACAGGTTCATAGATTTCTGCAAACTTGCCATTTTGTTTATTTGAATACCTGTAACTAATTAGCAATGATATATTGGAACACACAATTGGTTTGGTGAGCTCATTAAGCCTTGAACTTCATAGACAGGTGCATCCAATCATGAGAAAAGGTATTTAAGGTGGCCAATTGCAAGTTGTTGTTCTCTTTGACTCTCCTCTAAAGAGTGGCAACATGGAGGCCTCAAAACAACTTTCAAATGACCTGAAAAAATTTTGTTCAACAGTATGATTTAGGGGAAGGCTACAAAAAGTTATCACAGAGATATAAGCTGTCAGTGTCCATTGTGAGGAACATAGTGAGGAAATGAAAGACCACAGGCACAGTTCTTGTTATGGCCAGAAGTGGCAGGCCACGTAAAATATTGGAGAGGCAAAGGCGAAGGATGGTGAGAACGGTCAAAAACAGCCAAGAGACCACTTCCAAAGACCTACAACATCAACATGCTGCAGATGGTGTCACTGTGCATCGTTCAACAATTCAGCACACAAGGTGAAGCTGTATGGGAGAGTGATGCGAAAGAAGCCTTTTCTGCACACACGCCACAAACGGAGTCGCTTGAGGTATGCAAACGCACATTTGGACAAGCCAGCTTCATTTTGGAATAAGGTGCTGTGGAACAAAGATTGAGTTATTTGGTCATAACAAGGGACGTTATGCATGACGGCAAAAGAACACAGCATTCCAAAAAAAAAAAACACACAGTAAAATTTGGTGGAGGTTTCATCATGCTGTGGGACTGTGTGGCCAGTGCCGGTACTGGGAATCTGGTTAAAGTTGCATGGATTCCACTCAATATCAGTAGATTCTTGAGAATAATGTTGAGGAATCAGTCACAAAGTTAAAATTACGAAGGGGATGGATATTTCAACGAGACAACGTCCCAAAACACTGCTCAAAATCTACTTGGGCATTTATGCAGAGGAACAAGTAAAATGTTCTGGAATGGCCATCTCAGTCCCCAGACTTGAATATCATTGAACATCTGTGGGGTGATTTGAAGCAGGCTGTCCACGCTCGGCAACTAACTGAACTGGAGATGTTTTGTAAGGGAAGAAAAATACATTTATCCAGAATCCAGACACTCATTACAGGCTATTGGAAGCGTCTAGAGGCTGTTATTTCTGCTAAAGGAGGCTCTACTAAATATTGATGTGATTTTTCTGTTGGGGTGCCCAAATTTATGCACCTAATATGCACCTACAGTAATTTATGCGTCTAATTTCGTTTTGATGCATATTGCACATTTTCTGTTAATCCAGTAAACCTAATTTCACTACTGAAATATTACTGTCTTTCAGTTATTTGATAGATCAAAATGAAATTGCTGATCCAAACACCCAAATATTTATAAATGAAAATTGTGGAAAAATGGAAATTGTCAAGCGTTCCTACTCTTTTGCATCCGACTGTAAATGAAAAGGAGTTTTAATGAGATGATGAAGAGAGCACACTGTACCATTACAGAAGATTATTTTAAGCATTTTGTCTTATTAAGTTTACCAGTCATTTTTAATAGGCGGTGATCCTTTATCCAACTCAGTGATTCTGATTTTTTTTTTATTCAAATTTCTTTTTTCTGACCTGTTACTGTTAGTTCTTTTGCTTGGATGTTAAAAGTTGCAGTGTGTAAATACAGATGGATAAAACAAAAATTGTTTGTCTTCATTTCACATTGCAAAGGTACAAATTTTGATTGTTTTAAAGGCGGTGGTTATTTTTCATACCCACTGTATAAGCATCTTAAATCATTAGCAAGATGTCCAATGGGTACAAATAAGAAATTTATCTAATTGCACATGTAAATTAGTTCACTCTATTTTTGATCTTAGTAAAGCAGAGCTTCAGTGACCTCAAGTTATATTCATTATGTAAAAACTGGTATTTTATATTTTACAGGGTTTTTCAGCCTTGGTGTCTGTCTTCCTCGTCAGTATCAGTTCATTAATGAGAATAAGACCTGGTCTGAAGCACAGAGATACTGCAGAGAGAAATATGTTGATTTAGCCTCTATTAATAACACTGAAGAGGACTTGGCCCTTACAAACATAATAGACATCAGGAACAGCAGGCGAACCTGGATTGGACTGTATGATGATCTGAACAGCTGGAAATGGTCTCTGGATGATGATTCTTTCTACAAGGAGGGAGAGAGAAGCTTTAGAAACTGGTATATAGAGAAGCCAGTTGGCTGGTATCAAATGAGTTTGTGTGTGTATTTATCTAATTATTATAAAGCTTGGTGGGAGACATCTTGTTCCACAATGCTTCATTTTATTTGCTTTGATGGTGAGTAAAGCAGATTTGTATATGCTTTATGAAAAATCTTCAAACAAAATAGCTTTAAATTAAGTACATATTTTCTGTAAAAGTACAGGTTTCCTGCATTTCTATTGTCTCTTTTAGGCAGAGTGAATGCCAGCGAAAGATATGTCCTGGTTTATCAGAACATGAACTGGACTGAAGCTCAGAGATACTGCAGAGAGCATCACACAGACCTGGCCAGCGTGAGGAATGACAGAGAGAATCAGAAGATTAAATCAATGTTTAATAATACGTATTATTCAAGTCTTTGGATCGGCCTGTACAGAACCAGATCTTGGTCAGATAAAAGCAACTCTTCATTCAGCAACTGGAGTCCTGGACCACCAGATGGTTATAGACGGACTAAAACCTGTACTACTGTGTCATTTAAATATAATGATTATTATTCCTATTTTTTTCATTATTATTATGGGAAATGGACAGATGAAAATTGTAGCCGTGCTTTTCCATTCCTTTGTTACAGCAGTAAGTAGATTTCTGTTCTGTGTCTATCTATAGTGCCAATTTTCAGTAGTATTAGTTGCCCTTAATGAACACAAACCAGCTATAATGTACTTTTCTCAAAATAATAAGCACAGTAACCAACATTTGTGTTATCCTACTCTAGCAATGCCATCATTACCATCTCATCAGTATCACTTTGTGAATGAGAATAAGACCTGGACTGAAGCACAGAGATACTGCAGAGAGAATTACACTGACCTGGCTACTATTGATAACATGGAGGAAATGAACACACTCCTTAACACTGTAAATGGCAGCTACTCAGGTTTAGCCTGGATTGGACTGTATGGTGATGAGGACAGTTGGAGATGGTCTCTGGATGATGATGCTTTCTACCAGGAGGGAGAGAGAGACTTCAGAGGATGGTACCATCAACCTGATAACTATTTTGGAAAAGAGATGTGTGTTTATATTAGATCTGATGGAACCTGGTCTGATGGAAACTGTTACAATTATTTTCAGTTTGTTTGCTCTGATGGTGAGAATATATAATAAGTTTAACTAGGATTAAACTGTCATTATTTGTTGATGTGTTACTGAGTACAATTATCATTTCAGGATGGAATGGAACAAAAAGTTTCATACTAATTAATCAGCCCATGTCATGGACAAAAGCTCAGCATTACTGCAGAAAGCATTATACTGACTTGGCCAGTGTGAGAAATCCAACAGATAATCAAAGAATCTTAAACCTTACAGCTGACACTGTGGCTTGGATTGGTTTATACAGGACCAGAGTCTGGTCAGACAAACAGGTATCCACATATGAAAATTGGAGACCAGCCACCTATCAACAGCCAGACAATGGTATTAATAATCCCTGGGAATACAGAAATCAGCACTGCACTGCTGTCTCATTCAGAGACTCAGGTCATTGGACAGATGAGGACTGCTTATCCACCTTCCCTTTTATCTGCTATTACAGTGAGTTCTTCTAATCAGACTTTATTTTTCATTATTGTACAATATGAATCTTTATCCACTTGAACTATATAAATATCACAAACATTTTTTAATCATTTTCTTTTATAATTCATATGCTATAAGTCCAAAGTATGTGGACACTTGCCCTTCTCTAAACTGTGGCCACAAAGTTCTGCAGAGATTTCCCTTCACCATTGCTAAGGGTTATTGTCCAAACCTGTTTCAGCCTGGCAATGCCTTTATTAATGTAGAATGTTCTATGAAGGGATGTTTTGCCGAAGTTTGTGTGGAAGAAAACCCTGAGCTCTACTCACCAGATGAATTAGAAAGTTCTTTGCATACAAGACCTACAAGCACATTTTTTCTTATGTTAGGCAGATTTCCTTTTTTCCCAATTGGACTTCTTGTGTTAAAATGTGCTTCTGAATCATCACTGCCTGATCTCACTCATGTTCTTGTGCCTGAATGGGTTCAAATTCCCATAGCCATGTTCCAAAGTTAAGTATTCGATTTAAAATGGAGACTGCTATAGCAGGAAATGGGGGTCAACTCTATATTAATGATGTTAGTTTTGAAGTGGGATCATCAGTAAGGACATATTGGTGTGATGTCAGAATATACTTTTATGTTTAAAAAATAAGATTTAAAGGTTTAATGTCATTTAAATTAACAGTTTAATTCCACCCCTAGTCAGACATCACTAATTTCATCAGGAAACTTAAAACTGAGCTGTGTGACTTCTTAGCCATTTTCAGTTGTTCATTTATGTGGATGTGGCGAGGGAGCAGTACAGGTAGGGTTGCCACCCGTCCCGTGAAATACGGAATCGTCCCGTATTTACAGGCAAAATGACGCGTCCTGTATCAAATCAATATGGGAGGCGATTTGTCCCGTATTTTACATAGGTCCACATTATACAGCATCCCATGCAAATCACCCCACCCGCATTGTGTGGAGACGCGTCCTATTCTGCTCCTGATTGGGTAATATTCGTTGCCATCGTTGGTTTGATTGGTTTGTTTTAGGGTTACGGGCCGTGAATCACGGCCAATCAGAGTCAGAGGAGAGCGGGACGCCGCCTCGCTGGTTCTTTTGACAGAGTCGGAGTGATAGAAAATCCATATGAAACGGAGTGACAAGAAGTACACTTATAAAAGAAAGTAGGCCTGACATGCTCCAATACTGCACACTACTACTTCTGGTCCGCAGATATTCACTGATACACTGATATACATCCACTGATGTTATTATGTTCATGATGTTCATGGAAGATCTTTTGCAAGTTTGCAAGTTATAATTACTAAGTAATGAATCTGTTAATTTAATAATAAGTTAATAAAATATGGTTCACATCTCACAAGTTCCTCCAAAAGCTTATTTTTTGTGTTCTCAGTCACACTTTGTTGGCGTATATTTATTATTTATTATTGTCATAGCATATTGTATTCAATATGGCCACTTAAGTTGTGATAGTGAGAGACTGAGTGCATCTGTTCACACTGATTTCAATAGCAGATATCTTATTATAATGTCCATTGGTATCAATCTTAATATTTTTTATGAATACATGTTTTAAGTTATAATATACCACCACTGGCACGCCATCGGGACTGTGGTCATCGTGGCCCCGAGGGGGTGTGGCCCCCGCTGCGGCAGGCCTCCCTAAGTACAGATTAACACACACAAGCCCAAGTTTATCTACTTGTAGAAAATTCGACTACGCCACCTGGGAGGGTTTCACCCAGAAAATAGAAATAAACCACAGAGTTTGTTATTAGGTCACACGGGTTCGATTCTCTTATAAAAGAAGTGTGGACAGGAAACGTGGACATCATATAAATACAAAAATTTTCACAAATGGAATTAAAGATATTCAGGATATGCAGCCTTCAAGATATGCAGCCTTCAAATAACCCGCTGTTAAACTGAAGTACAAGGACTGCACATTACTCACGCCACCCGACCCGCATTGAAGCTAGACATTGTTTGCAATACAGTTTCCTCATACTTTAAAGGAGGGCAGTAAACAAATTCAAAACAGCATCCGACAGGGGCACACACACTGATGAAAAGTAGTGATGTTACCAGTGACACAGAAGCTCCGAAATGAACCGATTTTCATTAAAGCTTTGTATCGAAGCTTGATTCGTTCTGGCAAAATCACGTGACCAATGACGTCCGAAGCTTCGTTTCACACGCACCCACGTGACTGCTTCGTTATCTGATTCCATAGATATCTATACACTAGATGTCGTATTGGGGTCCAAAAAATGCGTCAAAACCGCCGCCATCTTTGTACGGTGCTCCTTTACCTCAAATGCATGGACGATGCCGGACTTCTGTGCTTCATTTGGTTGTTCAAACGAAAGAAATCTAAAAACCAGACAGCAAGGGATTACATTTCACAAGTGAGAATGTGTTTTATGATATTGAATGCTAGGGAATTATATTTCTTGTTCCGTTGGTTTGTTTAAGTCCTTGGTTAACGACCAAGGACTTAAACAGCAATTAGCTGTTTAATTAGCAACGAATAGTTACCCATTAGTTTTTGACAGTTAGGAAAACAGACAATGTTTGCAAATTCCGAAGCTCTTAATAAGGAGGTTAAAAATTGACCCATGCTTTTTTGCTTAAAGGTGAAGACCCAACTTTATGTATGTTTTGTAAGATTTTTTTTTTTTTTAAGATCTGTCAAACATATTTTATTAGATTGTCCTGGACTTAACACAAGCACAATGCTCTTTTATCAGCTTACTTCACTTAAAGACATATGACATTAATGACATTATGCCTGAAAAGGGTTTGGATTTTATTATCCTATGTTAATTAAAATAAAAAGTTGTATAATATGACTTGCTGTTTATATTTGTTTTGTTTTTATTGCATTTATATGATATTTGTGTTTTTGTAATTGAATTTTGCCAATTGAATTTTTTTTAATGGTTAATTCAGCTGACAGTCCTGGAAAGATGTCACCAGTTAGGTTGGCAGTTCAGCCTCAAAGTCAAACTTTGTGGGCTTTTTTTTTTTTTTGGTTTATGTGCCTTTAGTACATACAGTACTTATTTAATGTGGCAAAAGTATTGCGGGAAAAGAATAAATAAAAGATTCAACAGTCTTTGGCACCTCAACTATCTAACTTTCACATTATGTTTTCAAATTTGTGATTTGCTTCCACCTGCAAATTGCTTTGTTTATCATATTTAATAAACCAGTACATTTTAAATGTTTAAATGAACATGTATAGTCACACCATTGTAGCAGTGTTACATGCAGTAGGCTATAAGGTAAGTAGTGATTGTTCATTTGAAGTTTACTCAAGTGGAAGAATGTAAGTAATAAACTTACACCTACTAGCACTATGCATTATATTGTGAAAAAGTAGATTATCTTAATATCAAAACCTTAATTTTCTCTGGACTTAATGATAAATACATGTCTAACCTTTGGAACGAACCAAAAAAAAAACTAGAAATCGCATTCATGACGATTTATGGTGATTTTATTTCTTTGCCAACATTGACGCTAATGCATTAAGAGGAGGGGGTCCCCCGTACCAAGATGGCGGCTGCGACATCTAGTGTATATATCTATGATCTGATTCAAAGGTTTAAAAAATCGTGCGCGATTTTGTGTGTTGTATTGGAGTATTACATGGAATCTATTACTGTATAGCGAGTTTAGGAGAGCTTATTGTTGCGAGTTGTCAATGGAGCCTGTTACAAAAAGATCTGAAATGTGGGAACACTTTCATTTGATTTCGCCCAATAAGGTGGATATATATGGTTTTGTTGTGAAGCCTATATTTATAACTTAAATCTCACTCATCATTGGGCAATTATACGATTCAATGTAACATTTCATGTCGTATATTTTGTCATATATATATTTATTGGATAGTAGTACTAAGTTGAAAAATATAGGAATGCAAGAAAAGCCTTTTGTGCACCGCTTAATACCGTGTTCTTTTTTAAATGGTTCACTCTTTATACTTTTGAGACAAGGTCTATCCTTAATCAGTTTTTAGGTCCAGTGTTTGATTTGCCCCCAGCAGCTGGCCTATAATAATAATACATCATCCATGTCACTCATTCAAGAACACTTACAATGTCCATTTCACGAGTTCACACTTACATATAAAACTGTGTGTCTATATAGTCATGCTGAACAGGTGGACGCCTGATTTCTGACTGCTGATTGTTAATAAAACATAATTAAGCGCAAAGCATCCATCTAGCCTACAGTACAGTAGTATGTAAGGCAGATTTATAATCGTGTAAAAATGTGTCTGTACCTTCAACATTCATGAGTTTGATTTTTTTCTAAAAACAGTCAAAATGTCCACATTCACCATACAAAAAGTTATCTTTATTACATTTTTATTTGGAGTTACCGTGTGTATGAAATGGAACATGCTTTGGTCATGTATTTAATATATTGATTCATTTATTTATTAATCTATCCTTAATTTGTCAATTCATTAATTTTTGCTTCTAAAATGAATACGTTGTTTGATTGTGGACCATTCTGTGATAGCGCTTTCACCAGCAGAGGTCCTCATCGAGCTCTGATTTGAAAAGCTTCGAGTAATGAACCTTTTTCCGATACAATTGGGTTGAAAGCTTCAGTGCTTCAAGAAAGCTTCACTTCGCCATCACTAACTAAGGGTACAACAAACGAGCCATTAGTGCAACGAGCAATGATAAAAAGTAGTTAGGCAAACGCTATGTGCTAACAGCACATACCTGAAACTGCTGTAGCAACAGAAAAAGGGGAGGATACGGACGTGACGCGTCCCAGGCTGAAACTAACCCAAATAGTGCATACAAATAGTCATGAGCGTCAATGACCTCATTCATACTGTCACATGGACATCATAAGATTTTCAGGAATAGAAATGTTCGTATATAATCTTCATGATTAAAGAAATGAAAACACAAAGAAATTTTTTTGAGATTTCTAAGTTGTCTAAAATTTTTCAACCTTTGATACAATGTGTTTAAAAAATCATAAAACATTATATCTACTTTAACATTTGTATTTTTGGTAATTCACATCAATATTTACTAAAAATGTTTGTCTGCAAAAAATTATATTATGTTTTTCCTTTAAAGAATTCTGCACAGGATCGTCATGCACCTTCCATCAGTATCACTTTGTTAATGAGAAAAAGACCTGGACTGAAGCACAGAGATACTGCAGAGAGAATTACACTGATCTGGCAACCATTAATAACATGGAGGAAATGAACACACTCCTTAACACTGTAAATGGAATCTACTTAGGTTTAGCCTGGATTGGACTGTATGATGATCTGAACAGCTGGAAATGGTCTCTGGATGATGATGCTTTCTACAATAATAGAAAAATAAACTTTAGTAATTGGTATATAGAAAAGCCAAACTACAGGAATGGAAACAATTTATGTGTATGTTTTGGTTATAATGCTCTTTGGTGGGAGTATCCATGTTCTATAACACTTCCATTCATTTGTTTTGATGGTGAGCACCGTAGTTTTTATATATATATATATATATATATATATATATATATATATATATATATATATATATATATACATATTTTATATATATATATATATATATATATATATATATATACATATACATACACATATATATATATAAAAACAAATGTTCTAGCATAAATATTCTACACAAATTCTATTTCCTTCTCTTTTAGGCCGAGTGAATGCCAGTGAGAGATATGTTCCAGTTTATCAGCGTATGAACTGGACTGAAGCTCAGAAATACTGCAGAGAACATTACACAGACCTGGCCATTGTGAGGAATGACACTGAGAACCAGAAGATCAGATTATTATTAGCTAATGATAAGGATGATAATCATTATACTTCCGGTTATTACTATAATAATTATTACGCTTTTTGGATCGGCCTGTACAGAAACAGTTTATGGTCAGATCAAAGCAACTCTTCTTTTACCAACTGGAAACTCGGACAACCAGATAATTATGGACAAACTGTATCCTGTACTGCTGTGTCATTTAATGAAAGATTTTTTTATGGGCAATGGGCAGACGAAAACTGTGGTCAAGCTTTTCCATTCCTCTGTTACAGCAGTGAGTGAAGACCAGAGTTTTCTGTTCTTTGTCTATTTATAGTGGCAATTTTTAGTAGAATTACTTTCTCTTAATGAACACAAACAAATATCATTTTTCAAAAACATGAGCACAGTAACCAACATTTGTGTTATTCTACTCTAGCAATGCTCTCAAACTCCTCTCGTCAGTATCACTTTGTGAACGTGAATAAGACCTGGATTGAAGCACAGAGATACTGCAGAGAGAATTACACTGACCTGGCTACTATTGATAACATGGAGGAAATGAACACACTCCTTAACACAGTAAATGGCAGCTACTCAGGTGTAGCCTGGATTGGACTGTATGATGATGAGGACAGTTGGAGATGGTCTCTGGATGATGATGCTTTCTACCAGGAGGGAGAGAGAGACTTCAGAGGATGGGAACATCAACCTGATAACTATAATGGAAATGAGATGTGTGTTTCCATGGGGAATGGAGGGCGGTGGTTTGACAGACCTTGTACTGACAGAAGATCATTTGTTTGCTATAATGGTAAGCTATGACAGAAATGGAAACATTTGTCCTAAATTATTTCAATCTGCTATTGCAGTTGATAAAAAAAATAATGGATCTTGATATTTATCATACAGCTAGTTACAGCTATTGTCTGTATCTTTATAATTCTCTCAACCTTAGGTATAAGCAACACATATGTAATGATTTATAATCAGAAGACTTGGAAAGAAGCTCAGAGCTTTTGCAGAGTGCATTACACAGACCTGGCCACTATGAGAAATCAGACTGAACTTCAGCAAATACTGAGAATCATGAACAGCTCTGATGTATGGATAGGTTTGTATAGAAACCGATTATGGTCAGATCAGAGCAACTCAACCTTTACATATTGGACACCATTGAGTCCAGAACCTACAGCAGAACCTGATAATGGTTTGTATTCACTTGGACAAATTGGAAATCAACATTGTACAGCTGTGGATCATCTTGGCCGATGGACAGATGAAAACTGTTTCGCCAGATTCCCTTTTATCTGCTACACTGGTGAGTTGATCTTTATTTTTAATGTATAATAAATAAAGGAAGCTGGATGTCTAAATATGATTATGAAAGTTAGCGATAGCTATGTTTGCAGCTGGAATAAGATTAAAAGATGTTTTCTAATCCTAATATGTCTTCTTTGGGCTCTTGCAGCTTCCATTCCAGGTAAGCAAAAACACTATGTGTATGTTATAAAAAATGAATAGAGATATCTGTGATCCTTAGTTTACTAAGTGAATGCTTATTGAAGTTTTGTTTATTTATTTTTTTTATTGGTTATATAATTAACACTTTTATACAGGTGCTGTGATGGGATTGCGAATGAAAGTCACTGCTAATGAAAATCTGTTAAACTCTCAGATTATAAGGCTGGTGCTGATGGAAGTAAGTAAACATTTCTATAATGTCTTCCTTTATCTATCCATTTAATTTTTATTAATACAATATATTACATTGAGTTTATTGTGTAGATAATGTGTAAAAATTGTTGTCCAAAATGAGTATACATTAAAGCATTATAAATTCATAATGGATGAGATGTGGCTTAAAGGATTTTACAGTATATACTGCAGTTATATAATAATTTCATATTTTTGTCAGCTTCAGCAAGAATTGAGCAAACTGGGACTTTCAAGAAACTACACTGTGAATGTGAGAAACATCCGTAAGCTCGATCCATGAAGGAAAAAGACTACATTCAGGTTCAAAATATAACTGAGGGAAATTCCAGGTTTTGTGGTGATTTATCTTTTATTTACTCATTTACTCAGCAATCTTTCTTTTTCAGAGCAGTTGGAAATTCTGTAGAGCTTTATTAAAAAGAGAATATAGTTATTAAAATGTTTGAAGAGATTTAAAAATATTTACAAACCTTGAAATGCCTTCTGTAATGTCTCATTATTAATAACGATGACTGTAATTATACTGAGCTGTGATTGAGCATGATTTCTTCAATGTAATATTTTATTGGGTTTATTGCTTATTAATGGTATTCTTGAGATGAATTTCAAATGAAAAAAAGAAACACTGAACTTGCTTATGAAAAATACTGCTATGAGCGTTAAGGGGTACTATGTGATTTTCATTTATTAATTGTTTTCAGTGTTGGGTTCCATGTAGTTTTGGTTGTGCTGATTAAATGTCAATCTAATAATAAACAGTAAATGAAGAAACGTGTGAAATGTTTTGTGTTGGGTGAAAGTTATTCAAAGAGAAAAATATTTTTTATATTGTTTAAATATAGAGTATATATTATTTTTTTATTGAGAAACCAAATGGTCTGATAGATTCAGCTAATCATTGCTGTGGATGTGAAGAACCACATTGTTTTGTTTAAACATCCTGTCAAAATAGCTTTATATAATAAAGATTATACAGGTCTCACAAAAGTCTCCATACATGAGAGAAGTTAACATTTGTTAGTAAAAGGTAACTGAACCTCCTCTACATGATTACCATTTTTTTTAAACACCCAGATCTCTCCCAGACTTATCGTAACTTTGGCTCCTTGTGAGATCTTCGTTAATCCATCAATGACAATGATTTCTATAAATGCTTCCTTTAACAAAGGCATTCTTAAAGGCTATCTGAAAAAAATCTGTAATGTATATAGATTTTGAAAGTAATTTTGCAAGGTTGAGGTGAGGTTAATTTCTCCCATATATATAGACTTTTGTAACACCCTGTATAATTAAGAGCATAATACTTTATTCATGAATGAACCAAATAAAACAAAAGGATGAACAACAACAGTGAGCCAATTGAAACTTAATAAAAGTTTTCTTTACTTTTTAAGTAATGGGTTTCACATGTAATTTATATTATAGAAATTTATATTATATAAATAGTATAGAAATTATCTTTTGTTTTGTATGTTGAGACTGGTTATATTTATGATCCTTAAGCCACAAAGTTTGCCAATCCCTGTTATACATTTTTATTGATTAAATAACGTTTTTTCCTCCCAGCAGATGGCGCTGAAGTCACAGCATTAACGTGAGTGAAGCGCTAAGTAACTCATTATAAAATGAATAAATAAGCAGAACCGTGTCATAACCAAACACGGGACAATAAAGTCCATTGACATTTACCACAACATCCCTCAGCATTATTATGTTTAATTGTATAACGTTAATTGTACAACTTAGAAATTAACGCAAATTGTAGGCTAATAATGGACAAGAAAAATGTGCTATGTGTGCTATGTGCTATGTGTGCTATGTGTTATGTGCTACATGTGCTATGTAGCTATTACTAATGGTACTACATTGATTACCTATGGCATATATAACTTATATAGAATATATATTGGGCATCCTAGCTAGAACCACCACTGGGACCAAGTTAAGCTTAGGTCACAATTAATTAAGAGCTCTCAGCCCAAGAAAAAATATAGAAAAAAACTTAAACAAATCCGCAGATGGCCAAGATTACAGCATTCACAATGCAAACCTACAGAAAGGGAAACCAAAGCATAAAGGGACCAAACCACCTCACAATCCCAACCACCTCACCAGCACCATCCACACAGTGAGGACACCCCAGCAGCCACTGCTAGTTAGAAAGAAATCCCCAAAAAACCTAAAAGAAAAAATACACAGTAAGTAGTGCCCCGAACACATTCCATTACAATCTGGAGACAGAGGCCAAGCATTCCATTCCATTCCATTTTTTTTTTTTTTTTTTAGAAAGGAAAGGAGTGGTAAATTTGACAGACATGCACGGTCAGTGATGCCTTACTGAACTGAGCAAGGTTACACTGAGGTGAAAGAAAGAGATAAAAAAGCAGGCTCTGTGTTTTAGTGATAAGAACAACTAGACCTGAGGTGAACAATCTAAATCTGAGATGATTTAGATCAATTCTTTATCTCTTTTTACCAGAAATTATCACTTTTTTCTTAATGTTCAGCATTAAATGCCTTTGTTATGTCATGCTCCACAGTTGTGGTTAATATGAAGCTCATATGAAAGTACAGACTTTAAGACTTGTAAAAATGTGTAGTTTTTCATAAGTATTACTGTTTTTATCTAGCCTACTGGGAATATTGCTTTCTTAGAAAAGTAAAAAAAAAATCTTAATGTAAATGGTGATATCAAACCCAAATACTTGTCCATAAGCATCTAAAAATTTTATCTTCAACCACTAAAACTGTGTAAGATGGTAAATAGTGTCTCACACTGAAAACCCTCAGTGTTCTGATTAATTTTATATCAGACTTTTGGAGATCAAATAATTTGTTTGTCCGTACTGATTGAAAATGCCCTATATGTCAATGTTAGATAATGTTCATGGCACCTATATTTGAATCTAACTCTGTTTTTTATAAAGCAGGACAAATGCTTATGCACTGAAAATTCAAAAATTCTTTGTGCACTTGAACAGTCCCAGTCATAACATATGACAAACAAACACACAAATATGTGATACCTGGCAGTATCTCATAGAATCTTACTGGTTGAAAAGTTCACAAATTTTTTCAGTTTCAGTTATTTCAGCTGGTACCTTCATTATGATTTGAATCATGGTACATTCAGTAACCAGTTTTTCTACATATTTCGAAGTCCTTCCCATATGCAATAGTTGAAATAAAATCAAGTGGCAGACAGAAGCAAACAGCAGAAAGCACAGATCCATGAGGTAAATGTGTTTCAATAGAAAGCTTCACTAATATTCCATCATATGACTCTTTTGACTATAAAAACATTTAATATTATTTAATTAATGTTTTAAAATTGATATAAATATCTTAATCACACTTTCTGTGCATTCCACCAGAGCCATGTTTCGACTTCTGCTGCTTTTGGGTGAGTGGTATGTGTTATGTGTGTGTTATAAAAGATATCTAATTATTATAATGTGTATATTTCTATATACATAATAAGTTTATTTATGTAAATGAAAAGGAGTTTTAATGAAATGATGAAGAGAGCAAATTTTATCATTTCAGAAGCTTATTTCAAGCTTATTGGCTTATTGAGTTTACCAGTCATTTTAATAGGCAGTGATCCTTTATCCAACTCAGTGATTCTGATTTTTTTATATGAATTTCTTTTTTCTGACCCATTACTGTTAGTTCTTTCGCTTGGATGTTAAAAGTTGCATTGTGTAAATACAGATGGATAAAACAAAAATTGTGTTTGTCTTCATTTCACATTGCAAAGCTACAATGTGTGACTGATTTGAAGGGGTGATTATTTTATCTAATTGTACATGTAAATTAGTTCACTTTATTTTTGATCTTAGTAAATCAGAGCTTCAGTGACCTCAAGTTATATTCATTATGTAAAAACTGGTATTATGTATCTTACAGGGTTTTTCAGCCTTGGTGTCTGTCTTCCTCGTCAGTATCAGTTCATTAATGAGAATAAGACCTGGTCTGAAGCACAGAGATACTGCAGAGAGAATTATGTTGATTTAGCCTCTATTAATAACACTGTAGAGGACTTGGCCCTTACAAACATAATAGACATCTGGAACAGCAGCCGAACCTGGATTGGACTGTATGATGATCTGAACAGCTGGAAATGGTCTCTGGATAATGATTCTTTCTACAAGGAGGGAGAGAGAAGCTTTAGAAATTGGTATATACGGAAACCAAGAGGCTGGTATGAAATGCGTTTGTGTGTGTATGTATCTACTTATGATGGAGTTTGGTGGGAGACATCTTGTTCCTTAATGCTTTATTTCATTTGCTTTGATGGTGAGTACCTCAGTTATGTATATATGTATATTATGTAAATAACTTTAAATTCAATACACATTGAATCTGTAAAAGCATGGTGATCCTATGTCAGTAATTTATTTCAGGCAGAGTGAATGCCAGTGAAAGATATGTCCCGGTTTATCAGAGAATGGGCTGGACTGAAGCTCAGAGATACTGCAAAGAGCACTACACAGACCTGGCTAGCGTGAGGAACGAGACTGAGAACCAGAAGATTAGATCAATGTTTAATAATATGTATTATTCAGGTTTTTGGATCGGCCTGTACAGAACCATGTCTTGGTCAGATAAAAGCAACTCTTCATTCAGCAACTGGAAACCGGGACAACCAGATGGTTATGGACAGACTAAAACCTGTATTGCTGTGTCATTTAATTATAATGATTATTATTCCTATCATTATTATTATTATTATTATGGGAAATGGATAGATGAAAACTGTGATGATGCTTTTCCATTCTTCTGTTACAGCAGTGAGTAGATTTCTGTTCTGTGTCTATCTATAGTGCCAATTTTCATTAGTATTAGTTGCCCTTAATGAACACAAACCAGTTATAATGTACTTTGTCAAAATAATGAGCACAGTAACCATTTGTGTTATCCCACTCTAGCAATGTCATCATTAACCTCTCGTCAGTATCACTTTGTTAATGAGAATAAGACCTGGACTGAAGCACAGAGATACTGCAGAGAGAATTACACTGACCTGGCTACTATTGATAACATGGAGGAAATGAACACACTACTTAACACAGTAAATGGCAGCTACTCAGGTTTAGCCTGGATTGGACTGTATGGTGATGAGGACAGTTGGAGATGGTCTCTGGATGATGATACTTTCTACCAGGCGGGAGAGAGAGACTTCAGAGGATGGTACCATCAACCTGATAACTATAATGGAAACGAGATGTGTGTTTATATTACATCCGATGGGACCTGGTCTGATGGAAACTGTTACAATTATTTTCAATTTGTTTGCTCTGATGGTGAGAATATATAATAAGTTTAACAAAAGATCAAACTTTCATTTTTTTTTTTGATGTGTTACTGATTACAATTATCATTTCAGGATGGAATGGAACAAAAAGTTTCACATTGATTAATCAGCCCATGTCTTGGATACAGGCTCAGCATTACTGTAGAGCATATTACACAGACCTGGCCAGTGTGAGGAACCAAGCAGATAATGAACAAATCCTTAATCTCACAGGTGGCTTTAACACTTGGATTGGTCTATACAGAACCAGACTCTGGTCAGACAAACGGGAATATATGTATGAAAACTGGAGACCAGCCACTCAGTTTATACCTGAACAGCCAGATAATGGTGCATATGTTTATTGGGAATATGGTTTTCAGCACTGCACTGCTGTATCTCTCACAGATTCAGGCTACTGGACAGATGAGAGCTGCATAATCACAATCCCTTTTTTCTGCTATAAGAGTGAGTTCATTTATTGATTATTACACAGTATTACTTACAAGATTACTTACAGCAACATTGCAAAGCTTAATTCATTTGTAACTTTCCAGAGAAAAACTTCAATTTAACTTTTGATTTTGATTATTTAGGATTTGACATCTTTTAGCAAATCATAGGATGTTCAGTGAGGTAACTGTTTGAAAATACAGTATAAATTTGATATGTAAATATCTCTCATGATTAAATTCATGTATATTTTGGTTTCTAAAACACTGCCTAAGTCTTAATACTTTGTCCCAAAAGCATATTTACAGCATTATGGCCACTTTTTGTTTGGTCACAATTATGTTTTCATGTTACATAATATTTAAATGTAAAACATACATACATAATACTGACATCTTTATTAATCAGCAGACATTTTGTTATTGTGTCTTTTAAAGAATCCTGCACAGCATCCTCATGTTCCCTCTATGAGTATCACTTTATTAATCAGAATAAGACCTGGACTGAAGCACAGAGATACTGCCGAGACAAATACACTGACCTGGCCACCATTAACAGTATAGAAGATGTGACGAGACTCCTTAAAACAGCCACAGCATATGACATCTACTCAGGTTTAGCCTGGATTGGACTGTATGATGATCTAAAGACCTGGAAATGGTCTCTGGGTGATGATTCTTTCTACAAGAATGGAGAGAGAAACTTTAGAAACTGGTATATAAACAAACCAAGGAACTGGAATGGGAACAGTTTTTGTGTAGTTTTTTCAAGTTACTCTACACAATGGAGTGAGGAGTCTTGCTCTCATACACTTCCATTCATTTGTTTTGATGGTAAGCAAAGCAGCTATGTATTTTTAATTATAGTTTCATCATAGTTAATATAAAATATAATAGCCAATAGCTTTAGAAACAATTACACACCACATATTCCATGTAAAAGTTTTTCAGTTATATATATTGCATCCATCTCTTTTAGGTAGAGTGAATGCCAGTGAAAGCTATGTTTTGGTTAAACAGAACATGAACTGGACTGAAGCTCAGAGCTACTGCAGAGAACATTACACAGATCTGGCCAGCGTGAGGAACGAGACTGAGAATTACAGGATCAGATTATTATTAAGTCAATCTGATTATAATAATAATAATTATTATTATTATTATTATTATTATTATTATTATCCTAATTATTATTATTATTATCACCTTGTTTGGATCGGCCTGTACCGTACCAGATCTTGGTCAGATCAAAGCAACTCTTCTTTCAGCAACTGGAAACCTGGACAACCAGATAATTATGCACAGAATGAATCCTGTACTGCTGTGTCATTTAATGATTCTGGGAAATGGACTGATGAAAATTGTAGTAAAGGTTTTCCATTCCTCTGTTACAGCAGTGAGTAGATTTTTGTTTGCTGCTTTAAAGGTTTTTGAATTATGATCTGAACACTGTCTGATCATAACACTAATATTATTATAATGTTAAATATATTCAAAGAATGCCCACTGTTATAAATATTTAAGTGAACAAATGTTTATAAAATTTCTGTTACCTTTTTTTAGCAATGTCCTCAAACTTTTCTCATCAGTATCACTTTGTTAATGAGAATAAGACCTGGACTGAAGCACAGAGATACTGCAGAGAGAATTACACTGACCTGGCTACTATTGATAACATGGAGGAAATGAACACACTCCTTAACACAGTAAACGACAGCTACTCAGGTTTAGCCTGGATTGGACTGTATGATGATGTGGACAGCTGGAGATGGTCTCTGGATGATGATGCTTTCTACCAGGAGGGAGAGAGAGACTTCAGAGGATGGTACCATCAACCTGATAACTATAATGGAAAAGAGCTTTGTGTTTCCATGAACAACAAAGGGGAATGGTTTGACAGGTCTTGTAATGACAGAATTCTATTTGTTTGTTATAATGGTAAGAATGATAAACTGTGTGTGGGAAAATTTGTGCAGTGTTTAAAGTTGCTATTATAGCTGACATTAATATGATATGAATATTAATAATAATACATATTTTGCCTGTAGATGACTATCACAATGTTTTAAATCTTAGGTACAAACATATATGTTCAGATTTATAACAGCATGACCTGGGAAGAAGCTCAGAGATTCTGCAGAGAAAATTACATAGACCTGGCCAGTGTGAGGAATGAGAATGAACTTCAGCAGATACTGAGCATCATGTATGGCTATGAGATATGGATAGGTCTGTATAGGAACCGGTTATGGTCAGATCAGAGCAACTCAAACTTTACATATTGGAGACCAGCATTTCCAGCACAAGGACCAGAACCTGATAATGGTTTGAATGTATTTGGTCAATATGGAAATCAACACTGCACCGCTGTGGATCATTCAGGCCAATGGACAGATGAAAACTGTTTAGACCGCTTACCTTTCGTCTGCTACACTGGTGAGCGTACTAACTCTATTACTGTATGATGCTCATGTAAGAATACAGTCAATGGCCACTAAATGAAACTCATGACATTGTAAATCAAATGTAGATGTTTCCAGATTTTCTGTGAGTTCCAGGTGCTTTCTAATTCTAATTTTGATTTCCTTTTTCTTGACAGATTTCACTCCAGGTAAGTAAACACTCAATTACTGTGACTGTCCTTAAACTTTAATAATATATCTGTGATTCACATCAGATTCAATAGTTCATTAAGTCAATGTTAAAAACTATTAATTTCAGTAACCACTGTTTTTATACACTATATGGCCATAAGTATGTGGATACTTGAGCATCACCATCATATGGGCTACTCATACATTCAAGAAAAATAGTTCAGAGGAAATGATGTGGAGTGGAGATGCATCAACCTTCCAATTTATTTTAAAGTTATTTAGTGAGATTATTTTCAGAGGAGTCATTTTACATTATGATTATGTATAAGAGTGCTAGAGGAGCAAAGTACACAGAGTGAGAGCTAGTAAAAAAGTAAAAAAGGAACAAACATGCTGCATAACTCTGTGCATTTGAATTTGCATATGGAAAGCATACAGGTGTATGTGTTTATTGATCATAATGCAAAATCTATATCGCAGGTGCTGTTATGGGAGTGCGACTAAAAACCAGATCTAATGACAATCTCTTATACACTGAGGTTGCAGGATCTGTGCTGATGGCAGTGAGTAAACATTCATGATCCTTAATCTGAAACAGACAGATGTTTATCCAGTTTTACTAAACATTAAAAGTTATTAAATGTTATCATTAAATATAATTATTGATCATTAAACATTACATTATACTTATCTCGTAGATTGGGTGTAGCAATTTAGGTAACAAAAGAACTCTTTGTTGTCTAACATGATGAAGGAATAAGCATTGGTAACTGATTAGTTGTGGTTTATTTACATATAAAAGACTTTTACAGCACTTACAGGATTTATTTCATATTTTTCAGCTTGAAGAACAAGTTAGCAAACTGGGACTTTCAAAGAACTGCACTGTGACCATGAGACGCATCCGTAAGATCGATCCATGAAGGAGAAAGTCCACATTCATGCTCAGATTATAAAACATATGTTCCAGATTTTGTGATGATTTAATTTTTGTTTCATTCATTGAGCAATCATTTAATCCAGAAGCATTTATAAATGATTTAGAGATCTGTTCATACAAAATTACTCATGACTGCAAATCTCATATAATCACGTATAAATGGTTTACAATTAATTGAAACAGTTTACTATAACTGATATATATATATAGTTCTCAACAGCTTCCTGGATTTGACAAAATTATAACAATAATATTGAGTATAATAAGAATATACTAAATAGTAAATGGGTTTCATTAATATTTTATTTGGTGTTTTGGAATTAAATACTGTTTATATTATTTTTAATTTTTTATAAAGAGTAAAATTAAATTCTACTCTTTATAATGGGATTAAATACGGTTTTTCCTTAAATGAATTTTAACAAATAAAATACTAGTTATTTGTGGTTGCTGTGATAGAAAATGTTGATGTTACAATTTTAGATTTGATCCAGTCGTTTCTTTATGAGTTGCCTGTAAGTTTTAGGGATACTGTGGGATCTTTACATTCTATTTGCTATTAAGAGATTAATCATGAGATTAAAATGAAAATTCTTACCCATATCTCAGTGTAGTGTTGTTAATGTTTACCTGCTTTTAAAATTAATATTTAGTATAAACACGTTTATACAGTAACCTTTTAATGCCACTTTAAAGCTGTATTAAATTTATCTTGTCTTGGCAAAAAGTTCATTGGTGCCAGGGTGTTGAATGAAATGAATATTTTCTTATTTATATTGCTTCCATTAAAAAGCATATCTTAAAGCGTTCGATTTCCAGTTCCATAAATTGGGTCCTTTACCATAGCAATTAAAAATTATTACATTTTTCATTTATCAAACAATGACATTATATATTGTATAATGTGGTTCGGAGGATTAAGGAAGATCTGACGAGCCTCCTTAATACAGCCACAGCATAAGACATAAAAAAATTGAACACTCTCTCTCTCTCTCTCTCTCTCTCTCTCTCTCTCTCTCTCTCTCTCACGCCCCTGCGAATGAGTTGTTACTATAGAATTTATATTGTAGTGAAGAGAGTTAATAATTCACCTATCCACTAGGTGGCAGCAGTAAGCAGATTGCATGTTACAAAAGAGCTTAGAGTAAGCAAAACGAGTAAGTTTTTTTTGTTTTTGTTTTTGTTTTTTTGTTAGTATTTAATTCAGTGAAGCTCTTATGTCTAATTAGATTAAAATAATTAACTGCACTGTGGTGTAAATGATAGCATTATGAACTTATTCAATATTTAACGTTCAAGAATTAAACAGGCTGTAGTTCGTGCATTTGTCCAGGAGATGGCGCTTTTGTGTGAATAAAGTCTTTGATTACAGTGAGGATTACAGTTGATTACAAATCTTTTACTACACTGTCTCAACGTCTGAAAATGTTTCGTTGGGAAAAACTTTCAGGTTGGCTAATAAACTTCAGTAATTAGTCTCAATCTTCCAGATTAGTCTCAATCTTTTTTTTTTTTCAGATTGAAATGATGTTATAAATTAATCTATAGCAGTGAGCACTGATTTTATACATCACTTAGTCATCAAGAATCTCTGTAGACATTTCTGCACCTTCACTAGCAAACTGTGTTTCAGTTCAAATTTGCCTGGTATGATAATCTTCATTAAAATGATCACAATGTCAAATGTTCAAAAAAATTAAGTGTTAGCAATATGTTTATGGCAATGTGTTTATAGAGTTATTAGTCCCTTGGGTGGAGAAGTAGAACAGTACAGTATGAATTATTAGAGGTCATTAAATAATTTAAATTTACAAAATAAATGTTATTGCATTTACAATTAATGCCATTTTGCAGATGTGCCTATCCACAACAACTTGCAGAAGTGTTACAGAAGACTCTGTGAATTAATACATCTTGAGAACAGTCTAAAAACTCTGTTGAGGAGGAAATATAGGGCGAAAAACCTACAGACAACACACATTTATGTTGTTGTTGTTTTTAGCTGATTTAAGTAATTCAAGAAGAGGTAGGTCTAAAAAATTTTATTTTATTAAATACATTTTTACAAATTACATTTTTGCATCGTTTTAATGTGGAAAAAAGCATTATTAAAAATGTATGTGTTGATATTTATTGTATATATCTAACACTTTCTTTGCCCTCTCGCATACCACATTGTGTGAAATAATAACATTAGGGAAGTATTAGGGAATTAGGCAGTTACAGTAATGTCTTGATGATTGTGACTACAACAGATCAGGAGTCATGACAGTAAAAGTGATTGCTTCACCTTACATGCCATAAACGTGTCTATTTTTACAAAAACAAATTCAAATTCCAATTTCAAATTTCACATGATGGATAAAAAGAAAGATACAAGATTTACCATCTCACTGAGTTGTGCAAAGGATAATAAATTTCAGAAATAAATAATGTCATGGATATTCAGTGTAAAACTTTTCATTAAGGGTAACCAGTCCTACTATACTTAGAGGAAGTCACCGGGAGAGGTTATTATAATTAATCTCATTTTTCAGGATATCTGCTTTGACATGAAAATAGTGGTAAGTTCTTTCAGGTGTTGTCAGTAAAGCGTGGACAAACCCATAACTTTATAAAGGTGAAACTATTGATAACACATCCTATTGTATGGTGGTCTAAAAATCTCTGTTTAAACAGAAGGTTTCTGTTAAATAAATTTAAACCATGATAAACTCATGTCAGATCTTTCCACCTTTAATGTGATATAACAACAAACAACATTCAAAAACAAATAATAATGCTTTAGAGAAGAAAAACATATAATTCTCTGATTCATGTCTTTTTATAATGGGCCATGGGCTCGGAATTAATGAAGCACGCTCAAAACTCATGTTCAAAAGTAATTATCATACACCTTTCATCAATTAAGTGATTCTGTTTGACCTCAAATAAAGATCATCTGTTTGTCTACAATTTTTATTATTTTTATTGATATCTTCTTGGTTTATTCTGAGTGCTGAAGGTCCTCAAAGATTTTACCAAGCATATAAGGGATCTCATTGTTGAAAAGGTTCAAAATATACCTAATACATTAGATTTATCGTAGAACACTATGAAGGCTACAGTATCATCAATATGATGTTGAAAGCTTCTTGAATTTTAACAAGTGGAGAAAATGAAGCACAGTGGCATAACCAAGGAACTTGTTAAGAAGCCTAAAGTAATAGTACTGGTCACTCCTTGGGTGTGACAACAATTTCCTTATTCTTCACATGTCTGGGCTATGGGACAGGGTCATGGAAGCACTTTATACTGGAAAAAATTCACCCAAGCCAACCTAAATCTCCCCCAAACCATGAGGTTAAACATGTTGTGGTCTGATGAGACAAGGTAGAATTTTTTTAGGAGAGATCTAAAAATTGGTATAAATTGCTATAAACGTAGAAAAAGGTTATGATGAGGTTTTAGTTTTTTGCAAAGGTTTGCAAAGATAGTTTTTATCTCCACTGTTGTTTCCTTTATTTCATTCCTATAGTGTCCTAGTATTACAAAATCAGACTTGGTTGGTTAATGTGGCCTACAATATGGAAATACAGGAAAAATAACATAATGCAAACGATCACACTCATTGACACAGAGGCAGTTTCTTGCATTTTCTGGTATGTTTTTGGGAGGTGGAAGGAACACTCAGACAAAACTCATGTAAATATAAGTACAGTGGTGTGAAAAAGTGCCATGTGGGTTTGGATTTTGTTTTCCCTTAATAATAAAAACCTTCATTTAAAAACTGCATGTTGTGTTTACTTCTTGTGTTATCTTTGACTGACATTTGTTTGATGATCTTAAACATTAAAATATGAAAAATGTGCAAAAAAAAACACCAGAACACCAATACTTTTTCACACCACTGTATATAACAGGCTTGAACCTTTTATCCTGGAGCTGTGAGGCTGAATACAGGGCCGTGCAAAAGCCATTTTACTCTGTTTTTATACATAAACTTATATTTACTTAGTTTGAGCTGAAATGTTATGAATCTTTGTATCGCGTGAACATTTGCAGGTCCAGGAGTTTTCCCCTATTTTCCGCCACGTGCGCGTCATGACGTCACGTACTATTGTCCTATCGCGAGAGTTAGTAACGGGTGTTCACGCGGGCCAGTGCGCACGAGCGCAGTGAAGAGGTGCAGCGCGAGAGAGAAGCGCGTGTGGCACCGAAACAGACTCAACATGGTGAGGCATCTTTTTATGAGGAAAAGTAGAGTTGTTTCGCACAGAAGGAGAAATAAATAAGGTTTAAATCTACCGTAGGGAATGTTTAGGTCGCACTGTACAGAAGTAACCGGTGTTTTATTTTAATATGTATACTTAATTAGCTTAGCATGCTAGTTAGTTAAGGCTAGTTTAGGCCTGTTTGGAATGTAGCTCTGATTTTCCTCTTAAATGAAAGTAGTAGCAGAGATTTAAATAAAAATATGAATGTATACGACTCATAGTAATGCTTGTGCTTTTGTACCCAAAACAAATCAGGCCTTTTAACAGTGCAGGTCTGACGTGTTGGTGAGGCCTCGTGAAGGCTCACGTGCACTTAGCACAGAAACCGTTATATTCCGTTACGTACGTTATATACATCAAATGCTTCTTTTAAACAAAACAACGTTCTCTTTGATGTGTTATGTAAGCGTTATTTTTTAAATAAACAAGTTTTAGCCCTTCGTGCGTGTTTGTAGCTCTGCAGGACAAACACGTGGTCTGATTTCAGCTCCACTTTAGCTGCAGTGCTAATAAGCAGATTCACCACGTGGAGTTTTCTGTGGGAGTCACCGAAGCGTTTTTACCTACGTCTATGAAATCAGAACCGTGCTGGAAGTTTTAGTGTTTGCTTATTTGTGTGTTTCCTCTACAGGTGCTGTTACACGTGTTGTTTGAGCACGCGGCCGGATATGCGCTGTTTGCCGTAAAGGAGGTGGAGGAGATCGGCATGCTTCTGCCGCAGGTCAGTCCGACAGGGATTCACGACACCATGCTTAACCTGCTCAACTGGCCTTTATATTAGAGCATTAAAAACGAGTTACTCTTTGCTTGTTCTTGGTATTATAACTGAAAACACGATCAACATAAACGTTCAGATTTAATAAGCCATAATTATATCCAGAATGTTGTGCAAGATTAATCCCAGTGATCAACATTTTTACCATTTCAGCTCGATTGATGTCTGTGTGCTAAAAATTTGCAGTTTCTTTATTTGTATGCCACAAGTTTGTTTTTATTGAAGTGATATAAAATTGATTAGCTATTAGAGTTTTATTGAAGGGGAAAGTGTTATAAACCTGAAGCATTCAGCATTTCAGTGGTGTTTTCACTCTGATTCTCAGTGATTCCAATATTCTTACTGTCTGTTAGTCTGCATTTGGTTCATTGGATCCCGAATGGTCTTCATGTTTACGCCGAAACCGTGTAATCACAATCACGTGCACATGCTAAACCTGAAAGCAGTTTTCAATTCTGATTTAAGGGAAAAATATATATTCAGTGATCCTTTTAACACTAAGGTGTTTTTTGTTCAGGTCGAGGAAAGTGTCCTTAACATTGGGAAATTCAACAGTGTGGTGAAACTTGCAGCTTTCTTCCCCTTTAAGTCTGCTCAGTCTGCCCTGGAAAACATCAATGCCATTTCAGAAGGTGAGGTCTTATTGGTTTGAGATTTCAGGCTCATTCATCACTCGGGTGTTGTGATGTATAAATAATCTGTCAATCCACTGAGTCACCGTGCTGACAGCATTTCATGAAACTGAACACTTGAGCAAAAGTATGCACTAGAAGCAGCGTGATTAGATGAGTTTTTCAACTTATTAATGCATTTTTTTATTTATTTATTTATAGGAGTTGTCCATGCTGATCTTAAGCTGTTTTTGGAGACAAACTTGCCTTCAGGGGGCAAGAAGAAGGCAGTGTTTGGGGTGGCTGATGGCAAGATTGGGGCAGCACTGCAGGAGGAACTGGGCTTGTCCATCCAGACCGGAGGGGTGGTGGCGGAGGTTCTCAGAGGTTTGTGGAACGATTGTGAAATGAGTGTAACAGAACTGCATCTGTAATGATGTATCTAAATCCACTGATGTCTGATGGTTAATACTGAAAAACTGAACAGTTGGCAGTAGACAAAAAAAATTCACTACTTATTCAATGTATTGCGTCGGTGTTGAAGTTTTGATGTCTTTTCTGTTTTTAGGTGTGCGCTTGCACTTTCACTCCCTAGTCAAGGGCCTCACGGCGCAGGCTGCATCCAAAGCACAGCTTGGTCTGGGCCACAGTTATTCCCGAGCTAAGGTTAAGTTCAATGTAAACAGGGCTGACAACATGATCATCCAGTCCATCGCCCTGCTCGATCAGCTGGACAAGGACATCAACACGTTCTCCATGCGTGTTCGGTATGTCAGTTGCTAGTCTGAATGGTGGTGTTAAATGTTGATCTAATCCAGGGCTCGGCTGGTTGTCCCTGCATGGTGTGTGAACACATTTACTAACTGATTTAAACTACACAGCTGCCTAGTTTTTATTTAACATTTGAAATGTGGCTTGCTTTCTCCAGGGTCGAAAACAAATGTTTATATGCATATGTTCTGGCAGTATATAACTGGTTGTGTAAACCAGGAAGCCATGCTTGTGGGTTTTATTTGTTCATAAAATGGGGAAATCTAAGACAATTCTGTTGTGTGGTTAAACCATTTATCTCTTGTAAATTCAGTGGATGTGCTAGTGGAACCTTCAGTATTTGTGTAATCTCCTTTACTTTAGAACAAATCTGATTAACCTCTTGACTGCCACAACTGAACCAATCCATTTATCTGGGTTCTTCGCATGTAAACACATTTGCTGATACTACATAAACCCTGAGTGTCCATTGCAATGTTGCGATTCTCAGCCTCCCAATGCTTACCACAGACAGCGTCTCCTACAGCGCTGGCTGTATAGAAAGAGGAGGGATACCAAATGCCGTTCTTGGGCACGTCTGTCTATCAAAGAGGCAGATCACCACCTGAGGGCGGAGACAACGAGCCTGGTTTGGATTTCCTACTAATCTCAGTAGGAAGATTAATGATTTGTTTTAAGACATCCTCCTCATTTGTGTTTTAGCGAGTGGTACGGTTACCACTTTCCTGAGCTGATCAAGGTAGTAAGTGACAATGCCACATACTGCAAGCTGGCCAAGTTTATTGGGAACAGGAAGGAGCTGAGTGAGGAAAGCCTGGAGGCTCTGGAGGAGATCACAATGGACAGCGCTAAAGCCCAGGCAATCCTGGATGCATCCCGCTCGTCTATGGGTGAGTTTTGGGTGTCTTATTATTTAGGAATTTCATTTTGAAGTCATGATGTTTTTATAATCTGTCAATCCACTGAATCCATGTGATGACGGCTTATCATTTCACTGAACAACTGGGCAGATTTTGGAATCATTGGGAAACTGAAAGATGGCATGAGAGTTTAGCACTTTCTTTTTTTTTTTTTTTTTCTTTTCTGTTCCCAGGTATGGACATCTCCCCCATCGACCTGATCAACATCGAAAGTTTCTCCAGCAGAGTCGTGTCCATCACTGCTTACAGACTAGAGCTGCAAGAATACCTGCGTTCCAAAATGTCTCAGGTGGCCCCCAATCTGGCAGCCCTCATCGGTGAAGTGGTGCGTTACTGAAGCCCCCAACCTGTAGAGTTCTTGTATGAAATTGTCAGTTAGCCAAGACTTGAGAATTCTTATGTAGAAGTCTAAAATAGTGCACTTAATGTGTTCTGTCTAATAAAACCCACCAGTTAACTACACCTTACAGAATTTCCCCAAAGTTGCATGAAAAGTCTGATGAAAGAACAAGCCAGTGTGATATGTTTTTCTTTCTTCATAGCTAGGTTAGACTTTTCATGTTAGTGCACATCAGCACCCAATATGTGTAGGGACATGTGTGTAAAACTGTGTCCTCCTCCTCTCATGCTGTTCTTTTTACCGCACTTGTTTGTAATCTTTGCTCTCAGGTTGGCGCTCGTCTCATCTCCCACGCTGGAAGCCTGACAAACCTGGCCAAGTATCCGGCCTCTACAGTGCAGATCCTTGGAGCAGAGAAGGCCCTGTTCAGGTATTGGGGCTCCCCGTCCCTGCTGGGGTTTCAGGCGGCCGCTGTGATGGCAGGGCAGGGGCAAAGCCGCAGTGGTTGATTTGAGTGTGTTTTAACACACCAGAAGTGATCCCACGCCCTTATGCTTACCCCCCCCAGTCTGAGCAGCCGCCCAGGGCTCTGAGAGGTAGTTACAGTAAAGTTAGTGCCCATGTGATTTACAGAGTCTTGGGTGGTGTTTTATTTAGCTTGGTTTTGGTGTGTAGTGTGTTTTTGTAACTTGTTCCTTAAATCCAGGGCACTGAAGACTAGAGGAAACACCCCAAAGTACGGTCTAATTTTCCACTCCACCTTCATTGGCCGAGCTGCCGCCAAGAATAAGGGGCGCATCTCACGTTATCTTGCTAATAAGTGCACCATCGCCTCTCGCATCGACTGTTTTGCTGGTGAGACTCTTTCTCAGGTGCAGTAATAACTAGTGATGGGTGTTTGTAAGAATTGTAAGAGTTTATATGTTTGATATTCAGTATAGAGTCTGATGCATGTGTGTTAGTAGTTTCTTACTAAAAGGAATATTGCGATCTAAGAATGCTCTTAAGAAATAGAGGGGGGTTAAAAAAAAGAGGGAAGGGTTCTGTGACGAGACTTATTGTTACTACCCCTAGTTTGTACAGTTCTAAATGCTAGCAAAGGTTTTTTCTCTTGCACCACATTAACAGTCCCCCTTTTTTTTTTTTAATTGATTAATTAAAATAAATCTAGTCAACCTCACCACCAATAAACCTTTCCACCTCTTAAAGCTAAGACAAAGGAAAAATGTTTTCCTGATATATTTTGAAGGCAAGGTCTTTGGCCCTAATAAGGTCTGTGGCAAAAAATGTACAGCTAGAACGGTCTGAACTGCCATAGAAAAATGAATAGCAAGAGAAAACTCTCTTCTTTACCCAAGTGGCAACTGAAGCAGAACATCAGAAACTTGGTATAGAGATATTAATGAGCCTATAGGGTGCAGAATGTCAAGACAGGAATTATCACCACATCAAGAGTCTCGTTTTAATGTACCTCCGCTTATACAAAGCACTGGCTCTTGCAACAAAAACCTAAAGTATTAGCACACTTGGTTTCACTTGGGTTGTGCCGACTCCAACGTGTTTAATATTTAAGCTCCAAAATAAACCACATGCTTTTGTGTCAATGAGGGGAAAACTTTATTGGGGTTATTTTAGTTGTGATTTCTCAGTTATTCATTAACTTCTCATGCCCTTCACTGGTTGTAAGCTGGACTTGCTATGATGTCATTATTTTTCGTCAACAGTATTCCACCCTGTTTGGAGTGGATGTTGAAAAATTAAACTGAGCAAACTCAGCAAGTCAAATAAACTTGTGTGTACTTGGCTTGGTCTGTTGCTAACTCGTAAATCCCATGTTTTCAGAGGTTCCTACCAGTGTGTTTGGGGATAAATTGAGAGACCAGGTAGAAGAACGGTTGGCTTTTTATGAGACTGGTGAAACACCAAGGAAGAACCTGGATGTCATGAAGGAGGCAGTTGTGCAGGTTAGTTCAGTTGGGGTTTCTTTACTGATTCTCTGCTGTGAATGATGACCTTCTTTACCCTGACTCTGACATGGAGGCAAAAAACTGATTTAATGAGCCTGACACTGCACAGCACTCACCATTTCTGAAGCCTGGACTTGTGCAGGAGGTTTTTGAGCTTTTTTTTTGTTTTTTTTTCCCCTTTCTCTCTAGGCAGGTGAAGTGGCAGCAGAGATCAAGCGCAAAATCGAGAAGAAAGAAAAGAAGAAAAAGAAGCGTGAGAAGAGGAAATTAGAAGCTCTCTCCACAGCTGAGGGAGAGGATGAAGCTGTTGAAGCTAAGAAAGCCAAAGCTGATAGAGATGCTGTGAAGCAAGTAAGTGAGGTGTTTCGACTGCACTTAATACTGCATGACTAGACTAGAGGCAGGACCATAACATGGTACTGTCTCTGCAAAGGCCATGCTAAAGAAAAGCCGCTCCGAACCATTGACGGACCCCTCGCAGTGGGTTTGATCGCTGAAGTGAGCAGAACAGACTCTTACTGAGGAAATAAACTTGTTTATTTTTGCTTTGCAGCATTTTGGGTTTATTTCTAACATCTGTGGTTTGTCTATTTGAAGGAAAATGGAGACGCTGAGGTAACTGCCAAGAAGAAGAAGAAAAAGAAGGCAGATGAAGAGTTAGTAGTAAAGGAGGAGGAAGAGGTGTTGTCAAATGGTGTGGAAGAAGAAGCTCCTCAGAAAAAGAAAAAGAAACGAAGGAGTGAGGCTGTTGAACCCGAGCCAGAGGTGAAGGAGGAAGCCGAGGCTCCTGAACCTGAGCAGACTGAGAAGAAAAAGAAGAAAAAGAAAAAGGCTGAATAAGGATCCATCCTTTAATAATGAACAGTTTTTAAAAAAATGTATACTGTACAGTTTTTGTTTCTCTTTTGGGCAAGAAATCTGCGATGATGTTCCATTCTTTGATGCTTTTTTTTTTTTTTTACCTCCTTGCTTTCCATTAAAAGCGTCTGTGTGCGCTTGTTCATTAAATTCTGTCCATTTACCTGTAGTGCATCTTTCACATCTCTCAGCTCTTGTAAATGTTGTACTGTCCACACTTAATGTGAATATTCTATATCTAACAAAAAAGGTCCGAGTGAGCGTTCAGTGATGAAAACGTACCTTAAGCGGCTTCCATTACATACATCTATCTTGCTTTGTATTGGTCTGAGATGATCGACCAGTGCAGCTCTTTGAAATGTCAGAATTTAATGCCTTGTATATTTTTAGCTAAATAAACTCTGAAATGTGGCCATTTATACAAAAGGTCTTGATGTTTGCTTCAAGTGGCATTTACTTACATTTTGTTTAATCACAAGCTGATCATTGATTCTCATACAATGTGACAACTAGAATTCACCAATCTTAAGATGTTTTGTCTGTATGGAAGTTCATCCATCTGCCAGAAATTGGCTGAATGCATGATTTATATGGAAGTATAATTTTATCCAGCATTGATTTATTTGAAGTGGATCCACACCGGCTTGAGTTCAAATAATTTTTCCTTCAATAGTTTCTTTGAAGTATAAAGAATTTTTATATATATACACACACTTGTCTGACTCAGTAATTCACAAGACACAAAAAATAAGACCTGGTCAGATATTTTTATTTTGACGACAAGGGTAAAATCAATGTTAAAATGATGCTTAGATTCAAAACCATGTTTAAGCCAAATAATGGGATAAAGGAAAGGTTCACAATTGAAGGGGACGTAAAAAAAAACAGTTAAGCACTGAACTTAAAAGCCCCCAGATTAAAATAAAAATTCACAGGTCAATGATGTGCATGGGTACAATACAAAAAGTTTAAAAAAAGGCTTCACCATCAAATGATGCTTAGCTATAATGTACACCATTGTTAAGTTCATGTATGTATACAAAAAAAAAGAATCTCCCACATTGTCATGAAGTTGGGTCGTGTTCAAGTAATATGCACCTTCCGTTTAGTACTTAGTTCTCATCCTCGTATCATAATCCTCTTTTGAAATGAACAGAAACGGTCCTTCAAAGCAAAAAAAATGCCATAAACCACATTTCATATTCTACCAATACATATATACTGTATAAATACATACATAAATATATTTTACATACAACAGCCAAAACTTTTAAAAGGGGTGGATGAGAACTAGGGGATGGGAGATGGTAGTGTGTGTGTGTGTGTTTAACTTGCCACTGTACAGAGGCTAACTCTGCAATGATCAGAATGGGCCAGTAACTTGGTGTGCATGAGATGGTCAAAGGGCTCTTGCACTATTTAATTGCCCCAGTAGGGAGAGCTGCCATAGCTGGATTTGTTGACCTGGGTCTTCTGCTGCATGCTGCTGCTCTGGTTCCTCTGATTTGGCCCACCCTACACACACGCGCGCACACACACACACAGCACTTAATTATCTCTCATCTGAACATTCTCCACACTATATGATTTGTCTTTTACTTTCCATTAATCATAAGCTGAGGCTTACACAGTAAATTAATGTTCATGTTCTAGTTGTTAGTGTCCATCTGAGTGACTAATATACAAGAGGAATTTCCCAAATATTGAAAGATTCCGTGAGAAATGATCAGTCATTGCAAATTAATCCTTGTGAGATCTAAAATCTGTCTAGGATTTTATTTTATAAACATTTTTCTCTCACAGTCTATTTTAGTCTTTTAACTTTAGTTTGCCCACAAAGCTGCTTGACTACCAGTATTGCTTTAATGTGTGTCAGTGTGTAAACTAATAATCCGATAATTACCCCAGTTGGGCAGTTTAAACTGTGTCTTCAGCTGTGTGTTTGTAACCTACCTGTCCGTCCTGGGTGAGATGGTGGTGCAGCAGCTGGGAATGAGGCTGCTGGTGAGCAGGCAGAATATGCAGAAAAGGAGCTGGCGCGTATCCAGGGGCCCCACCGGGGTTCAGAGGTCCTGTACCCCCTAAAGCTGAGGGCAGGTTGAAGGGGGGTGGTGTGCCAGCATGGAAACCCTGTTTATCAAAGGACTGCAAGCAGGGGAAGTAAAAATGAACATAAATTCTGCCTGATAAACACACACCATTCAAACTCATTAAGAATATCAAAGCCCACATATGATATGCGATGTGTGGTCATTACCTGAGTCTTGTTGTAAACAGTTCCGCTGATGTCAGGCACGCCAGAGTTACTGGATGTCACTGAGACACCTGTGGATTTACAACGTAAAATGTTACTATTTTATCATGGAGAAGTAAAACTCTAAAAAACACACGTGTGACTTTTAGCACCTTTGCCTGGGCCAGAAGCAGCAGATTTGGCCTGTGTCTGAGAGCTGCTGCTGTACCCTTTACTGTATTCTGCTCCCCCTGGGCCTTGTGTCAGGTCATCATACCCTGAACATGAATTAATTAAATGCAAAAGACACGTAAAAAAAAAGGTGTATTTCAATGCACATCAAATATTAGCAATTTTGAAGTCTATGGCTCACCTGAGCTAAAGGTGTGCTGGCTGTAACCACTGGGCTGCTGGAATGGTGTGGAGGGGTTGCTCAGTCCCATGCTGTGCTGCTTAGCAGAAGCAGGAGGTACAAACATGGTGGGGCCATACTGAAAGGCGCTGGGCATGCCAGGCACACCTGGGTAATAGGGCAAGCCTGTGTAGCTGTAACCAGGGGGCAGAGCTGGGTTGAGGAAGGCCTGCTGGGTGCTGTGGTGGGCCTGCGGCTGAGGCTGGCTCTGACCTTGGCTCTGTGCCTGTGGGGGCTGAGCTGCCTGTGGAGCATGAGCTGCTGACAGGGTAGTTGGTGGAGCGGGTGAGGTGGAGTCGCCCCTGCCAAACTTAGTCACTTCACCTTTATGGGAAAGCGTGAGCTTATGTAAGCTTGTGTAACATTTTATAAACCAATGCAACATCTGTATAGCCAAAAATAACATAAAAACAAACAGAAATGGAACCGACACCAGTCTACCTGAGTAAGGATTATTGGCTAGGCTCCCATCTCTGCTAGACAGGGTTGCAGTGGGTCCTGGGAATGTGATTCCATAGTAATCCTGCATGGTGTGGAGCACAAGTATAGTGGGGAAATTAAACCAGACACGAAAGGAAAAAAAAAATCCTTACATTGCAGGGCTTTCAAATACAAATGATCCATTCTGGTAAACATACACAAACAAGTAGGTCACAGGTTGCTTAGAGGTGGGAATAGTAACAGTTTGGAGGACTGTGGCCATTTTGTGAAGCAGAGATCTGCTGCACTACTAAGGAAAGCTACTACTCATAAATAACCAGGTTTTACACTCACAAAAAAAGCTGAACAAGATGGATATGGACTCACCATTGGTAGCCTGGACTGCAGCATGTGGAGGTCTTCATAGCCATAGATTTGCTGTAGGACACAAAGATTCCTTCACACATACTTTTCTACATGTTGTAGAATATAATGATAAACAATGATCTAATGATCATATGACACACAGACCATTTAATGTGTCCATGAAAAGTAAAAGCTGATGTTTTTGGAAAATAAAATGCCTATAACGGTTACCGGGTATGCAGGCAGCAGGCCTCCAGGCCCCATAATATACTGGTTGGGTAGCAGCGGAGGAACCCCCTGAGACAAGTTAGGGGGGGCTTTTCCTGTAATGCAACACAGAAAACCACATTAGCAAATGGAAAAAAATTAATCTCAACAAAATCTTTCAACTACGCTGTACTAATGCATGTGAAAGCTGACCAGTAGAAGAAGAAAGCAAGGGTGTGGTTCTGATGGCTGATGGTGCAGTGGTTCCGTTCCCACTGAGCCCAAGAGTTGCTGAGTGCAAGCTGTTGCTTCCTGCACTGCTCACGCTGTTACTGGAAAGAGCCGAGACAGATGCGGAGGAAAACACCACTGACGATGCAGCCAGAGAATTCACGTTGTCCACATTAGTGTACTGCGGATAAAAAGATACATGGGGATATTAACGTCTTAACTTTATTATATATGTATATAGGTAAGAATAAAAACATGGATTGGAATGGAGTTAACGATCACTAAACTGTTGATAGTACAAAAATAGCATTCCAGTATTTTGTACTGTTTTGACAATATGCTGTGTGTGTGTGTGAGATCACACTCACCGTTAGTGAAGAGCTGGTGCCGAGGACTGATACCGAGGAATGGACACTGTTCACGTGGCTACTAGGGAAAAACAGATGGGAACAAAGAGAATCAACATGTCACTCTTTGCTTCCATCTTGACATGACATCCCAGAAATGAAGTAAGAGAGATATCCTGTTTACCTGCTGAGAGATGAGAGGGTTGAAGAGGGCAATTCAGTTGCCAGACTGGATAGAGTCGAGCTGTGGGGCGTAACTGAAGGGGGCAACAGAGACAATGGAGCAGAAGGTGCAACACTGGTGCTACTGCCTAAAGAAGGAGAATCTGGCTTTGGAGTGGAGGAACTCGATGTGGCTATAAGCAGAAGAAAAGCAGACATGTTTATGGAGCGCCGACGCAGAAAAATCACATCCAACGCAAAATAAAAAGAAAATCCACTTACAGTCTAGAGCAGCAGAGGTCCTTACGCTATTAAAACCATTCTGTTCAAGGAGAAGCCAAAAACACTCTCAACATTTATCATGAAGAATTCAAAAGCAAAAAAAAAAACAGTAATAAACGAAATGCACATATTTGAAATGCATGTATTATCTACTCCACAGCAAATGGGAAGGAGACACTCTTACCGTTACAGGTCCAGAGGACTCCTTGCTCTGGGAGAAGGTCAGTCGTGAGTGAGGAGCCACTCCACAGTCAAAGCTGTTCCCAGCTGAGGACGCCACCGAAGAAGATGAAGAGGAGGACGAGGAGGAGGCAGATGAGGAGGTAGAGGTGGACAATGAGGCAGCACTGGGGGTGATAAGGGAGGGAGCAAGACTGGGTAGAGGCACAGAGGGAGGTGGGTAGATGCTGTCAGAGGAGGCCAGAGGCAGCAGCAATGGGACAGGACTGGCCAGAGATTCACTGCTGGGATAAACATGCAATACTGTCAGTGTATATACAGGATCATTCAGTACGCTATATTCAATTTAAGAGGCTTAAAGACTAAGCTATGCAGAAGACCCGGTCTGATGTTTATGGATCTCTAGGTGTCCATGAAGTATACTCAGAGAGTTTAATAACACGCCCATAGTAACACTGACATTTGTCATTCATAACACAGTTGGCTTCTGTTAATGGAGATTTTATGACTCCAGTAAATCGGTATAATGCACCACATTCTGTTAACGTGCCTAAAATGTAAACATCTGGATCGTGTTCACCAAATAATTGGGTTATGCTAATAAAATAAATCTATGCTTCAAACATTAAGGAGTCTGCAAGTAAATAAAAAAAAATGAAGGAAAAAAAAATACAGGAAGATTAAAAAAAAATTCTCATCTAATATCTGACCTGATAGGTTTGGAGTATAAGCTGCTTTGAGTCTGAGGAACGGGTACGGCCGCTTCTCGTGTAGCTTCACTGTTACAGTTCTCAGGCTGGCCAAAGTCTGGTAATGCCGATTCTGAGCCAAAATCCAGAGCGCCGAATTGCACATTGAGCACAGAAAGTTCTGCCGAGCCGGGCATCTCCACCGCAGTGGACGGAATCTATATACACAGACAATGTTTTACATCACAACTATATGATTACTGTTACAAACTGTCTCACTGACAACAGTTCAGTTATTATTTTCTATTATAATTATTAAGTTCTTCATAAATCTATGAATTGAATCCACAAGACGACTATAGACGGTATGCTCCAGAGAGGGGGGTACAAAATGCTGATATACACAGTTCTCTGAGAAATATACAAAACACTTGTAAAATACTTATCGCATTACTGCACAAATTTTAAAAAAAATCCTATTGACAAAAGCACGGAACACAAAACATACTCACCTTGGATGTGGGAGCTACCCTTCGTTTCTGTGTCTTAATCTGCCGGTGCTGCGTGCTGCTGACCTGTGAGTCTGCAGGCTGTGGAGGGGCCACGTGGGTTTGAGAAGGCTCTGGTGCTTTGGAGAAGGCCTCCAGTGGAGCCTGGATGGCCGACGGGCCATTCTGAGTTGAAGGACTGGGCTGCCTCGCCAGTGGAAGAGATCCCGTGTTGCTTAGGGAGCTCTGCTGCCGCTGGCTCAGCTGGCTTAGCACCAATGAAGGCTCTGGTTGCATCTTAAACTCCCCTGGAAGGCACACAGCACAGAAAATAAAGCCCTAATTTATTTACTAGTTGAAAACTGAACATAAACAGAGAATATTATATGAATAACAGTCTGCAGTACTACTGGTTTGAAAATAATAACAAGAATAAAACTTACGACTGAATTGGGAGGGCAGTGAGGCAGAGCTCTGTGTTCCAGGAGGTTTGATATCCCAGGATGAAGAGGGAACAGACATCCCTGTGCTCCCCAGTCCCACTACAGGGGTACAGTTGTCCCCCGAGCTAGGAGGCTGGGAGGTAAGCTGCCCAAGACCTGGTCCCTTAAGCTGCTCCAGTATCTGTTGTCCAGCAGTCTGTCCCAGCTTTGGGCCACCCAGATCCCCAAATCCAGAACCTAAAACTGGGGACTGTAAACATAAACAAGATTTAATGCAAAAGAAATCCTAGCAGACTTTCAAAGCAGCAATACAACTAATTACACTTATGTGCCATATGATCCAAGATCGGTTCAGTTTTATTGTACTCTACATATGATTATCATGGACTACAATTTAATTAACTTACAAATAATGTCTAAAGTCGCATTCAAGAAAAATAAGTCAAACACATTCATGTTGCTGTCTCTGAAATTGCTCTGGTGTTTCCGAAATTGCTCTGGTGTATCCGAAACACCCAGTTTCTTGCTTCCAGTGCCTCACCAGGGTGGCATGTGCGTAGCTGGTAGTGCCGGTGGTGGTGCCTCCGTTGCGTGTGGGCTGGTGGTGGGAGTTGGTGAAAACGAGGCTTTGGCCAAGCCCTTGAGACGCGGCTGGCTTCAGATTCTCCAAGTCCTCTCTGCCAGCTGGCTTCTGCAGCAGAGACGCCAGGTCCAGACTGCACAAAACACCACAGAAACACAACTGATCAGCTGCCAGCATCATTACAGGAGCAATCTAATTACAACAGCAAGAGCAGCAAGCGCTGGTTATAACAAAGGTCACGTATATTTGTCACCTTTGGCCGGGTGTGATATGGTTCTCAGCTGGAGGTGCACATGAAGAGGTGAACACTTTGGTCTCTGAGAGCTGAAAGAACAAAACCTAATCATGAGCCACTGGTTGTAAATCTCTTAAAACCTCTTGGTATATAAAAATAAAGAGCGATGTTAAAAGATGGCTTGACCTACACTCACATCCTCGGTCCAGTCTTCAGCTGCCCAGTCTTCCAGAGTGTTGCGCCATGCCACTGGAGAACCATGACGAAGAAAGCAGACATGAGGGAAATCTTTGGCAAACAATTAGCTAGATTCTGCCACAAAAGTGAGATGTTTATGTGTTTTTCTCTCTTACCTGTACCATCTGTGGCATCATTGGTCCCCGATTCCCAAACGTCGGCGTGCGAGTTGGTCGTGCCACTGTCCATAGTGTAGTCCGCTGGGTTAAAGGTCCTGTGGATTGAACATGAAAAAAATGAGTGAGAAAAGGAAAATCTTAAATGGAGCGTAAACCATTGCAAAGCTGTGAATGGCCAGTTGAGTCCAGTGTGCACAAATTATCATACTGACCCCATTCCCTGCGCTGTAAACCTGCTGGCCCCTGGGGCTCGGCCTCTCCCTCTGCCTCCGGACCCTGCATACACACACGCGCAACTTCAACAAACAGTCAGACAGCAAAAAATGTGCGTGTCCAGCTTTTTGGGACATTTGTGTACCTCGTCCTTTCCCCCTGCGGCCACGGTCAGATCCTTTCTCCACTGGTGCAGGATCCACTCCATTCTCCTCAACCCTCGCTGACAACCATAAATTTACACACAGAGAAACAGAAAACATGCAGTAAAGTTGTCAAATCATACGTTTTGATTTTCACACATGCAAAAAAAAAATTTTTTTTGCTTAAAATTCAAATAATACAGATAAAAAAACAAAAAAGAAAAAAAAAAGAATCTGTATTTGGCATTTTGACAACACTAAAGAACTCACAATAGCAATTTGTATCGTTTATTGTGTTTGTGCACGCTACAAAACAAACCGTCTGTATGGCCAACATTTCTGTCACTACAATAGAGACTCTCAATAGCTTGAGAGTTCATACAACAACAGCAACATCTATAAAATCTCTAAGAAGGCTCAGCTTCTCTTACCTGGCCGATTACGACTGGCCCCCTTTCCTCTCCGGTTTGCTGCACCACGAGCCTTGCTGCTCTCTTTCTCACCTTTCTTCTCACGATTCTCCTTGTTCTCCTTGCTCTCTGAGGAGATCCCGTCCTTTCCCAGGCTTTTCTTTTTGCCCACCGTCTCCCAAGTTGTCTAGAAAAGTGCAAAGACAACCTTTATAAGATTCAGATGAAGACATCAATATAATGAATGATGATTAAATAACATACGTACACTACTATATGGCAAAGTATTACAAAATGTTAAATTCTATTTCATACTACAAAGAAATCGTTACAAGTCTGTGATAAAACAGAAAAAATATCCAACTAGTTATGAAAATCAATTAGCCAGTTCACACCCATGAGGCCAAATCAGAGTGAAATTAGCACTTTTAATATTACACATAACTTAGTAATCTCACATTCATTCACATATAAATCAACAAACCAAAAATATAATAAACCTTTCCGAAGTGTGCACTGACATCACAAGATTCACTAAAGAACAAAACATGGAGTCAGCTCAAATGATTTGGGGAAAAAAAATCATGTTACATTAATATCTCATTTAAAACATATTATTTGTTGGTCTAAATATCCAGCATACTTCACATTTACGCAGTGATGTGTTCCACGTGTCCTTCAGCTCAGTTTGTGTACATGTGAAAATACAGGCCATGTTTGGTTCACTTCCTGCAGTTCAGAGCAGAGTCGACACGTATCTGCAATCCGACTGCGCTAAAGCTCACCGAACTCAGACTCTCACAAACTGCATGTTTAGGTTTTATGTGCGATTGCTGTGGTTTCACTTACTGTGAGGTGAGGATAACACACCACTGCTCGACTCAAATAAGCTAATGTGTAAACGCGCCCTCGTGTAAACCAGCTCCCATTGCAACGCACTCGGTGTTAGTCTCAGAAACATCAAAACAAAGGACCTTTTTACACCTGGTCACTTCATGTGTTTTCTCTGATTTGTTAAAACTGTTCCATTTAGATTAGGCCACATAAGCGCGTCTCGGTGAATCGGATATCGATCCGATCTTTCTACTCCCTCCCAAAATGCAAATATATGTCATTTCCGGGGTAACTGAGATGGAACACGCTTTGGTGTATGCGGTTTTCAGAATGCAATCAAAAAGAAGACGAAAAAACTCGTTACGACGGTTATGCTACAAAAAACAGCATTTACTGTTTGCTGCATTTTCGCTGGCGGCAGCAGCGCATTTTAAGACCCAACGAGACACCTGGGTGAAAGATCACCTGTGAGTGACGTACTTCCGTTTGGGAGGAGTATAGCGCTGACATATGTGGCTTGAACAACCACATTTAGGGCATTTAGACCTGATCTTTTTACGATTGGATAGCTATCTGATCACAGAAAACGCATAAAGTGACCAGCTGTAAAAAGCCCCAAAAAGAACTATGCTACTGTACTTCTGACCCCGGAATGACCGGGGTATATCTATTTACAAATACAAAGACTATATTTTTAAATATCTATACACATTATATGACAAAATGTTTGTAGACACCTGACCATAACAGTCATGCTTTTTGAACATCCTATTCCAGATTTAATCCCCTCTCTGTTGATATAATTACTGCCACTTCTCTTTTGGGAAGAACTAGATTTTGTGGGGATTTGTGCTCATTCAGCCAAAGAGCATTACTGAAGTCAGGCACTGATGTCGGGTGAGGAGACCTGGGGTATAGTTTGTGGTGGTGTTCATTTTAAATGTGTTCAGAGGGATTGTAATAAGGGCTATGCGCAGGACACTCAAGATCTTCCACACCAACATCGATAATCCAAGTGTTCATGGAGCTCCATTTGTGCAGTTGTATTGTAACGCTGCAACGTGTTTAGCTCCTCAGTTACTGTGATGCTACAGCATACAATGACATACATTTGGTCATACACTACAGCTTAATCTTCTAAACTAACCCAATAAAAAAAGTGTGTTTGTGTTTTTACCGTGTCAGAGGTCCCCTCCAACAGGAAGTTGATGGCTCTGTTGACATCTTCATTACAGTCATGAAGAGCAACCATGCACTCATCCTGGTTCTTCCCCGTCACCTCCATGAGCTACAAACACACACACACACTTACTTAAGCATACATTGGTAGTTCTGATATTAAGATGACAAATGACGGGTTAAACATGAACCCATGCCTCACCTGGTTGACTTTATCCTCAAAATCTGCATCATTCTTATCATAAATCATTTGGGCAAGTCGGATCTGTTCGGCTGTAGCCTGAAAACGTTTTTCAATTAAACAAATAAAAACACAAGAATAAAAAAAACATCAAAAAATTAGGAAACATCTGACAAATCGACACCACTGCTCATAAAGCTTGACTTTTTGGGGTTAACATTTCATCAGGATTTAATTCCAAATCAGACTTGTATTAATGTAAATGATAAGCCTAGCTTGATAGACATGTCGTTACAATAACACTCAAAAGCAAAGGGAAAATTACACGCTGAGAATTTACGCATCAACCCGAGTGCTTCGTGTGTACCTGAAGCTGTTTCTGTGGCTGTGTGGTCTGTGTGGATGTGGGCAGCACTTTCTCCCGAGTGCCCCGGGCTCGGTCGCCGCCCAGCGAGGTCATCATATACAGTATATACAAAAGAATGTATGTACAAAATAGAAAAATCTGGAAAATAAAGCAGAAAAATAAGTAAGTGTACATACATTCTATACAATCTTACTAATCAGTTAGCTCCGATCGTGGCCAAGAGAAATCAAACTATATCCGTTTTGATAAAAAAGTCTTCATAGCGCGCACACACACACACACACTATAATAACATACCACACAGCCACTCCCTGAGTGCATGTGCACATCTGGAAGGAGAGTTCAAGCAATACTCTACTGTTGTTTTTTTTTTAAACCATTGAATCTCTATCCATAACATCTGTAATGTATTTGTGATTATCATGGCTAAGAATTCAACACACACCCCCTGCACAGAGAACAAAACAGAAAACTTGTAGACCCAAGAGCAGGGGAAATTGTTTGGGAAATTAAAAAAAAAAAAAAAATTTGATCCAAATATAACATGCATTCTTGTTTTGGTTGTCATTTCAGACATGGGACTACTCTATTAAAAGGAAAAAATTGCACTAATTTGTTCGCAACACTGACAGGTTCATTATGTAAAGAAAAAAAAAACGTTCTATAGTGTTGTTATAGGAAAATAATCAATGGCCTCTTGGTTCTGATAACAATTCCATATCAGAGTTGTTTATTTACCAATAACACCATGTTCCAAAGTATTTTATTCGTTTTCGAGAACAGTGCAATGAATGTTTTATATGTTAATGGTTACAAGTCATGTTATGGACCTGTAACACAAGACACTTCCTTCCATAACTATTAAAGAAACATTTCCTTAAAGAAAGTTTCACCATATCAATGATTATATTTTTTTTTCTTAAATCATGCAGTGGGACCACTAAAAAAAGATCTAATGAATTAAAGACCTTCTGACAATTTGAAATCAAAAATACAACACCGGTGTGATACGAAAGTCTGTAAACACGTTTGTCCGTTCTTCTCTTCTCAAATATCAAAGCTGGCTCTGGATGTACTGGAGTTAGTTTGCATCATGGTTCTATTATGGTTGTAATAATTGTACCTGGAATTCTGAAAAGACATAACAGGGGAACGAACATCTGTTACAAAGAAGGCTTAGAAGATTAGAAAGTGAGAGATTCCAAATTAAGAGATGTGACCATTATACAGACGGACGTGTCCTTCCTAATACTACATAAAGCTTTTCAAAGCACTAACCTCACCCAAGATTTCATTTAAAGCAGGGGTTCCAAAAACTAGGGGTCACGACCCCATGCAAAGTCACTTGTTTCACATATCGGATTCCCGTCTTTCATTTGATTCAGCTCATTTCATTTTACAAATGAATATGAGGAAAAATCTAAGACAGAGTTCAACAAAAAAAACTTCCCTGTCCATCTACCTCCACTAAACAAACTAGTTGTGCCTCTTAAGTAGTCTAATATTATAGACACTTCCTGAGTACCACTGACACTGCAGGTTTCCTATTTCACTATCATAATGATTGAACTATAGAAACCTCTCCTGTTAACTTCAAACCTAAATAAAGGTCTGTAATCTTTATAACAGCATGACGGCAATCAAGCTGCCCGAAGAGAAAGCTGAACAGAAACCGAACTTGTTAGTTTGCATCAAATTGGTAAACATTTGGCGGTTCGAATTGGTAGCCTGACCGTTAAGTGGCGGTCGCTTTTAAATCTTCCACGTGTGAATAATCATGCAAGTATAACCCAACACTTCTCAACAGACTGATAAGTGCAAGAAATATTTATTCTATTCACTTATGATAAACAAATTTGACTGTTATATAGCAGTCAGTATATACACAGTGGTCAAAGCTTGGGGTCAAAGAAAATTTATAATGTCCATTTGGGGTTGTCTGGGAACCTTGTTTGGAAATTTCTGATTTTATGTTCCATATATAGCACAGTCTATGGTCATTCTAATAGATATATTATTATTCATTTTTAATAAATGGTGTTTTTATTTTTCTAAAATGCATCAGGAATTAGGCTTAAAGATGTAAAATGTGACTAGTGACTAAGCTCATTAATTTATGGCCTTCTACAATGTGACATTTCTACAATTTATAGTCATACAACAAGCTCCCATTTAATGTTCAAACAAATGATTCTATCTATGTAACTATGTCTTTCAGCAGCCAAAGTTGCTGTGAGCCCAACTCTCTAGAAAAGCCTGTTGTATGGAGGCTTACAGTAACTGACTCCACTGGGAAGCGTTTAACCCTCTCAAGTCACTTAATACACATCAGGATACAACTTGTTATAATAAATAAGAAATAAAACCATTTAGACCGTGCTTTTAAACCACTTAATTGCGTTTAGAAACATTTAGTCTCCGAGACGTGGATAAAAAGCTATAAACCGCTGTTCCGTCTCCATCCTCTGTCCCTTTCTTTCTCACGAACTAAGACCTAATAATAATTCCTCTGTCCTGAAAACTTTCCCATGTATTTTCCGATTTTACATAGCAGTGCCACTGATGTCTTATTTTGTAAATGTCTAATAAATGTAATATCAGCAATTCTGTTTTTCTTGGTCAAGTAAGAACACATTTTTTTATTTCTTAATTACTAGCCTTACAAGTCCGTGTGAATTAACAGTTACTACAGAAATGGGACCGAATTAGAACAAGTACATTAATAGAAACCTGCGGTTTGAATAACGGCTGGAACTCCTGGCAAGGTTTTGCTTATAGTAAACCGATTATTATTCACCTACAGACAAAAAATAATAATCAAGAACTGAATAGTAGTTTGATACGGAAATACATCTCTGATTAGAATAAACTAACTTGTATTAGTAGATCATTAAAGGTGTACAATAGAAGAAAATTAGTGGTCCAGGTGAAAACCTGGAATAGTATTGGATCATATTACACTAGCTTTTCCAAAATAAAGTTTATGTCATGAACAAATCAGAAGCAAATTTCCCCCATTGCTATTCTTCATGGTTCACCTAAATTACTAAGGTTTCTCATACTGTACTTTACTGTATAACCTGAACCCTTACAGTCTTGGTTTAAATGGAAGTTCATTTGGTATCACGATTTTACTGGGGGGAAAAACCCAGTTAGATAAAATTTAAAACATTTTTAATAAAAAAATCTTAATCAGCCTCTGATTTCTTGTCACTCTTAGAGGAACAAGTCTTTGGTGACTCTCTGGGACAACACAGATTTATTACTGAGCTCTTTATAAATATAAACATTAAAGCCTTAGATTACTTTGCAAATAATCAATAAGTAATATTTATATCATAGCAGACATTGTATGATGTAACATGAATCGGGCAAACAAAATGAGAAGCAATTTTCGGTTCAAACAAAGGATGGATTTGTTTGTTATTCCATCTAACATTTTTAACAACCGATTCAGCAGGCTAACTCATTATTACCAATTCAATCCAGAGTCGACTCACAGAGTTGACACACTGGTAATGATTTGTTTTATTGTTTATTTTTTATACTGATGTATAAATAAATAAATAATGTTTCATGTGCGATTGCGAAATGTAAACAATGTTAGCAAAGCTAGCTAGAAAGCTACAGCTAGCTGGAATTCAGGAGTCCTTTGTGTCCGTGCTGGCTAACTCGCTAATGCTAACTAATTTTCGGTTCAACTCAATTGATGGGTTTTAGGTAGCGAGCTAGCTAACGAAGTTGAGTTGAGCGCGCTGGCTAGGTCGTAAACTGTGGTGTTGAAATTGTGTTAAGTTCTCGTTAATGAAGCGAGGAGCGAAATGCAGAACGAGACTGAAACAGGCCCATCAGCGGTATTACTCAGAAAATGGCCACACACACCGAACAGCCGGAGCCGATGCTAGCATTCTGCCGGGAACATGCTAACGCTGCTAACGCTAACGGCGCAGAAGCGACACAAAACACACACACACAAATATCTCCCTTTATTAATTCCTTTACACGCCGAACAATAGGAGACGTCCCAATCAACGCGTCATCGCCTGCTTATACGCAGACGCGTACGAGTTGCTTTTTAAACGTACGCGAGATTTGTTTTGTATTTTTCGATACAAATATATAAAAAATATATATAGTTACCTGCTAACACGCTTCCCTCAGCCAAGCAGCGAGCAGACACGGTCACGTGACACACCAGGCGCGCGGCCGCGGCAGAACAACAGCGGCGGGAGCGCGCGCACAGATTGCACGAAAACAATACAAAAACTGTGTGCGCGCGCGCGTGCAGTACAGTAGAAGCTATACGTGCACAGTTTTTGTAGTTTTCGTGCAATATACATACATTATATATATAAAAAAAACACCACTCTGATTCCTTAGTTAGAGCATAAGGATTTAAATCTGTATTTAAAAATAATACTAATAATTATTTGTTTAAAATGGATGCAGTTTCTAAAGAAATCAGTGGTGTATTTAAACGCATATCAGCTGTTTTAAGTCTGTAAATGTAGAAGCAACGTATATGAAGTAGCCTCGTTCCTCTAATTATACGAAGAAATAAAAATAATGACTAAAAATAGGTGTTTTTTTTATTAAACACTGAAGTGCATTAGCTGCATACCGGTACACAGTGGCGTGCACGAGCATTGCTGAACTGCGCTGTGCTCGTTCACGGTGCGACCTCTAATAACCTTATGCTATTCTATTCCACCCTAATGATTAAAAAACCCAAATCAGTTCTACATACATAAAAGAAGACACAATCCAAAACCAAACATGGAAGAAAAATACATCAATAGACTTTTATTCATTATTTTCTCTTTAAACATGTTCTTGAATTGGTTTGCCTTGTTTCACATATTTTTTTTCAGACTCAGCAAGTTGTAAAAACACTCAGGTAGTGTGTATAAAAAAAGAGGGCACCACCAAAATAATGACGGTTAGTCCACACACACACGTTTTCAAACATTTACATAAAATGTATTTTCTCTCTATAAGATTTCCAAATATGTGTACACATTTATATATAAAATACATTTTAAAAGTGAAGGTTACTCGTTTAATATAGGGTCTTAACCACAATCTGCTCTATTTGTTCTAATTTTTTTTCTTTGCAATGATCCATAAAGGTTTCATGTTTAAAAAGAAAAGTCGACTCGCAAAAGTCTTTCACAGAAAGACTCAGGAAAGGCAACGATGTTACTGACTACTGCTCTGCCTTTGCTCAAAAGAAGAGGAAGAGGAGCTGAATCTTCTTCCCCCCGACTGGAGCTCAGAAGCGACACTGCGAACGAAAATGATTGTACATCAGCAGCACGAGCGGTAGTGACGAATAAGGGCAGGAAATAAATTATAGCTGCTGAAAGAAAAACAAAACAACATTACCAATGTGATGTGTGCATTAGTCTTACTCACAAAGCAAAAGACACAATCCAATTAAAAATCATACCTTACTCACTATCAGAGGAAATAACAAAAAATATGTTATCATGTCCGTGTTTCGTTCAGACATCATTTCTGCGCTTTTGTCTGTTTGCAATAATCAGTCCCTCTGTGATCATCATGGCGTAATATGGCACAACAAAACTAAATTAAGTTCTGCTACCAGACTGTCTTTTTTCATTTGCTCTTCTTCCATGTACTTCAGTCCTCTTCAAGCAAGAGCGTGGCAGATCCTGGGCTCAACAAATAGCCCATACCAAAATAACAGACTTTCTCCAAGCCTCCAATCTTCGAGACACATTACACAAAATGCTTCAGAACAAAACGGTACAAACCAAGCGAGCATCCGTGATCCTGGAGAGGCCGTTAAATAGTTTAATATCTTTACACTATCTTTACACAGAGTTCTGAAACGAGTCTCTGACCGAGGACTAGGTCTGAACACAGGCCTCACTGACTGCTGCGCAAAACTCTGCTTAGTCACACACTGAAAAGAAATCAGGAGCCAAGAAAGACAACACATAAATGATACAAAAAAAACAAAAAAAACAAAACAAAACTCAAGAGAAGCATGTTGACGCTCCTGAGTCCGGTGGAAACAGATATTGGCAGATGAATGAAGACAGACAGAGTGCTGCAATGATGATCAGTATGTATAGTAAAAGTTTGACAGGGACAGCGAGAGAGTGGAGAAAGCTAGCTCCAGAGCCCCGCGTAGTTTCCGTGCAGGCCCGAGCAGAGAGGTCCGCCGGCCACAAACAGCTTGGTTCCAGAGTCATCATAGCAATGCGTGTAGACGGCATTCGGAAAGGAGCTGATGTCTGAGAAATAGCTTCTCCATGTTTCATCATGGTTCTAGGAAAAAGAGGACAATGTTGCTTATGACCCATATTCTTGAAGAATATCTCAAATCAAATTAGCGTCAGTTACAGATTTTTGAACTTTGAGGACCCCTTAATCACAGATCATCATTCAGACTTTCGAAATACATTTATCAAGTTACTGGTTTCTCTGTCTAGATCAGTATCAAAGAGGAAGAGTAAGAGAGAAGAGTAACAGATTTGGTCTTGATCATCTAGTTGATGTGCTTGAGTTAAAAGTGACAAGACAGAAAGAGGAAAAAAAACAGTCAGAGCCAGAGTGAGAACAAGAGAGACAGAGACTCTGTTCACATCTGGCATTAACATGCATCCTTGCGGGATCGGTATTGAAAATGATCAGTGCCAAGTATAGGTGTGAATGCAATCAAACTTGTCTTGAAGATTCAATTTGATCTAAAAATCACACAAACCACATTGTGGGTTGGTCAGATGACCACACCACGTTTATAGTGTGAACACAAATGCATCTCAATGCTTCATGGTTAGCAACCGAGAACCAACTAACTGAATACATCGGTGCATTAGATGAGCTCAACAATAGAGCTTTCTGCTGCTAGGCTAATGTATAAAGATGACACAATAACAGCTGAAACATGAGCAGTTGCTTTTTCATATTATCTCATCTACATATCTTGGCTCATCGACACTATTAGCAAGACATTTCTGCCTGAAAATAAATGCTGAGGAAGGCTGTCGTAATAAATGTGCGCGACAGCCTTTCTCAAGTGTAAACGATGTATAAAATCCATTCATAACGTCTGGTGCAAAGGTCTGTGTGTCTCGGCTGTGTACTGGTGATCCTTTCAACCAGGACGCATGTTAACGTGGGACCGAAAGACAAGCTGGCACAGAGAAAAACAAAGTACCAAAAGAGACAAAAGAGTCTTATGGAGAGCCAGACAGAAAGAAACAGGGACAGAAAAAGAGAGAGAGACAGACAGGGAAAATTATTAGATTATTAGATACTATATAAGATTCTGATGTAATAAACAGCTCTGTACCAGCCAGCCTCTCCCCGTGGTGAGCTTGAGAATGCCGTCTGTAGGGGTCTTCCGGTACCCGCCGGGTGAACTGGATGGACCATCAAGGAAACGCTGAGCCCTGATGTCGTAGAAGAGCAGGGAGCCTTGGCCTGTGCCTACTGTCACTATGTGCTCGTAGAAGCTGACAGAGCGAATTCCTGTCCACACATTACATATACAAGTAATTTAGTGACGACATAAAAGTGCTGAGAGAGTGTTGTAATGAATAAGCATGAGCGCAAAACATACCACTGCCACGTTCTCTGGAGCTCACAGACTTTATGTTTTGGGAAGACTGCCGAGGATCGAGAAAGGACACGTGTGCCTGGGAGCCGACCGCATACACAGACCAGTCCAGTCCATACGCCAGGCACACGTTCTCCTTGCAGTAGGGAAGCTTTGTGGAGAGCTCCTGAAAACAAAGAACGGCATAAAAAGAAGAACTGGTTAAGAATATTTACAGGAATGAAAAGTAAGAGAAAAGCAAAATGAAAAGCAAAAACACTGTACCTTACACAGGTTGTCCTCTGCCTTCCATAAATGGAAATATCCGTCTAAAGAAACAGCACCCAGCTCCTGATAGAACAGAAGTAAAGTATATCTAAAATATATGAAATGTGATATGAAATATGAAATGTGAAATGTGATATGAAATATGAAAATCAAGTAGAAGCAATGAGGACAGAGACTGACCTTATGGCTGTTATTGAAGGCTAGGGCACGCACTTTACAGTTGTATGGGTGGGTGTACTCTTTAGGGATGTCTTTAAGGGCCCGATGGGAGATGTGGGCGTAGCTGGGGACCCCTTCAGCATCCTGCTGTTTCTCTGTCAGACTTAACACATCTTCGGAGACCTCCCACAGACCCATGGAGCCGTCCCGAGAACCTAACACAACACACGTCAAAGAGAAAAAAAGTATTTGATACGTGGTTGATAAAACACGAAGTAATGAACGCGACACAACATGTCAAAAAACATTGTATTGTGGCCTCTTGGCATGGTTTAAAAAAAATAATAATAAAATAAAAACAACTTCTGAATTTCCTCAACTGAAATAAGATTCCCTTTTTCACATGCACGGTAATAACAGGTAAAGTCCAAGCATTTTAATTTTTCTAATTACTGAAAGGTCAAGCAGGACAAAACTGCATGTTTCATAGCTGTATATTTTATAATACCTTTAAAATAAATTCAGAAAAACTTGGACGCTCCTGATTGTGTGTAAAGACTATAATGAAACTCTCAACTTGATCAACCTCAGATTATTTCATTAGCAGAGACTACTGTAATATTATATATGGAATTTATTGTCAATGTACTGATTATGAGTATTAAATATTAATAAAAAGTTTTTTGCCATAGTAGTATCTCAAAATAACGCCTGTCTTTCGTCCTTCATCGATCAGCCGTCCCTCTGCACTTTAATGGAGTTTTGTGGGTGTCACTGAATGCAAGTGAGCTTTGTAGGAAACACTCGGTGAGCTGTGTTCGGCTTGTTCAAACGTTTACACGTGACTTTAAAGGTTGAGAATTATCGTGAGGAGTATGCGCTTTTTTTAACTTGGATTTGCAGTGCAACTTAAACAGATCTTCACAATATTTTCATGACTGTATACTTTTGCATCCCTAAAGCATCTTGATAAATGCTAGCTGCCTTTTTAACATTGGAGTTAAATGTTGAAAAAAAATAGGGTTACAGCTGACAAGCCGCTATCATATACAAACCATAAGCGTTTATGTTGTGTGACCTTTTTAGTTCGTGTCAGCACAAATGGTGCTAGAGACAGCACTTTTTTCTTCTTGAAAAACACAACAGTCAGCTAATAGCTGCTGTTTTTTTCTTTTCCCAGGTACACAGATTTGTTGAATGAAGGTTTAAATCTGCCAAGCAGACAGTCATTAATGCTGTTACCTGATACAGCCATGGTGTCACTGATCCAGGCAATGGAAAAGATCCAGTCATTGTGACCATCCTGAAACCAAAAATAAGTTAGAAATCATCCTTCTAATTAAGGTTAAATAAAATGCATAAAAAAATAAACATTAAAATCTAACAATTTTTCATGTAGCATCTGTCTGTAAAGATGCACACTCAAGTCAAACTCACATCGCCAACGCAGACTGGGTCTAATGTGGGCAGTCGATAGACAGCCAGGCTGTTCGGGTTATCTCCTCCGGTGGCCAGTAGACTTCGTGACGGATTGAGCTCGATGGCATGGATACCACAGCCCTGCTGGGCATCCAGTCCACCAGCTAATCCTGGGTTTTGAAAGACCGGGTTGCCTATCACACCCATGCCCAGGGAGCCTCCGCCCTGTCCTTCTCTGTCCTTTAGCATCGGGATCCGGGTAATTTGGCCCGTGAGCACGTCAACCACAAAGAGCTAAAAAAAAAGGAAAGAAAAAAAAATGATAGTTAAAAAAAAAGGAGTATCATAATAAATAAACATCCTCAATATTACAGTGATATTCATTTTGTAACAATTTCCTTGATAAGCAAAAAGCTGCAAATGGAAATGTTCAAATCTCACCGTATTGCACTTGGTCCCACACACCACTTGACGCTGATTGAGCCACTGAGATGCAAACACCTTGTTGAGGCAGCCCAGGGAGAATTCACGTTCTCTGAGAATTCCTGGGATGCGTCCTGCTGCAAAGCCACGCAAGCTACGCTGGAACCTCCACTCGTGCTGATTCTGAGGTCGAAACTCCCGTCCGCGGATAGCGGACACCATTGACTGACGGCCTTGCCACCACTGCTGGGCATGACGTGACGATGAGGATACGCGGACACGCTTATACACAGACTGGCACCAATCAAGCTGTCAAAGGGAAAGATAATGTGCTTCAGTCAGATTACATTTAACCCACTGACATCTTTTACAAAAATTAAACATAAAGGACAACAGAATGATCTTGTAACAGAAACAGATGTTAACAACATTTTAACAAGGCAGCGCAAGCAATTGAGTGCCTTGCATGCGCAAGCAAGTAAACGTTTTTTAACAACTGTTTACAGAATCAACATAGACGTAAACAACTACCTAAAATAAGAGAGTAATATTTTGAGGAAACCTAAACCTAGTAGTGTTAATTCATTACTTTTGTTACTTTATATTATTTAAGAATGTTGAGATTTAATTCACTTGGTGACAGCAAGCCAAATAAACAAAAGGAGATGACACACAAAGCCTGAACGGTATAAAAATATACACTCAATGGACAGCATAAAGTCACACAACATACTACACAACAGACAGGTTGTCAGTTTTCCCAAAACCGGCTACGTAATAACATTTAGGGTTAAGCAAATGATGCACTTATATTTGAAGTTATTTAAAAGATATTTAAAGAATTTAAAATTAAAAAAAGCACATTAAAGCATTTTATTGTAGCTAGATGTCACTAAAGATCTCACACAGTTCCAAATTTCTGTAGTAATAACCCTCATGTGGTATTTGGTCATTAGACAAAAGCATAGCTAACATTTAATATTAATATAATAATAAACTTAACTAAAAATGGTCAAAAACAACAATCTGGACCTTTAAAGGGATTTAAAACAAAAGTGGGACATTTAAGGTGATCGGTAGAAAATGTTTGCCATTTGCTCAAAAACTGAGAAGCAGCAGATCAGTGAAAATGTCACTCTCATGATCTTTAGACAAACAATTTGTCAAAGGACCAAATTAAAAATAAAATACCGCTGTGTGTATTTCTGCAGAATCGCACAAAAAATATACCATCCAGCTAATTTTTCTGCGACTGCAAACAGTGTGGAGCTGCACAGCTGCTAAACTGAAATCATTTAGCACTAAAACAGAGGGATCAAATATTGCCCCAGTATTAATATTCCAAAACTAAATAAAGCAAAACCACTCATCATACATACATATATCCACCTCACTGACCTATATCCAAGCATCCAGGTAAGAATCTAAATGACTATGAAGAAAGTATGTATATGCAGAAGAATGTAATGAATGTAGACTAATCCTGGTATTTGGGTATAATGTGCTGCCATGTGGAATATCCATACAGTAAGCAACAAAGAGCTCAGGCTTAGAGTTATTTTCTTCCCTTTTCTGCAGATTCCAATTACAGGAAGCACCAGAGCAAGCAGGCTGTGATAAAGTCATATGTTGTTCATTTTTTTTTTCCTGGCACATAACACTACTTGTGAAAGAACCATGAGATCTCAGGAGGTTATCAGGTGATTACTGATAGGACGTGTCTTACTGAATTTTAGGAAATGATAATAAAATTTAAAAAAAGCCACAAACAGCCAGCGGTTCAAAAGTAACCTTGTGATGATGATGATGATTATGATGATGCCCTTACAATACAAACAAAACAGAATGCAACATAGGTGGAGATGTTCTCATGCTGTACAGAGATGCTGTGTCCGATGGCTGCTTATTTTTTTATGACCGGAAACAAACACACAAACACGTTTTCATGGCAGAAAAAGGGTTCGACATTTAAAAGCTTCTGGAAGAGTGCACAATGGTTTACGTCATCTATGCTGCATGCAAATGGTAGTTTTATGTAAATGCTTGTCTACAGAAAAGGGAATAGAAATAGTTCGGGAAAATGTTACTGCTTATTTTATTGTTTACACTTTCTGTGGATTAAAAACAAACATGTCACAAGGCTTCTTCAAACTGACCACTCCTCCTCCATCAAGCAATCAGCGTTCGGCAGACGTACAGCAGCGCAGATATACACATGGGAGGACTGCGTGCTAGCACATCTCTGCATGCCACGTATACCCAGTGCTTATACCCAGAAGATATAAACCAGGCTTTTCGGCTATAAAAAGATATTCTGTCACTATATTCTCTTTTAAAATTAACCGCAGGGGTGTAACATGCAAGGTGTAATCATGAAATGATGAGGCATCAGGATGCGAAACAGTTACAGTGTGTGTTGTGGACGTGTGTGATATCTTTGATTCTTTTAATTATGGATTTAATGCAAAGGTCCTTAGAATGTCCCTTACATCATGCATACAAAAATGCAGACTTTGACATACAGGACCTTATAATGTTTTTATTTCTTGTGTCTTGTTTATACAATCAAATCTTTGGCTGAATTCATAATTTTCAACCTGTAGCACATTTTGCTTGAATATAAAAAAAATCTCCTCATAGTAAATTTGACTTTTTTTAGTTTAATACATGCAAGAATGCACTGTAAAAAAAAAAAAAAAGTGTATATTGTCTAAATAATAAAATAAAAAAAGGAGTCATCATTTTCTTACATTTAAATTCTGTTTTTATTTTCAGAATCGAGTTTGAAAACGCAATACGGTGTCGTATCGTCACGCAAATTCTTCACTCCTGAAGAAAACCAACTGACTGTTACAAAGCACTGACACTGGAGACTCCTTCTTTAAACGTATCTCCTTATTCACCATATCAACAAAGAGATGTTTTGGTATAAGTATATCTATTTTTTTTTTAAATATATAGAAATTTAAATCTAGACAGAGTTATTCGTTTTTTATAACTGGAAACGTTGAATGAGGAAAGGTTTTTTTTTTTTGTATTTAAGAAAGAACAGAAAAACCTGACCATCACTAAGTGCCTCACAAATATATTAAACGTTTCAATCCTTTCACTTTGAGACACTTCACTTCACACGTAAGCCAAAAAAAACGACGTGTTCTGTGATATAAAGTAATCGTACAAATCGTTTACAAATAAAAACAAGCAACTGAAATAATACCAAACACAGCTAACTTTCTAGCCACCACAAATCACCTGTGAAAGTTCATCCTTGACATTACTCACATTTGTAAACATTTATTTATTTATTTTGAGGTAGCTAGATATCTAAAGATAAAGATAACTCGGCCACTTTATTATTTATTAACTAGCCTCTCAGGTATGCTAACACGTTAACCTAGATAATCGGGGTCAGTTGTGTTATCCTAAGTTACATAACCCTTCGGTTAAACGTGAAGTCTTCGGTTTACTCGAGGTGTCGACTCACGTGTCGGTTACGTTTAAACGCTTTTAATACTTAACTTGTTCACGAGCTATTGAATGAATCGTTTCGAAATACTCGAATAGTACTACACCGCTAGCTAGCTAGCTAGCCAGGCAGCTAGCCGGTCACTGTTAGCAGCTGTCCAAGGAATCTCGTTATTATTACGGTTTGGATAAATTGGACAATATTTGAGGTGTTTTTTTGTTTTGTTTTGCTAGAAAAACGTCTTTAGAGAGCTGACACCTAGGATATAGTTCATAATAAGCAGCTAAAAACAGCGCTGATGCTAATTGCAGCCAGTAGCCCGGTTTAGCAGAGACCTACCTGTTGTTCCTTGAGCTCCCCTGCCTTCCTTTTCCTGCTAACTGTTTTTCTCGCCATAATCTGACACACAAAGGTCCCTCACCCACATGGAGGGTAGTACTGGCGACGCTGGGAAGTGGGGCATATAACGGCGCTGGCGGCGGGGGTTTTTATTTAAGTGATGAGGATATTAATGTCCTCTAAGGCCTTGTCAACTAGCGGAGTTGCTATGGCTGAATGTTTGTGCTTCGTTACTCGCTCCGCCCCTCGCGTTGACGTCATCATATCTTGGCGTTGTTGTTGTTTTTTTAATTAATAGTAAATAAATAAATCACCACCGACGCTGTACCCAAGTTCGAATGTCAGGTATATTAAATAAATAAATAAAAAATAACGAGAAAAAAAAAAAAACTCAAGTGTTTCCCACCCGTATTCCGAAATATCTCCCCTATTGGCTAACAGCTTGGACTGTCATAAACGCCTGCACTGATTGGACAGTTTTAACTAACCGCTGAGGTTCAAGTGGGTCATGTCTTTAAATACTAGTGGGAAAAATAACATACAAGGAGTAGAAGTGGTACCAGTGTACTTCCAATGTGATAGACGTGTTCCACCACCTGTGTCTGTCAAGTGACAACAAACATTTGGCCATATAGTGTATGCATACACACACACACACACATATACACTCTCATTATCCACTTTAATAAGGACTGGGACTTAGCCCGCCTCTGTGTCACTGGATATCCAACTTCCTGTCAGATAGGCCACAAGCAGTTCATATGGGAAAACATGTCTCACGCCCCCCTCATCCTCAGCACTGGAGCCCCCCAAGGTTGTGTACTAAGCACCCTGCTGTACTCACTGAACAGTCATGACTGTGCGGCCACTACCAGCTCCACCAACATCATCAAGTTTGCTGATGACACCGTTGTGGTGGGCGTCATCTACAACGACTAGACGGCCTGCCTACAGGAGCCTGGTTACATGGTGCCAGACAAACAATCTCTTTCTCAATACCAGCAAAATGAAGGAGCTCGTAGTGGACTTCAGTAAAAAGCAGGAGAGGAAATACGGGACCCCAGTGGAAACAGTGAACAGTTTCTGGTACCTTGGTGTTCACATCTCACAGGATGGTCCATGGTCCGGTCACATTAACACTCTGGTAAAGAAGGCTCACCAGCGTCTCTTCCACCTCAGATGCTTAAGGGATTTTAAACTGCCCCCTAATGTGCTAAGAACTTTCTACACTTGCATCATTGAGAGCATCCTGACAGAAAGCATCACAGCGTGGTTTGGGAACAGCACAAAGCAGGACAGACGAGTTCTCCAGAGAGTTCTAGAGCTCTATAGTGCTCTACAGAGCACCATCTGCACTGAGCTCCCTGACCTGGAGTCGATCTACAGCAAGTGGTGCTGGACCAAAGCCAGGAAGATCATGAAGGATCCTGAATGAGGAGGAACTTCTTCCCACAGGCCATCCAAGCCCTCAACCAACATAAAACCTAGAACCAGGTTTCTATGGACTCACACATGACACTACTACCTCAGACGGACCATTTTGCACACCATAACTTGCACAAGTCACTTTAGCACACCAGGACCCTTTTGCACACTGCACGTCACATTGGAAATCTTTTCGACTCTTGTCACACTGTCAATTTACATACTTTGCACATCATATATACAACTTATCTAAATTATATTTAACACACTTACTTTCATGACTGTCCATCCCATTCATTGTATACTGTACAGATGTTTTTATTCTTACTTCTTGTATTTATCCTTTTTCTCCAGATTCATGTTTTTTGTTTTCTCTCTTTATTTATCATTTTCATTGCACCTATATTTTACATTTCAGTTTCTATTGTATTTCTTCTCACTAAAAGGAACAGTCATAAAACACATTTCACGTCATACCATGTATGTTTGTGTATGTGACAAATTAAATTAGAATTTGAAACATTCAGAAAGTCTTTCAGATAAAGACTTTATATCAACTGGAGATAGCCAGGTTCTATTAAATGAAACTATAAATGAATAAAAAAATAAAAGCTGTTCTTTGAAACCTCAGTTTCCCCACATGGTCAAGAAACTTGGACTCCAGTGAACACTCGGCCATATTTCAAACTCACCTCCATCTATGGCACCTATATCAACGATCTCGACCATAAGCGATAAAGGTCAGGTTTCACTAAAAAAGAGCTTTTTTCTTGATTACTGTTTTCCAGTCATATTAAGGAGAAACCCAGTGTAGAAATAATAGAGACTGCAAACATCTGGAACCAAAATCCAAGAATGTAATGCAGCTGGATGATGCAGTTGTGCATAGACTTGGCTTGGCTAGTCAGTAGTCTACAAAATGACTAACATGTTAAGTGTTTTTTACAGTGGTGTTAACATAAAAGTTGAAGATCTAGGTGTTTGAACAAAGTGTGCAGACAAGGAGGTGAGAAAGCTGGAAATAATAAAGTGCTGCTGCATCACTCTTTATGTAGAGATGAAGCCAGAGCTAAATACAACTGGCACCACTATAAGGTGGGGTTGATGGGATATTTATGATTCCAACCAAGAATAGAACATGATATAAAAGTAAAAAAAGTAAACTCGGAAATTAATTAAATTAATTATAATTTTTCACTGAATTTGAATGTTTTTACTTTAAAGCATCTACAGCACACAATCAAAAAATAAAAAGAAAATGTGAACCATCATGACTACGTCAGTGTACATATCACATCCTTAAGCTATTGGTAAAGAATTTCCAAGTCTTTATTACAGATTGAAGGTGTCAGTGTATCTTGAACAAATTTAAATACATTTATATTAATATCTATGAATCTTTGTGCCTTTTCAGCCTTGCATGTCATCTGTACGAAGATGCATCAACACATAAATATTGCATTTGCAGAAACACTCCAGTTTCTCTTTCCTTTCCAGTGTAAAGGTTGCTCAGTTTTTCCTTGTGGGTATTTGTCGTCTTGTTTTCTCTGGATGCACTGGGGTCATTAGATCTGTTAATGCACTTCCTATAGCAGAGGGCAAACAAACCAGAACTTAAACAAAATGGCTGTCCCTGCTGGTCGAACAGGGAAACAGATAAACGTACGATTAAAATGTACATGGATGTACAGCAGAGACAGGTGGAAGAAAAACAAAATGAGTAACCAGTTGGTGGCAAGAACAGAAAGGGCACTTTAAAGTCTCTGTTCAGACATGGTATGTGTATGAGCAAGTATTAAATTCTCATCACTTATGAAAAACATAGCAGCGATGTTGCTGCAAGTCCATTTCTTGTGGAATCACACCCCCGTGGCTCTCCTCTCCGCCCCTGTCCTAGGCACCGCCCCATGTCTTGTTTCTATGGCGATGAAAAAGGAAGGACAGCTCAGTGTCCTCTTGCCCACAATCACACAAAGATCACTTAATAGGGTCAGAGCTGAGGTCGGATGAATCGAACCCTACCATGAAGGGCATGTTTTTTTTTTTTGTTTTTTTTTTTGAGGGATACGTGTTCACTTGTCCAGGCTCCGATACCCTTGCTACACCCCTACCTCTGCTGCTCTTACTCACATCCTCCTCCTCCTCCTACCACCTCCCTCCCTCTCTTGTCTGTGGTACATTTTTTAAGAGCAAAGGAGGGCGGAACAAGGATGAGACACTGCTCTGGTTCAGCTTGCAGCCGCACGAGCCATTAAGTCCTCCAGAGCTTTATCCTGATCATTATTGTGCACTAATAGGACCTCTTTAATGGTGTCTCTCTCAAAGCCCATCTCCCCGAATCGGGACATCAACTGCAGAAACTGCAGAGCCTGAGAGAGAAAAGAAACAACATGATTAATATTGCGACTACACACTTTTAAACTCACTAAATGTCTTGGAGATCCAAGGACATACCTTAAAAAAAACTACATTACACCCACTTTACTCGGTATATACAGTTCACGGTTACAAAAGACTTACTATTGAGCGTACCACCTAGTGGTAACTTTTTTATTTTTTTAAACCAGAGTGCAATCAATGAATATAAAATGCATTAGGATGTGCAATTGTAGAATAATAAACTGGCAATGTGGTGATGTGACATGCCCCATGCAAAGTGGATTTACTGTTGCCACCCTGAGGCTTCTTATTAACTTACAGTACCATGTCCAGAAATGTTTTATTCCTTTTATACACCACCACTTTTAACAACATAATTTAATTATTAAATAACCATGTCACACTATTAAATCCATTTGTTTCTAGATTTAATGTCAGCAAAACCAGTTAGATCAGGTTCCTTTTCCTGCAGTAAAATGATGTTCCTTCTCTTGATATCTTTCACAGGGCAGTTTGCATCACAGTTTACAGTAAAGTCTGCTCTACTTCATTATGCGTGAAATGCTCATTAGCGAGACAGCATGTACTAGGATTCCATCATACAGTGTCTCAGCGTGACAAAACGATCACGCTGTCAGACTGATAACGATACCTGTTTCCCTACACTGCACAGTGTTAACATGTTGACTAGGAAATGTACTGTTTGTACACAACAAAACTGGAACTCTACAAAGTAAATATATGTAAAAGTTTGACAACAGGCCAACCTTTTCCTCTGAACACTGATACATTTCCAAACATTCTTCAACTGCTGGGGCATCAAAGCCTCGCTCACACAATCGACTGTGGACAAAAAGGTACTCTAGCACCTGTGAAATGAGAACAAATCCTTTAGAAATCAGCCACAATAGCAAGACAAAAAGGGTTTGTTCTGCTGACTGTTATGCTGCTAGACCAGGAAGAGAATCTCATTCATGAATTAATTCCTGTGCTTGCTGGTGATTTCGAAAAGCTGAACGTAAACCAACCTGTTCTACGTTCTGCCCTTGTCTCTGCATGGCTTTGAGCACGCCTTCGTAAGAGTAGCCCATGCCTACTAGAGTCTCCACACACTGCCGCTCGCTGGGCGAGAGGCCACCCACAGATGCCGAGTATGTGGGAGGGCCAGCTGCAGGGACGGGGTTCGACTAAAGGGCCAGTGAAACGAAAAGATCAACATAAACTGATAATAAACCCATGTTTATGCTACCAGGTGACAAATCACTTTAGCTCCTACATAAGGTCATGGTATGGTAGGAACTATATTAACACTTTTTAAAGCTAACCAATTAAACACTAAGTAAAGCAATCTGATGAAAATTAAATGATTTACTTGTGTTCATACTAAAATTATTCAGATTTGCAAAGCAAGGAAACTCCTCATCACTTACAATCACCAGAGAAATGCACCTATACAAACTTAATGTGAATGTACATGACAGGATAACATGAAACAATAGGCACATGCTCTTTTTTATTTAATAAAAAGTTCTTGTACATTACCTGCTGTGGTGTGCCATTTGGTGCATGGCCTGGTAACTCCACAGGTAGTGTAGAACTGGTCTGTGGTGTGGATCTTAGCAGGGCTAGTGGAGTACCATTGGGTAAACATCGTTGTGAGGTTGCTGGATATATAGTGAAGGGAGGGTCTGAGGGGGAATCTGCTGGGTCCGACAGCTTGGGGAAAGACAGTGAGCGAATGTTACAGGGGCGCTCAGCTTCAATCTGTCCCCTGGAGGTTGACAGACCACTAATGCCTGTCTGCTCCAAGTCCAGCAGTCCTACCAGGCCGTTGGGTTTATGGAAGATACCCGCTTTGGTCTGCTGAGGCTGTGCACTGCTGTCTTCACCAGCAGTGCTTTCAGGAGTCGAGACGGATACTGATGCCTGCGGCTGGCTCTGGAGGATACTCCTAAGCTCCTCTTTGTCATCCAGAGTCTTCAGCTCCAGCTTGTCAAAGGGGTCTTCCTCCCGCTCAAAGTCAGCTAGATTGAGACTCTGAAGTGCAGGTCTGCTGGCCGCTGGCTGCGCTGGACCAAACCTAGGTGCCGGGAGCGGGGTAAGGATCGCGTTGTGCCGTAGACCTGCCAGAACCGGGTTCATTGCCGGTGGTAGGAGGTCCTGCTCCTCTGCAGGACGAGCCTTTTTCCCACCAGCCAATCCGGCATCACTGTCCTGTAAGGCAGCCTGTCTTTCTTTTTCTGATTCTGCCTGCCTGGATTGTGCTTCCCGAGCCTCAGCAGCTCGCGCCTTGGCCAGGTCGTCCCCCCAACGTACAGTCAGCTTCTCTAGATTGAAGTCATACTGTAGGAGAAGTAACATGATATGATGAGATAAAATGTATGTGGCATACACAAAAATGTCATATGGAAAGAAAAATACTGAATACACTTGATTAATTGATGTTTACTTGGAAGAATGCTACTAAAACAAGCTAGTGTGAAACATGAACAAGGAGTTAAAGATCAAGGTTTTTTTGTACGAGGAATCAAATATTTAACATTTTTGGATAGAGTCTCCAGTGTCAGCACTTTACAGTTAGAATTAGAGTGGTTACAATTTTTTTTTTTGTTAATTTTAACACAAAGAATAAAACCACTCCATTGTTGATTCTTTTCCTCTAAATGCACACCCTTGTAAATATTTATTCCTTATATGGTAACCAGACCTTATGTTAAGCACAAGCTAGTTAATCAGTTAGTAAATATCCAGAATTCTCTCTGTTGGTAAGCTACTGATAAAAAAAAAGCTTGAAAATGACACTAGCTTTTATGTAATCACTTTACTTATCCATCAACTCTAATGGAACATGCAGTATAGGTTTTGTAAAATAGTTGGCTCGCTGTCACCAATCATTTACAGTGTAACAAAAACAGTAACCAAACTGACCTGTGTCTCTGCTAGCAAAGCGTTACAGTCAGGCAGACAGAAGCCAATGGGCAGACCCACTTTTGCTGGGCAGCGAAACTTCTCGTTGAGCTTGAATGGAACATCATCAAGGTAGCTGACAGGTCCTAGATATGAGGACACAAGAAAGAAGATAACTAACCAAAAATCTCACAGCAAGTGAAAGATAATTAAAGGTAAGCTAAGTTACTCACCATTGTTGTGGAGATCTGATCCAAACTTCCTCTCAGCCATTTAGAGTATCTGAAAATTGGATTGAAAAGACAACATGTCGGAGTCAGGCCCTGAGCCTCAGTGCAAAACAAGTGACCATAAAAGTCAGCAACAACAGGCCTCATTTATTAAATTGTATACTAATACATTTATTTAAAAATCATTTGCCAGAGCATTTTACACAAAAACTTTATGAAAATTTTGTATTCTACACTCATTCATGAGTTTGTTTACATTTTGGTGAAAGCATTCAATTACCACAAAAAAAAAATAAAAATAAAAAAAATGTGTTTGAAACAGCAGCTGACAAGCTACAAAGACTGAACTGCATTATTGGAACATTGTATTATTTCAGCTTTTGAATGTTTTATGACAGTTTAACTGGTTTGGGTGTTAAAAGTGAACACTGAAACTGAAAAAACTGAACTGAACTGAAAAAGCACCTCAATTACAGTGACAAGAGATAAATAAACAACTAACAAAAATTATTCTTCTACTCAAAACAGCTAATAAATGATCACGTGAATAGAATGACTTTAAAATAACGATAACCAAATAACCTACAAATTAATATTAATAATAAGAGGCTGGGAAGCTTATGAAGCAGTGTAACTGGTTCGGTTTCAAATGAAGAACAAATAAAAACACAGGAACATTTTTTTTTGCTTAATATGAGTTTAGTATTTAAATCATTGGCTTTCGTCCATGAAACATTTCTGTTCTGTAGTCATAAGAATCCTTTTTTTAAACACATGAAAAAGTCCTTAGATACAAAAACCTTATGTAAATGACTTGTATAAATTCCACCCCACTGAGATAGAGCAAGTGGGCTGTTGATGAAAGGTTTACGGTTTAACGCGTTGATAGTCCACTAGGAGGGTTCTTCAATACCGAAAGTAATAACGAGACCCAATGAGTCACTGTGTATGCAACTTGTTTACGTGACATAATTGACCAAATCATCCCAGGTTAGCTAGTCAAGCTGGTTCCACTTGTTCCTCACTATAGGGCACTTATATATACATATATACTTTATATATATATATATATATACACACACACACACATATAAATATACACAGTGAGGAACAAGTGGAACCAGCTTGACTAGCTAACCTATATATATATAATATATATTCCATTTCTCTCAGGTCTAGGTAAATATTAACGCGTTATTAACAAAGATTGTAAACAAATTGTAACTTTTATTGTTAAAATCGTGTCAAAAACCAAAACAGACAGTAGCTGACTCCCAGCCTTTTGACTCGAATGCGACGTCCAAATTCGATAGCTAGCTAGCATACAGGCTTGCGGGTTATTTATTTATTTATTTTTTTACTACCCGTATTCCGACCGATCCCGGAATCTTGCATTCAGATTGGATGCTGCAATCGTATTTTCTTCGCGAGCATGAACTACTACCCAATCACAATGCGGTATAACTTGCCACGCGCAGAATCCGGAAGTGATCCGAATACAGGTAGATTAAAAAAAAAAACACCTCATAGTTACAGGCCTACATAGAGGGAGAAGGTTTGCTAACTAACAGTAGCATCTTCACTTCCTCCGCCACCGCCCCTCAAACAAACTGTCAGCGTAGCATTACAAGTATGTTTTCAGTACCTGCTCTGTCTTTAGTCGCCTATGAATCCGTTCAGCCTTCTTCAAATGTACAACTTCCAAGCAAACCTCTCCAGTCGTGAATATTATTGAAAGCGAAATATATTTCCTGCTTCATCGCAGGACGCCATCTTGGGTTTGGGTCCCTCCCCTTCTCTGGGATTCTTTTCGAGACACGCCCCCTTGGTGTTTTAACCAATCAATGGTGGAGTTTTCAGAACGTTATGTAGCTCACTGGCACAGCTTATTGTTTATACAAGAGCTGGGATGAAACAGTATCAGAATCAGAATCAGTTTGTGTTAAAATAACAAACTTTATTAATTGCACTGACTGACTGACTGATATATATATATGTATATATATTAAAAATAATTTTTATTAGTAGAATTAATTAAGCCTACTACTTTTATGAATTTTCCCTGAATTTTAAGAACTTTCCTAGATCCTAATTACCCGAAATGTATATTTAATTTAGTATTTTCATTGTTGTTGATTATTTTATAGTTTGCACTTGTTTGGGTTGCTAATGGATTATTTTAGTGGTGGAGCAGTTTCTTCAAATAAATAAGTAAAATAAGTTATTATATGGATTCACCACTAGGTGGCACCATTGGGGCCTACAAATCAACACAACATAACACATCAGTGCAAAGACTAAAATAAAACAATTAAATATGTGCCACTGCACGAGGAGTGTATTTAACGTTGAATATTTAATTTTGTGAGCAAATTGATGCTCCCAAGATGAGTGCTAATAGTTATTCGTACTATAATTAATAGCATAACCTTAATAATATATTTGTAACATAAATCAAACAATTTAAGGGAAATTTTTTAAAATGTAGGAAAATTATATCTATTTATTGCATAATTGTAATGTATATTCTTTTTTGTATAATCTTATATACTGTTCTAATAAACATATATTTCATATAATCATATATAATGTTCTAATAAACATATATTATATATATATATACATATATTATATATATATATATATATATATATATATATATATATATATATATATATACACAACTGGTGTGTGTGTGTGTGTGTGTGTGTGTGTGTGTGTGTGTGTGTGGGTATGTGTGTGCTATACATGTACAGAACAAACATAGCCAGGGGGTTTAAATGACACAAGTATTCTTCAAATTGCTGTAAAACATGATTCCAATGATTTTCAATCCATTTCCTAATTAACAATCCTGAACAAATACTTGCCAATATATATTTTATATTTATAAATATATAAGATTTATAAAAAAATGTAATCTTATTATAATTAGGCTAGTTATAATGTACTCTTGTTCTTGATTCAATAGTAAAATGATTATATTATATCGAAACAGATAAACAGCATCAAATGGCTATTAATGACTTGCCAATCTTACATCATTAATAGGTTGTTGTTGTTGTTGTATGTCTTTTGTTGCCTGTTGTTGGTGTCCGTTTTCTTGTATGTTGTGTATGTTTTTTATCTCAGTTTTCCCCTAGTGTGTTTCCCTGTGTTTGTTGGTTTTGTTATTTTATTAATAAATCCTTTGTCTGTATTTCCCTGCATTTGGGTCTGGATTTTGTCCCTCATTCTCCTGACATTAATGACACTATGACATTTATAAGCAAACAGCAGGAGGAACTTAATGAAGACCAAGATGAATGTAAACACATAAGACCATAAAAAAATAATAATACTGACATTTATACCATAACCTAATATAACCTTAATGTTTCATGTTGCTTCAGGCAGTAATGTTTTCATATACAGTAACACAAACATTAACACAAAATTCTTACCACAAAACCATAAAGTACTTTCTTCATTATAGAACTATGTGTGTGTTACAGGAATTAATATGTCTTAAATATCGTTTGGGACATGTTTTTATGGAGAAAATAGTCCTCTATGGGGTGGTACCAGTTATGCTACTTCATATCAGGCCACATCATTCCACCCAATTGTTGATAATATTCCAGCTAATAACAACATGGCCTCAAGTGCTTTATTGCTTTCATTCCAGCAAAAACAGAACATTTCCCTAATGCTGACATTTTTAAGAACAATTTCATAACGTTTCAATTTGGTTAACAACGTTAGTCATGTTCCATAAATATTCCAGGAACTTTAAGAGCACTTTCCCTTCGGGTTACATCACAGTAAACCGATAAGGAATGTTTGCTTTTAAGTGTTAGTTATGTAACGGCAAACTAACATTCTTGCAACATTCCTGTTACATTCTCATGAAGTCCCTGTGACATTTATTTAAATTGTTAAGATCTTTTAGTTTTAGATTTTTTTTAAGTTTAGTTAATGTCTTCCGTGTTTATATTTTTTAGGCTTTTTTTTTTTTTTTAACTTTTCATGGTTTAAGCATTTTAGGTGTAGCTCTTTCAGGTTTTGATCTTTTAAGTCAAGTCAAGTCAAGAAGCTTTTATTGTAATTGTAACCATATATAGCTGACACAGTACATAGTTAAATGAGACAGTGTTTCTCAGGACCATGATGCTTGATGTGCACACTTGAACACACACTTATATACATTTATACACAGTTATTACCTAACGACTGATCTTTATTACGTACAACTGATCCTTATTACGTACGACTGATCGTTATTGCGTTACGACTGATCCTTATTACGTACGACTGACTGTTATTACGTAAGGACTGATCGTTATTACGTATGGACTGATCTTTATTACGTAACGACTGATCGTTATTACGTTACGACTAATCATTATTACGTTACGACTGATCATTATTACGTAAGGACTGATCGTTATTACGTTACGACTGATCTTTATTATGTATGACTGATCGTTATTACGTACGACTGATCGTTATTACGTTACGACTGATCATTATTACGTAAGGACTGATCGTTATTACGTTACGACTGATCTTTATTATGTATGACTGATCGTTATTACGTACGACTGATCGTTATTACGTTACGACTGATCATTATTACGTACGACTGATCGTTATTATGTACGATTGATCGTTATTACGTAAGGACTGATCGTTATTACGTAAGGACTGATTGTTATTACCTAACGACTGATCGTTATTACGTAAGGACTGATCGTTATTACGTTACGACTGATCGTTATTTACGTTACGACTAATCGTTATTACTCTGATTTGTCATAGTCCTTCGTGTATGATCAGTGTCTCAGGATGTGAGTCACAAAAAAAGTCACAACAGTTAAAAATCTCACATCACTGGACAAAATGTTCCCTTCCGTTCCACGACTATCGGATTTGTTACCATGTTAACGTCATGACGCACACACGTAAAGACGTAACGCGTCACGCGCCCTGCCAACCGGAAGTGTCGAAAGGCGATTGTTGTTTAGGAACGGCGAAGGCGACGTTTTAAATGTGCATTGCGTTCTCGACACCGTTTGGAGCTCGTCATAGCGGTTCGCGGGACGTCCGTACAACACAGAAATTCTCCGCTGAATCATGGCTGCGCTTTTTTAACCGTTTTCTCCCCTTCTGTGGCTCTTTCTTTAGCGCGAGCGTAGAGTTTCCTGGGGTTGCTTGCTAGCTAAGCTAAGCTAATCGAATGTAAACAACCAGAGGATCAGCTGTGCGTTCGGAGAAAAGAAGGCGAACCAGAAAAGTGCTCCGGTGACAGCGAGTGATCCGATTTATTACATTAGTTTCGCGTGAAAATCTCGAGTTGCCATTGTTATTGAGTGAAGATATAAGGGTGTAATATAGACGAGGACAGACACCTCCCTCTCTTTGCTCCTAGCTGCAGTAGTTCTGGGTGATAGTGTGAGGCAACTTCTGCACTTAGTTGTGGGTTATTTATAGCTTGTGTTTCGATGAAAAACATTCAAAAGACTTTTGTGAAACACTTAGAGCATCTCTGTCACGTCAAAGAATGAACTAAATACATGAAGAGGTTTTGAGAGTTTGAGCTACAAGGACGTATTTGTTGGGGTGTTGAGTTTAAAGGTAATGCTGCATCAACACTTACATTTTTTGTTGCATTTAGTTTCATACTTTTCTCATTATGGCTCAGCAGGTTTTACATTTGATGCAAAATGAGTAAGAAAACATAAAAAAAAAAAATAAATCAAAAAAACTCAACCTGTTCCTGCTATTTTTTATATCTCCCAGCTGTTGAATTTTGGAGAAGCACATCTGTCATGGCCCATCAGCAGATGCCCAGCTCCCAGAAGGCCCTAATGCTAGAGCTTAAGTCTCTGCAGGAGGAACCTGTCGAGGGCTTTCGCATAACACTGGTGGCAGAATCAGACCTGTACAACTGGGAGGTTGCCATATTCGGACCACCAAACACGCTTTACGAAGGGGGATACTTCAAGGTACACTATATACACGGTCAGAGATTTATGACAGGGTGCGAAATGGGATTTCTCCTAGTGGTTGACCGGTATGTTTTTCAAGCTGACATTTGAAAGGATGTACCGCATTCAATTAAAGGGCAGGCATAGAATTTCAATCAGTAGGTTAAGACCGATATTACACAAAGGAGAAGGTTCTCGTTCAAATCAACACTGCTGAATATGATTTGCTAAATTTTAGACAGGTTTCACTTTTTACAAACATCTGAAACTGCTATTGTGGTAAAACTGCACCTGACACCTGAGATGCCTTTATTGGTGAAAAAAAAAAACAGCACAGTACGTTTCAGACCAGAAAAAAATAATAGAAGACCAAAAATAAATTGCCACATCAATATCGCAGATCACTGTTTTATAATGAAAAATTTAAGGACATGCTGTGATGTTTCCTAACTCAAAGAGGATTTCCCCTCATTAACCCAAAGTTGGGTATTTTCCAATAATGACACACATGCAAGCATTTTAAATTTGTTAAATATTGTTTTTATGGCACATTGTATTTTTAACCACAGTTAATCCTGTGGAACGCCTGTTAAACATTAGAACCTAGTTATCACTTACATTATAGCAGCTGTAAACAACTCGTTCTCACACTAGTTCTTACTCTGTCATCAGCACCAAGAGCATCTCACCAAGAAACCGCAGCATTATGGAAAATGTTACTGACTACTGGCAATACTGATTGGTCAGAGCTGCTCTTAAAAAAAATTTAACATCTTCTGACCAGTTAGAATCGAGAATTCAACAGCACTGTGGTATAAATATAACCAAAAAGCAGACTATTAAAAGTGAAATGCTCCACAATGGCATGGAATTTGGTCCAAACATTCCATAGCCTACCAAATTGTCCATAGTATGTGAATGAGTGTGTGTGCATGATTGTGCCCTACGATTCTTTGCCACCCCATCCTTGAGTCCCCTGGGATAAGCTCTAGGCTCTCTCAAGGTTGGATGGATACTCTCCTGTGTGGCACGACTGCAACGCAGCGACGAAAGTGAAATACAGTGCACCAGAGCAAAAAACTCCCCTTTTAATTGTTTTGAGTTGACAAGATGCAAAAGCAATGTAACAAAGGTTCTGTTTGTCAGCATTGCACATGAGAAAACACTTCTTGTGTCACAAAGAAGAGGCTGTTTTGGTATATTGTTCTACGTATTGTCATTTGGTAGCATTTCTTCAAAGCAAGCTCGATCCGTAGATCATATTCCAGTGATGTTAAAATGAAAAGGCCTTTATCCTCTGTGTCACACACTCAGACCTTCTTCTCAAATTCAGAAGTGTCACACTACTTATTTCAAGCTACTGCACGTATGTATAAAGAAAGTGCTGTTATTCAGTGCTGTTATGGCTCAACACACTTGGCCAAAAAAACCTGATTCTGTTATTGTTAAACAGTGATCCCCCTGAGTGGTGTGGCCCTGGGACATAGCCCTCATAGCTGATTGGTTAATCATGTCCCAGGCCAAAGAAATGATAGCTGGTGATCTCACTAGCTGTAAGCAGAGAGAGCTTGTGTGCTGGTATGAGGTAACATGAAACCATTAGAGATCTGACGGTTAGATCAGACAATTGCTAGACATTATATTAACACAAGGGGGTGCACAATGATCACATCTTTCTCACAGCCGTGTCAGAGCACCGAGTCTGACATCGCTCATGTAAAAGCGATTCAGTGACACTGTTACGATTTCCTCATTACTGCTCACACGGGCCGCATCCGTCATCACCTGTATTGAGTCAGAGTCTTGACTGTAATGGGTGCGTTATTTCAGTTCGGTCATGCTTGTGATCACTCTTAAGTCACCCCTCAACCCATTTATCTCCCCCCGCACCAACTTATCGTTTGTTCTTCTTCCTCTGTCCCAGGTGATGTGATCCTTATTCAGCTATTTATAGCTGGGGCAGATAAATGGTGTCTCAGAGGGAGAGCCGAAATAGAGGACAGTTAGTCTCGCTCATGTTTCCCCTGTCGGTGCTCAGATACAAAAAAAGACTTTTATTTAGTTTCTTCCACAGCACTACCGAATGCTTGATTCTGATTGGTCAGGTGACTGACTGTAGCTGTTGTAACACAAGTCATCACAGGAGCTTCCTTATTTCACAACAAACATAGTAAATATTTGTATTTTATTGTAGCTAGGATTAGTAAGCTGCAGTAAGGATGAAGTCATTGCAGAACGATGATGTCATGGACGTTACGATTTATTGTTCACTCTCTGAAACTATAAAGTTCATAATGATATTTTAATACGTTCAAATGTTTGATCTTTCAATCTGATTAATATTTAATGTTTTTTGGCATGTTTAGTTATCATGCTTCGATTGTCAGCGTGCTTAAAGAGAGCATTTATTTTTAATTATTAAAATAAGTTACTAAACTATAACACATACTATGGGACCTGAAATAAAATGAATGCTGGAATTAGTAAATAATTGTTAAAGCTTAGTGGCATCTTTATCATTTGGAGCTGATGGGATCTCAGCTGTCGTTGTTGTATCGGGTGCCTCGAGTAGTGCAGCAACACTGTGACAGATCTCGGCAATGCTCGATTAAGGGAACAGTCACGAGGTTAGCAAGGTTGACGTAAGCACTACTGAACGCTCTGACAGGACCGAGATAGTGATATCTGTGCAGAAACAGACTCGTGCTAGGGTGTGTTTTAATCCATTACGTCCCAAATCACATACTTATGCACTTTCTGTTCTATTTTGTAAAGATAAACAGTGTTAAAAAAAATAGTAGTATGTCGTTCTTTAACAAATACAAATGAGTGGTTGTTGGAAAACCTTTGCTGTTGCATAAGAGTAATATAATCCTTTAGGATGTTATTATCATGGGAATAAGCAACATTGCACTGCTCACAGTAACACAAGTAAATGTTTAAAGGCTGTCTGGCACTTCGTTGAACACATTTGATGATGTCAGGACTAGGGTTGCAAAACCCCGGGAATTTTCAAGGCTGGAAACTTTCCATGGGAATTAACTGGAATATATAGGAATTAACGGGAATATATGGGAATTAACGGGAATATATGGAAATATACTGGGAATTTTAAAAAAAATGCAGCGTTGCCTATAACAAGGAACTTAAATGTAGTTAAAAAAATCTTGCAGCATAATTTTGTTTAAAACAACAAGATTGAATGCAATTTAAGTTGAATTTGTACCCTGCGTTCCTCGGTCACTTGCACACAGCACACTGCTTACTGGAGGGCCATTGAGGCCAAACCCCCTGCATGTACCTGCATTCTTCCATAACATGCACAGTAACACTTTATTTTAGGGTCATTTAACTAGTTGCTTATTAGCATGAATATTAATAGAATATTGGCTATTTATTAATGCCTTATTCTGCATGACCTTATTCTACATTCTTAATTGTATCCAATACCTACACTTAATAACTACCTCACTAATTAGAATAGATTACAGCAATCATAGGGAGATAAGTTTATTACAATTATTATGTTTATGTGTATTACAAGCATAATAATGTTTATTATGCTTTTGTGTTACTCAATGAAAGAATCAATTAAAGTTCTACTTACAATTAAATCAGTCAAGAGGTCATTTTTAAAATTTGTATTACCTTGCATGCATGTCTGCTTATGACTAAACAAAATATTTATGTTTGTATATGATATAGTTTATATAAATTTCCCTATATTTCCAAAAAATTCCCATAAATTCCCGTAAAATTTTCCAATTTGGAATATTTCCAAAACTCCCCAGATTAAGTTCCCGTGGAAAGTTTCAGGAAATTTACCGGAAACTTTCCGCCCCTTTGCAACCCTAGTCTGGCCTGAAAGACTGCCAGCTCCTTCATCTTGTCTGACGCAGAATCAGCTCGTTGGCATGAACGAATAAAAGTGCACAAAATGATTTTACCACAAATATTGCTTTAATCCTAATTCTATGTGTATAAACACTGAAAAAAGAGCTTTATTTTTATTTTCTTTTCATCATTTTTAATAACCCTGGTGTTTCTATTTCTCTAGGCTCATATAAAGTTCCCTATCGACTATCCGTACTCGCCACCAACCTTCCGCTTCCTAACCAAGATGTGGCATCCAAACATATACGAGGTAAGCAACACAATTTCTTGTACGGATTTGTTTTATTTTATGTTCAAATGTAAGGAAACTTGTCTGTGTGTGTTTCTTTATTTATTTGTCTATATATTTTTCTGCCCCGAGAACGGTGACGTGTGCATTTCCATCTTGCATCCTCCTGTGGACGACCCTCAGAGTGGAGAGTTACCCTCAGAGAGGTGGAACCCTACACAGAATGTCAGGTAGAACCGTCCTCCTTGGAAGCTTGTGGTGTTTTTTAATAACTTGTACCATACAAATGTCTTTTTTTTTTTTTTTTTTTTCTTCTCCTTTTTCTTTAGAACTATCCTGCTGAGTGTGATCTCGCTGCTGAATGAGCCCAACACGTTTTCCCCAGCTAACGTGGATGCTTCGGTCATGTTCCGTAAATGGAGAGACAGCAAGGGAAAGGACAAGGAGTACGCTGAGATCATCCGGTACAATCATTTCTGCTTGCCATTACAATATACACGCAAACGGACAAACCGCACAGGAATTCACCGGAAAACGTTACACGAGTGTAAATAAGAAGCGAATGTAAATCCGTGTCACAGCGGATTTCACTGACATCAGTGCACTAGAGTCATTCCATACTGAAATGCAAGCACTGTCCAGTTACAGCCCAAAGCCTCACTTGATTAGAATTGGATGTAGTTATAATCTGAGAAAGGGCTGAAATTATGTTTGTGTACAGGAAGCAGGTGCTGTCCACAAAGGCAGATGCAGAGCGGGACGGCGTGAAGGTGCCCACAACGCTGGCCGAATATTGCATCCAGACCAAAGTGCCTTCCCACAACAGCAGCTCTGACTTGCTCTACGACGACCTGTATGACGACGACATCGAAGAAGACGACGACGACGACGACGAAGCAGAGGCCGGCGGGCCGGCCGGGGACATGAGCGCAGACTGCTACGGCGACGAAGAGGACTCAGGGAACGAGGAGTCTTGATGGCGTGACGCCGACCTCCTCCTTCCATCGAAACCCCGCCCCATTCCACCGTCCTCCACTATGTGTCCGTTTACGCTGCTGATCTTTTACAGTTCGTCTGAAACCTCATTTCTCCCTCTTGCACACTTGTTGTGTGAGGAATAACCCTGCACTGGGTTTTAAAGCCCTCGTAACGAGCCCTGGCAGAGCCTTTCATGCAAGAACAACACTCGAACACCACTTTCATCACTCTCTTTAAGTTAAAAAAAAAAAAAAGAAAAATGTTTTTAAGGTAGATCTCTTTGTTTGGAGTTTAAACAATGTCCGATCGAGAACTTAAAAGAACGGTAATAAAAATTACATTTCCTTTTTTTTCCCGCAAATGTAGTTGATCAGTTTGGTGAATTGGTTTGGATCAGTGTCGTTAGACTATTTTATAGCACAAAGTAACGGCACACAGTTTTGCAGATTAGACTCAGTTTGACGTTCTCTAATCTGTAAACATAAAAAAAAATCCCATTGTAGATGAACATCTGTAGATGTTCATCAGAAAACCAGAATTTGTTCTGAACAAAAACATTGGATCTTCTATACAGAATACAGTTCCACTGAATTATTATTATTATTATTATTATGATGCATCTTAAAGATTTTTTCCGAAGCAACTACGTAAAAATTTGCATGTGCATTTATGAATTAGATCATCGACTAAAAAAACTAGAGAAGCAAACATCAGATACGAAACAGTCCTGTCTGATCCACCACATTTCAGGTAAACGTTCATTCTGATGAATTCTTTCTTTAAACATTCTTTTTTTTAAGCATCCATCCTCCTCAGCCTGCCTCGATACCTCAGGGCTTTTGGATATTCGCGTCTCCCAGTCCAGACATTTCAAGCGTGTCTCAGTTAAAAATTCCACAGCATTCTCTCAAAAATCCAAACACACACTTACTTTTTTTTTTCCACCTTTCCCTTTATTGTTCCTGAAATGTCTTTTATCTAATCCCTCCTCTGTTTTTTTTTTTTTTTTTCTCATCCCGAGTGCTCGATTGTCACTCGAATCACCTGCTGTTGTACCGGTAAGTATTCGAGACAGATGGAGGAAAATGGCGATTAAAAAGGGTTTTGTTGCATGCGAACTACAACCTTTTTTTTTTTTTTTTCTTTTTCTTTTTCTCAGTCTTTCGAGCCATGCAATTCTAGTGTCAAAGGTGGTAATGAAGTTGCTTTCAGGTGCTACTGCAGTATAAACGCAAAAGAATGGCAGCATCAGCACAGACGCCGGCATCTCCGCTAGAGACGGATCCGAACGTCGCCAACAAGATGCTTGGTTTGCAGACGTATTACGGTCAAGATGCTGTTAAGTGAATACATCCAAATTTTGGCCCTTTTTTAAAAAGGAAAAAAAAAAAACAACAAAATACAAGATTGTAGCTGGTGATGATTTAACTGTGCACAAATTCAAAGTATATATGCATTTAGTTGCACCGTGGATTGGTTGCACCTAACCATCGCTATGTTTTATTTTCTCTCGCTTTTGATTTTGTAACAGAACCCAAACTGACTTTGTTCCAGTAGTTTGACTATGAACTTGATTTTACCAGCTGTTCAGGTCTGAGGTTGGAGATTACAGACTGCCAAGGAAGCCTTGATGAGCCTCCTTCAATCCAGGCCTAAACTTTTGCTTTTTTTCCCCCCCATGAGCATGCATGTGTGTTTGTTTAAACGTGTCTTTATGAATTTAGGCACAAACCATGAGCTCACTGACAGCCTGGGACGTGGAATTTAACGCACAGGGGGTCTCAGGTACACCCCTGCTGAATCCCAGCAAATTAGCCAAGGACGCTGATGATGTTCCTGTTCATAGGACACGTGTACATCTGAAAAGTGGGACAACACTCAGCACTCTGAATTTAATAGCTGGAGCTAACGGGCAACTTTTCAGCCTCTTTATTGCTCATGGAATAATGCGGCGTGAAAAAAAGTTTCCGTTCACAACGGGATATCGGGAGACGTGATATTTACTTACGGTGAATCGTCTAAATGACTCCTCATCCCTTCAAAAGAAAAAAAAACAGAACTAAACAAAAAAATGGTGACTGATCAGCCATGGATTGTCTATTATACGTGTCATGGATGTGTTTACGGAAACGATCACCACTGTTACGGATCTCTCGTCACACGACACAGACACGAACTTGCAATCCTTTACCATGCCTTATTAAGGATGCGAAATGATTTCATCATGGTTTGCTTTTGGTTCTTTTTGTTTCTCTTATTGTAGTGTTGTAACAAACCGAACCACATTAAACAATTATTCACTTAAGAAAAATAAACCAGCCACGACGATCTACAGTTATTTTTACTACAGGTTATGGATAATACACAAATTGTGGTGAGTGTGTTACAGAAAAATTATGACTGACGGAGAATGATCCTTATAGTGTCTTATTCCTCTGATACCACATCACTATACCAATAGTTTACACAAGCGTTGGTGTGAGATTAATATTGAGTATAAGAGAAATTTTGGATGTGGAAAAATAACCTTTGGGGTAGTAAAAGTAACACAGTAACAGCACATCGTAACATTGATTATTTTTCAATAATAACATAGCAGGCCGTGTCATATTTTATTCCTTACCTATTTATTATTGACAATGCCACAACAATTTGCTGTATTAAAATGAAATTGTCATCATTTTTTCCATTTTTAGTTACATGTAATGTAATGTAATGTTGTGGGACGCCCCAAAAACCACCTTATCACGATATAACCGCTATAATCAGTTCCACTAAATCTAAAATCTGTAGAAGTTGTTACGTGGTTGCTGTCCAGAACTCCTGTGTGAGTTGCTGTTAGAGAAGAAGGATCAACTCTTTCTGACCAATCAGAATTGAGCATTCAGTAGCATTAATTCAGCTTTATTTCTGCACGAGGGAACAACAGCAAATTACTTTTATTTGATTTCTGCATTATCTTTTCAGTGTTGAAAGTACATAAAGAACAACATTATTAAGAGTTATAGCACATATAAGGTGCACAATTTATACGAATTGTCGTAAAGGCAAATTAAAAACAGTCTTGAATATGATATTCAGCATAGAGTTTATATGAATGATTCATCTCATCGGTGCAACAGTGGAATCAGTGTTTCTTTTCTGCCTTCTCTAAAAAGCGCTGGACGTTTTTAAGTGTGTCTTGTAGATCCGTATATTTCGCAAGCCTGCACGCCTCCTCCAGCTCGGCCCAGCGGTAGTCCCGATGCTCGTCCGAGAGTTTGACCTTAATGCTGGGGTCACGAAGCTCAGCCAGCCAATAGAGGACCTCCTTCTCCTTACCCCGCACTTGATAATGCAATCTCTGCAGAAAGCCATCAACCACACGCAGATTCTCTTCACCCAAACCCGCCTCCTCCCGTGTCTCTCTCCATGCTGTGGTCAGGTCGTCCTCTCCAGGATCAACGTGACCTAAAGGACACAGAAGTCACTAAGATCTGAAATGAAGCAGAAAAGTATCAATATGACATAGTAGATGGCATGATGGGTACCTTTGGGTGGAGTCCAGTGGTGTTCTCCATATGAGGTTTGCAGGAGAAGATACTCAATGCTGTCTGGGGAAGGACGTCGTGCCAGGCGGCGAAATATTATGAAGCCACAAGCTCGGAGTGTCATGATCTGAAGAAAAGAATTCAAAATCAAAGGACAGATGTATACAATCCATGATTAAAGGTATAATCAGGTGCAGTTTGTTGAAGTTAATTCATTTAGCTCAGTAATATCCCCAAAACAACGGCAAAATCCCTGATCTCTTGCACAGGATGGGAAACCATATTATTTGTTACATCTTTGTTTACACAACCAAGAATGCCTTAAAAAACAGTATTTCCCCTCGCATTGATTATATTGCCAGTTTGAAGAAAAATGGAACAAATGCAAAACATTAAAATAACATTAAAATAAACATCTTTACTAGTATTCGTTACTGTACATTTAGTTTCCATTATCGCAGATGAAATTGATTGATTTGTTTTTGAAGCTGCCTGGTTTCCAAATACAATTAAAGGGAAAGTCAAAGGTTATACAGGGTTTACGGTTGATCAGGTACAATGTGCATGAGTCAGGGGCTAGTGTGGATGGAGTCTACTGAAAGCCAAGAACTACTGATTAAACAGGTGGAATCAGGTGTGACTTCTGCTGGACATCCCTGATTTAGCCTTTCTTCATTGAATACTCACTATAGACCAGCGGTGTCCATGAATCGTCCAGGTGGAATGAAAACCTGCATTCACACCGGCCCTTTCCGGATAAGATTGGACACCGCTGGTCTATAGTGAGAGTATCCAATGAAGAAAGGCTAAATCAGAGATGTCCAGCAGAAGCCACACCTGATTCCACCTGTTTATTCAGTAGTTCTTGGCTTTTAGTAGACTCTGGTGTGGCTTCTGCTTGGTTGGAATGAAAACCTGCAACCACACCGGCCCTCCTTTGTGGATAAGATTGGACACTGCTGCTATAGCCTGATAGACTGCTCATCCCACATCTTACTCCTGTTTACACATATAGAACAACAAATGAAATGTAATCTCACTATCTGGTGTCACCTGGAACAGGATGAGTTCCCTTTTTCATCTGTTTTTCTTCCTCATGGCATCTCTTTAGCCTAGCATTTGTTCATCAGGGATTTAAGCATTATATAGATGCTTAATGACACAGTAACTATTCCCCAAGTCATTTAGCTTTAGCAGCACTGCTAATGCAGCTTCTAATACAACACATAGTGGGGAAGGAGTGAATCTCTGTGAGTCACTGCATTAATGACAAGTCAGTTCATCTGTCGACTGTCAAATAAACCTGTTTCTAAGCTGCCCAGAGTGATCAGATCCCTCAAAAACACCTGGAAGCTTAAACATACAACCAGAAAAGCTTTCATACGGTTCACATAAAGCTTCATTCGTTCTTTTTTGCTAATGTTTATAACAAAACACTTGACTAGCCAAGTAGCAAAAGCTTAGTCTATTAAGCAAATTATTATTTTTTTTAACCAGTTTTGATGTTGTCAAATAAGAGGATAGTTTACTTACGTCAAGGTATCGTTGTAGTATTACTTCTGAAACAGCTTTTGACTAGTTCATAGATTTAGCCCTTACAATTAGGATACTCTACTTCCGGCTTAGCAACGTTTACTGCGCATATGCTGTGATGTAGTGACGCGCACGAACACGTCATTTCAGATCATTTCGTTTGCTCTATCTAATATGCGCACACGAGTGGCAAATCCTGTCAGGGCTAATCCTGTTTTTTTATTTGTTTTTGTTTCTAACACCACGATGTAATTCAACTCGAATTTGCTTAGCAGTTTAATTAATACTGAATAAAATAAATAAATAAATAAATTGAAAAAAGTTTCATTATGATTCAATTGGAGCTTATTAGGAGCTTGTCTGTTACTTCCTGTTTTGTTCAGTTTTAATGCAGTTCAAAACAATTCAAAAAAGAATTTTTTTATTCGTTCAAAACAATTCTAATCTAAGGTGGTACAATTCGTTGTGTCGTAATAACACCCTGATACGTCATAATACGCAACTCTGACGCAATTTCAATTTATTATGACGCAATTTCACGTCATAATACGTGATCTGACGTCATTTATAATGCTGTACTTCCTGAACGTTTCTTTCCCCAATCACCCTGATTAACAACTCACTATAATTCTATTCCCTGCTTCATATCTCCAAGTACAGCATTATCAGAACTGTCAGTCATCGCATCGTCCGAATACGTTACGCACGCTACCGCTGCAGCATATTGTACAAAAAAAGCATATTATTGCACAATATTGATATTTGTTATAACTGATCTGTTATATTCTGTATTCATATTTAATACTCGTACTGTATATATTATATCACATTGTCTGTATTGTCTTGTATAGTCTGTCTTGTCTTGTCTTGTCTTGTATAGTATACTGTTATTCACGTCTGTATTTTTGAGACTCACAAACAGCTGGAACCCAATTTCTTGTGTGTGTCAACACACTTGGCCAATAAACCTGATTTTGATTCTGATTATTGCGTATAACAATGTAAGTGTGACGTTTCGTCATCGGTCATACTATAATTTCATCATAAGCTTATAATAAACAGGCTATGGCCCTATAATTTACTATATCAGAGCGTAGGAGTACTTAAACAAGTATCACACTGATTGTAATTTTATGTAATTTCAACATAAGCTTATAATAAACAGGCTACGGCCTCATAATGTACTATATCAGCGCCTAGGGGTACTTAAACAAGTATCACACTGATTGTAATTTCATGTAATTTCATCATAAGCTTATAATAAACAGACTATGTCCCTATAATGTACTATGATATATTAGAAACACAAGAGTACTTAAACAAGTATCACACTGATTGTAATCTGATTGGCTGAGGAGAGAGAGAGAGAGAGAGAGAGAGAGAGAGAGAGAGAGAGGTTACTCACAGCCACTGCTGGTGCGGTATAAAAACCTAATAGTGGCTGTAAGAATTAACATTCATACCAATAGTCATTTATCAGAAATGTCTATGAGGAGAGACATTTATTGCCATAGTCTTTTTTATGCCTATTCACGTGATAGGATGAAAAGTTTAAAATGATATTTAAAATGTTCTTTAGGATCTGTGTACATAGCGAAAACCTCTGTGTTGAAGCAAGATAATGTCTGAGGCGGAGAGGGTGATCTGCAGGGTTGATAGGGCTAACCGCTCTGCACCAGGCTCCTCTGATAACAGCTGTGTTAGACCGGCTGAGAACATTCATCGTCCTCACATACAGCAGGCTGTGAACCAGTTACAGGTAAAACATCTAATTATTCCTAATTCATTAAAATAAATCTAACTATCAACTTTGCTTTTAAACAGAGTGGAAAATACCTGAGTAACTGTACATTTTAGTATTATTGTTATGAGTTATTTTATTTATACTTTACTTTGCTTAAGTGTTATTGAATGTGAGTACTTGTACTCTTTTTACATTTCCAAGAAAAAAATCATTCTTTTTACTCCTTACATTTTATTTAGACCTTCAAAGACCTTATTAACAGACTCTCTGCCACCATGTCTGAAAAGGAACCTGCAGACTCTGGAAAATCGTGCTTAGTGGGGAAGAAGGAAAACCTCATAGAGGCCAAACGCACCAGCGTCACCGTGGGCGACCGGGTCGTAGTCGTCATTTATCACCAGGGAGTTTTCTATGCTATGGACCAACACTGCTATCGTAAGGAAAATGAAACCTTATGTGTGCATGTTTTTTTCACTGGGAGATGTGCATCATCAAGCATTTTTATATTTAGTCCCTTATTTCTGAAATTCAGTTCAACCAAGATATCAAAGACTAAAGAATGGTTTGAAGGCTTTACAGCGGTGCTGTACTGTGTGTATATAAGCTTATGCTTGTTGCTCCCTGTAGGATTCTGTGTTCTAGCTTGAACCTTATGAGATTAGAATGTCAATTAGGGGTGAGTAGGTAAGAAAGATTACCACAATACAAGCCAAAATCATTGGGAAATTGGGTGTATCGTAGGCATGAACTTCATATTTATGTACAATTAAATGAAAATTGACTCTTGGGTGAAATAAAAATAAATAAATACATTTAGGAGATACAAGGAAACATGCATTTCAATCAACAAAATCTCAATAAATTTGGGTCTTCAATAAACAATAGGACATAAGTTAGATGTTTGTATGAGAAACACAAAATGTGGTTAATGAGTATCCATCATAACAGCATTAAGACTTTAAGCAGATCCTAATGATTTCACAATATCATTGAAAATAAAAGGAAAAAATAATGTAAGATGTAAATTTATGTTGCTTTTTTTATTCCGGGATTTTCCGGGATGATGCAAATTCCTGCTGAATATGTGACTTGTGGATTGAGAGTTCTGTAAGCTTAAATACACACATATATATACATTACATTTTTTACATAAAACACGAGATGTTAAAGGATAAAGTGGAAAAGGCACCCAATGTTAATGTCCCTCAATCACGGAATCACACTTTTACTGTATCACTCATCTCACTCATTTTCTACCGCTTATCCAAACTACCTTGGGTCACGGGCTATCTCAGGCGTCATCGGGCATCAAGGCAGGATACACCCTGGATGGAGTGCCAACCCATCGCAGGGCACACACACACTCTCATTCACTCACACAATCACACACTACGGACAATTTTTCCAGAGATGCCAATCAATCTACCATGCATGTCTTTGGACCGGGGGAGGAAACCGGAGTACTGGAGGAAACCCCCGAGGCACGGGGAGAACATGCAAACTCCACACACACAAGGCGGAGGCGGGAATCGAACCCCCAACCCTGGAAGTGTGAGGCGAACGTGCTAACCACTAAGCCACTGTGCCCCTACTTTTACTGTATGGATTCTCAAAATTACTTCAGTCTATTGTTTGGGAACAACCCTTAAATATCCTGTTTGTTTTTGTTGAACAACCATCTTGTTGCATGGTTTATAACTCCAATGAACTGCTATTAAGACGTGATTTCTGACTATATTTAATACACTGTCTGTATATGTAGAAGTTGTGGTCTGAAACAGTTTTCTGTGGTTTTCTGTAAGACCTGTTCTAACATGAATGTTGTATAATTCAGTCATCTGTGTCTTAACGTCTCAGACAGCTCCGAGTCAGATTTCATAAAGGAAACTGTCCTTGCAGGATTTTGCACATTTACATTGAGGAATATGTTACTATTATAGAATAGATTTTTGTCTATTTATCTTTTATCACATATACATTAGAGCACAGTGAAAATCTATTTTTGCATATCTCAACTTTAAAGGTTGGGGTCAGAGCACAGGGTCAGCCATGATACAGCACCTCTGGAGCAGTGAGCATTAAGGGCCTTGCTCAAGGGCCCAACAGTGGCAGCTTGGCAGTGCTGGGGCTTGAACCCTGATCCTCTGATCAACAACACAGAATATTAACCACTTGAGGCTCTACTGTGATTTGTATGATTGAACACTCTTAAGGAGGTAGACAGCATGAGGTTAGGGCTAGACTTTAAAAAATGCATATGAGTAAGTCTGTGTATTAATAATATCTCTGTTCTTAATAGATGCAGGTGGATCTTTGTTGAATGGAGATATTGAGGTGAGTTTACATTATCCGAGGTTCAGCAAGGTACAGTGAGGTTCAGCAATCCTGCTGGTTTTCGAATGAGAATATCATTCCTCAAATTATTTTTTTATGCAGGAAATCGACAACAGGCTCTGCATTGTGTGCCCAAAGCACAAGTACAAGATCAGCATGGCAGAGGGCGAGGGGCTTTACATCTCTAATCCAAAAGACAAAGACCAACCCCCTTGCTGGAAGTCCAAAGGCATAAAGCAACGAGTACACAAGGTGACTGAGGTGGACGGGGACATATATGTGACGCTGTCTGAAACCCCTGGGTGGATCGACTCGGACTATTATCAGAGTGAACAAGGTAGAATGGATCTAAAGTTAGCGAAGGAATTAGACATTGCTAAATCAAAAAGCAGCTAAATTGCCTGGCATGACCAATGAGCGGAAAGTTTCTCAGTGCATGAGGACATAGCGTGGGGATAAAAAAACAGATATTTATTGCTAGCTATTTTTCTTAATTTCAATGACTGTCAGCACACTTTAAGCATTATAATTATTATTATATAAGGAATAAAACACCATGATGATTAGCACTTGACAGGATGGTGTGATGCAGAGAGCTGTTCCCATCCCAGAATTGTTACAGAATACCATGAAGTGTTTTATTCCTCTTATACCTCAACAATGCTTATTCACAATGCCAACATTTTTATTTATTAAAGATTGACACTTTTTAATTTGATCTGTTCATGGTTTCATTAAATGTTGTGGAACGTCTGTGGAATAAACCATCATTCCTTATCTAGCCTCTGTTTTTTAATTTTCTCTCATTATACCAAGAAACCACAAAGAACACCACATTTATTTTATGTGTTGGAAAACTTTCCCTTAGCGATTGTTGTAAAGTTCTGGCACTGGAGGCTCCTTCCTACAATGCAAAACAAACACCTCCTCATCATAACAACTGTTCTTTCACAATTTCTTCTGAATTTAATGTCCTCCTAGGAAGAATATGGACAATTATCCACACTGTAAGTTCTTCAACATCTAAATCTAGCTTAAAGAGTTTCATAATCATCTAATATGAGTGAAATAAATTGCTTTTTGGGGGGTTCAGAGCTAGAGAGCTATAGAGAGCTATACTGTTGATTAGTAGAAGGTACAATTCAAGGACACACTGCAGCTTTATTCTAATTGTGCTTGCTCCAGGCTGAGTGACTCTGTGAGTGACATATTTTAGCATGAAATACTAATCCTTCACCTTTACAAAGTTAAACTCTGTTACACTTTATGCTTTTGGGACCATATATTCGAAATTAGAGACAGTTTGTTTGCAGCTTTGAGCTTTTAGATTTAGTTTCAAATAGGCAAAAAAAATTTGTTGGCTTAAGAGATAGTAACTATCAGTAACTGATAGGGTTGCAAAGGGGCGGAAAGTTTCCGGTAAATTTCCGGAAACTTTCCACGGGAGCTTAATCTAGAGAATTTTGGAAATATTCCAATTTGGAAACTTTACAGGAATTTATGGAAATTTATGGAAATTTACAGGAATATATGGGAATTATTTGGAAATATAGGGAAATTTATATAAACTATATCATATACAAACATACATAAACATTTTGTTTGGTCATAAGCAGACATGCATGCAAGGTAATGCAAATTTTAAAAATGACGTCTTGACTGATTTAATTGTAAGTAGAACACTCCTAATTTACTGCTTATTAAGAGTTAGTGAGGTAGTTATTAAGTGTAGGTATTGGGTACAATTAAGAATGTAGAATAAGGTCATGCAGAATAAGGCATTAATATGTGCTTAATAAGTACTAATAATTAGCCAGTATTCCATTAATATTCATTGAGGCCCTCCAGTAAGCAGTGTGCTGTGTGCAAGTGACCAAGGAATGCAGGGTACAAATTCAACTTAAATTGCATTAAATCTTGTTGTTTTAAACAAAATTATGCTGCAAGATTTTGTTTAACTACATTTAAGTTCTTTGTTATAGGCAACTATGCATTTTTTTTTAAATTCCCAGTTTATTTCCATATATTCCCGTTAATTCCCATATATTCCCGTTAATTCCCATATATTCCCGTTAATTCCCATGTATTCCCGTTAATTCCCATGGAAAGTTTCCAGCCTTGAAAATTCCCGGAATTTTGCAACCCTAGTAACTGATAGTAACATACAGTGTACTAATATACAGTAAAATACATATACACTCATTAGTATATATGATTATTCATGAAGTTATCAAATCAGCCAATCATGGTGGTGTCAATGCAGTGCATACTATCATGATGGTAATGTTCATATCAAACATAAGAAAAAGGAAAAAGTAGGATCTCGGAGACTTTGACCATAACCATGACTTGGTAGATTGATAGAATAACAAGAACAGGAATTTCAGCCTACAATAGACACAGGCTCACTGAAACGTGAGAGCTGATGATTGGAAATCCATCTCAGCTGTCCAGTTTTGGTAAGCCTTTGTGTCAGCACAGATCTTGGCTGACAGCAGAGTGGAAGAGGATTGCATCAATCATTTCTCACAATCCTCATCATCGATCGATCACTGGCATTAGTGTGTATTATTGGAACAAAGACCCTGTTCTTAGTGTGTCTTCAGGATGTGCTGGATTTGTTATCCTGCAACCCAGCAGTGAATAATTCCATGCAGAGTTTGTGTGATAATGGCCTTTTTCTTCCTGTAGAGTGGGAGAGTTTAGTGGGTCGAGGAATGCTGTGAAAAGGACATGAATGTGCTCTCATGCAGAAATAATAATCATTTACACGAGTCTCCTAAAAGTGACCACAAATAAACCTTATATGAGGTTAGTAAATCTAATGTAATTAAAGATTGAGTGAATTTTTTATCAAATCTAAGGTACAAATGTAAACACTCACGACTTTCAAACGGCTCATGATTTTAAAGTCTGCTAAACACTTTGGTTATTTGTTTGGGAACCAACCATTTCTGATTTCCATTTAGGTTATAAGATTGGATTTTGGATAATATTCCTGTTGTGTATGTCATATTGCTTAGCGGTTAGCATATTTGCCTTGCACATCTGGGGTTAGGGATTTGATTCCTGACTCCGCCCTGTGTGTGCATGGAGTTTGCATGTTCTCCACATGCTTCATGGAGTTTCCTCCAGGTAGTCCAGTTTCCTCTCCTGGTCCATTCCAGGTTCACTTTGAGTGAGTTCTTGCACACTGTGTAGCCTCACATTCCTGTTCTGGGTTGATGCTTGAGGTGATCTGTATCTGCATGATTATGTGCAATGCCACATGATTGGAGTGAACGATAAGGTGTTTTGCTTTGGAGTGATATTTAGAAAAAGTCAATCCTGATATCATTTTTTTGCCCCCCCAAAATCTAACACCACATGTTTTTTTTTTTTTTTTTTTAATTCATTCCCTCTAGGATTTTGCATTAATCCTTTCATGTTGTAAGGATCAAACCAATGAAATGAAATGTGCAGGCTGCTGCTCTGGTGGCATTGAGGTGCTGGAATCGAGGAGGTTGTTTGGATGTGTTGCAATAGTCTGAGTGCTGAGTCAGGAATGCCAACTCAGAGCTGCTGCTTCTGTCCGTTCATTTCCTCCTCTTATACCTCTCGCTCAACCCACCAGGCTCCGAGGTGATTCGGTGTTTAATATCTCGCAGGGGTTTGGCTTTCTCTGTGAGCGCCGTCGGCGTCGGTGCTGACATTTTTCCACGTTGTTCTGTGTATGAACTTGTGCTTCCTTGCGTTGTAGAAGCGCCGCACACTGCGGGGGTCTGGACCCGAGCTTTGGGGAGCTTCTCATTCTGGTTCTGCTCACTGGAGCATTGCGCACAGAACACTTTTCCCTTGAAGAGGCTTGTATTTATTTATTTTTCTTAAAGAAGAATGAACGCAGAAACCGGACTCGAGACACCGGAACTCGCTCGGGGTCGCGTTTAATGTGGATTTCGATGGATTTGTGCTGTCGGGCTTGATTGCGGAAAAAACCGTCTGATGGGAAAACGTGGCGCTTGAGGACGTGCTCACCAAGCTTCATGCTCTCAGCTCAGGGGACCATGTAAGTTAGATAAAGCATGACTATTAAACTGTGTTGGCTTGTATAATATTATTAGTAATAATAATAATAATAATAATAATAATAATAATAATAATAATAATAATAGGACCCATTGATCTTGTCATTTCTTCAATGACACAATGTGATGCAGTTACATGGACAGATATTACAGAGAGTTAATAATTAATACACATCTATTTGGTATTCTTTGTAAACCACATGACTGGTTTAATATCACCTAAAGTTATCCAGTGCAGGATTCAGTGATGGTCATTGTTGTCATCCTCTATGCAGGTCTGTCCACATAGTGGCCCTGGGCAGCGAGTGTCCAGGGGGTGTGGGGTCTGGAGAGGAGCCTGCTGCTTCAGCACAGGTGCAAGGGGGGCTGCTGTGGAGCTACCTGGGCCATGGAGCCAGAGAGTTGGACCCCACGTCCTCCACTCCTTCTAGACATCCGCTGAATCCAGCGTTTATGGAGTACCAGTCTAGAGTTTTTGGAGATGTCAGAGTGATGGTGCGCGATTGCCCTAGCTGGGTGAGTCGGGCACTGAGAGTGAGACAGTGTGGCATGTAGACAAGTGAGCGAGTGAGTGAGTGATAGGTATAGTCTGATGGATGTGTGAGTATGGTGTTGTTGAATAAGGGAGTGAGTGAACACTGGGATGGTGAATGAGTGAGTGAGTGAGTGAGTGAGTGAGTGAGTGGCTGAGTATGGGATTGCTGAATGAATGAGTGAGTGAACACTAGGGTGGAGTGTGTGGGTGAGTGTGGTGTGATGGATGTGTAAGTGAGTTAACAAGTAGGGTTGTGAGAGTAATAGAGTAAGTAATTATTTATGGGGTGATGGGTGAGTGAGTGAGTGAGTGAGTGAGTGTGGTGTGGTAAATTTGCAAGTGGGTGAGTGAGATGAGCAATAGTTATTGTGAAGTGGATAAGCAAGCGAATAATTATAACATGGTGGATGCATGAGTGAATGAGTATTGTGTGGTGAATGAATGAGTAAGTGAGTATTGTGTGGTGGTGAATGAGTGAGTGAATATAAGTGAGTGAATGAATGAGTGAGTGAGTGAGTGAGTGAGTGGGTGAGCATTGTGTTGTGGATGAATGAGTAAGTGAATATGTATAGTGTAGAAATTGTTAACTACACGTTAGTTTTAGAAATAATAACACACCTGAATTAATTCTAATTATAGAAGATAACTAAAAGAAGGAAAAAAGCATCTACATTATGAAACTGAGAATAGGTTTATATATAGTTTTATTTGCTCTAGCAGCTGTACTGTAGATGAGTAAATGAGAGATTAAATGATTAAAATACTGACGATGGAGGATTTAAAAAGCAGAATAATGGGCTTGGAGACATTTGGTGGATTTTAGAGGAGATTTCTCCTTCTCTTAATTACTGCTGCTTGTCAGACTGTTCAAGAGTTTATCCTAGTTTTCCTGCTTATCCTGTTTTTTTTAATCTGAACATATAATAATTATTATTTTGGGGAGAGGTTTTGATAAACAGCACCCCATTGAAAAACTGCATCTTCTTTATGCATTGTGTCCCTCATGTTGATTCTCCCCTCAGGACTTGCTGGACAGTGACTGGGCCAGTGTGCGGAGTGTTTTGGAGCAAGCTGATATTGTGGTCATTAAGTATTCCGTAAATGACAAGCTGGCCTTCCAGCAGGTCCGAAATGGCTACGCCCCTCGTCTCCGCCCCCTCTTGCGCCACTGGGGCATGCCCGTCATCCTGGTAGCAGTCGGGGCACGGCTTAACGGTGAGAGATGATTGGCTTCTACTGTTCTGCTGTCTCTCTGAGGTTTGAAATATCACGAGTGCTCTGTCTCTTTGTCCAAAGTGTTATGCTGCGTGTGGCTTTTTGAGGCACTGCTGCTTAACGTCTTATTATAGCGTAGATTATTGTTTTGCAGGCAGGAGTGGCGTCTTGCGTGTCTGCTCATGTATTTTTCATATTTGTTACCAACTAATCTGTTAAGGATTAAGGATCAAAAGCGTACTATACGTATCTACAGTAAGCCTGTTGGTGCTGCGGCTGTGCTTATGCTTTTATTTGGGGTTAATATACTTCTGCACTACAGCTTAAAGATGTCCTTCATGAGTCTTCAAGATCACACCGAAGAGAAACATTTAAAAAAATATATCATATAAAAAGGGATTAGATTGGAAAGTAGAATGCACTGAGTGGTACAGAACTAGGCTTAATTAAATAACCAGGCACCCAAACTAATCCAAAACCAACCTGGTTAAACCACTAACAAAAAGATATATATATATATTTTTTTTAAATTCTAATTTAGACAATTGTACTAATGTACTATTGGACAACTGTACTAATGTATTATTGTATTGGACATTTGTACTTATGACTTATGTTCTCAGTAATAAAGGCCATTATCCACTGGATACCTCATTAAATTAAATACTTCTTTATTTATTAAATTCATTTTAGTTTGCACGATACAAATCATTCTTGCTGTGGAATTTACACCAAAACATTTGGCATGGACTCAAAGCCTGGAATCAGGGAATCGGCTCTTTTTTGGATCGACCCCTTGTGCCATGACCGAGAATCGAAAGCAGGACTTGAAGTGACTTGATGACTTGACCAGCAACATGTATCATAAATGTATACACCGAACAGCCAGAACATTAAAACCACCTGATTAATATTGCGTAAATCCCTATTGCACCACAATAACAGCTCTGTCGTGGCATGGACTCCAAAAGACCTTTGTTGAAGGTGTGCTGTGGTATCTGATACCAAGACGTTAGCAACAGATGTTAGTTATAAAGTAGGTCCTCCAAGGATCTGGCTTGTTTGTCCAGCACATCCCTCAGGTCGAGTTGAGCTCTGGGGAATTTGAAGGACACACCATGAACTCATTGTCATGTTCCTCAAACATTTGTGCAGTGTGGCAGAGAGCATTATGCTCAGAGCACTTTTGGTAGGCATTATACACTACATACTGTGAACCCCCAAAAGACCTCTAACCCAGTAGACTAGCCATCATACTTTGGTTCTTGTCATACTTGCTCAGATCTTTATATCTCATCTTGTGATAGCAACAAAATAATCAATAATCAATGTTATTCACTTCACCTGTCAATGGGCTTAATGTTATAGCTGATTGGTGTATATTGTAAGAAAATAAATTAGCACAGTGTTTATGTAGTGTATGTAGAAATCCATTTTGTCACTTAGTTGTAGCAGCCCTGTTTGTCTGTTCTTAACTTGTGTGGAGGTGGTCATATGTCCCTCATCTGTGTTTTTTTTTTCCAAGGGACAAAGTCTGACTGGATTTAAACACTGAATTTGCAAACTTTATCTTACTGTAATAGCTAAACCATTCAACACTGTAGTACAAAAGTCGATCTAAAATTTGCTCTAATGTTAACTAGATAAACTATTTGCACATGCTCAGTGTGAAATATTTCAAATAAATGCACCCAGAGATTGAACTTGAATAACAGAGCAGCAACAGCTTCTCGTGTTCTTTATCTGACCTTTAAATAAAGAATCTATCAAAGTTTGATATTAATTCTTTGTTGCAGTGCTGTTTACACCGAAAGGGTAATAGTCTAGATTTAAAGAGATGCAAGGTTTAGTGCTGGACCTGAGGAAGGTCACGGCCCTTCATCCGCTAAACTTGGAGTGTCGCTGAATACTGAGAATGTTGTGAAATCTGCAGCAGTTCTTATCACGCTACAGAGCCAAGAGCAGTCATACAAGCAATGGAGTCATGCACATACATATACATAACACTGGTTAAATCGAGTGGAAGTGGAGCTCTGGCACATCTGGTTTATGTGTCTGCCAAACAGAAATGAGGTTCGGTGCTATAATTTGATGGGACCGTAAATCATAAGCTAATACAATTTTTTGTGAAATCCTTTTAACTATTTAACAAGATCAACTATTCTGACAAACAACCCATAGCTGCCGTCTCACATATTCTCTCCTGCTAACATTTCATCCATGTTATTATCATTTTTGTCAGTGCAATTTTAAATGGCTTGATGAAGTGACACATCTTTAATGCATGCTTATGTTTCATGGTGTGTCAGTTTGCCACGTAGATTAGTTGTGTCGTGTATATTCAGAAACAACACTGAACTACATTAACCAGCAGCACCATCATGTTATGCCTATGTTCTATGTTAGCCCTAATTAGCACCACTACTTACAGTAAGTCCTGGGTTTGTCGTGCGTGTGCATGTCTTGTTTAAAGTCTGCTTTTTTTGCTTGTTGGTTAATGGTACAGTTACATTTAGGCATTTGGCAGATTCACAGTTACATTTTTCTCATTTTATACAATTGAGCAATTGAGGGTTAAGGGCATTGTTCAGGGGATCAGCAGTGGCAGTTTGGTGAACCTGGGGATTGGTAGTCCAACACCTTAACCATTAGGCTACAACAACCCTTTATGGTCTTGTTTTATGGTTATGGTTCGCAGCCTCTAACAATTCCTGACAGGTTAATTAGCCTTTCTTTAAAGAATCTAGATTATCCCGTGTCTTTTTTTATTTATTTTTTTATATATATATTTTCTCATATTTTTATTATTACATTGTAGGTATTGTGGATATTTAGATGTGTAGATTGGTTTGGAAAACCCAGGGTGTACAGAAACTTAGTGCTACTTGGAGTGCATTAGTAGAGTTATATTCCTCAGTCCACAGTTTTTCTATTAAATTCACTGTAGCTACTGAATAATTCATAATAGGCTTTAAAATCAATAACAAATCAGGGGTTTATGGGTTTCAGCTTGATAGCCAACAAGTAAGTGCGCATAAACATATTCTATAGATTTTAAATGATTGTTTCCACATTGTTGGCAGAAAAAAATAACCTTCATCTCATTGTAACTATTGCGCATCCAGACAAGTGACAAATTATAGGAAAACGCGTCATAAAGCTCTTCCAGAACTGCTTCAATGCATCATGGTACATATTCTGCAATTCCCTGGTTGGATGAATCAGTAGCTCAAGAATTTTTTTTTGTTGGTTGGTGGTTTGGTGATGTTTTAAGTCCAAGATCTTGCATATGTGTTTAGGATTGAGATCTGGTGACTGTGAAGGATTTAGTATATGATTCAATTCATTTCACTCTCATAAAAAATTCAGCCCTAGTGCTATGTGGATGTGGGCGGAGTCATCATGAAAGAGACCACGCCCACCGAGATAGAAATGTCTCATCATCGGATAAAAGCAATCGGTCAGATGAATGTTGAATTGAAGCAGAACATCCAATAATACAGGAGATTCTGTACCATAGTTCGCATGACTAGTGAGTGGTGTGAATCAAGCTTTTTCCGTATGCTGTATAGCAACAAACATGAGTGACTTCGCGTCTTATCTCCCAAACAGAACAGGAATTGCTTCAGGATTAGACTGCACACCTTATCAGATTTTGTCTCAAATAAGCTTCTGCAGCCAGAGACAATGGCAGAATGTTTTCAGCCAGGAATAAGTGGGCATAAACTTGTCAAAACCAGACCATTAAAAACTTTACAATGCAGGAAGAATTGAATTTTTGAGAACATCTGCAATCTTAGTAAGCAGACCGAAGGGTCTTTGTTGCGATCTATAACTGATCACGTTGCCAATGTTTGACAGTATTTGAAGGTGGGAATAAACCAAATACTTTAAATATATATTTGAGTGAAAGCTCATGGAATTATACCTGATTTTGATAGAAAGGTGGCTTAGTGGTTAGCACGTTCGCCTCACACCTCCAGGGTCGGGGTTCGATTCCCGACTCCACCTTGTGTGTGTGGAGTTTGCATGTTCTCCCTGTGCCTCGGGGGTTTCCTCCCCTGGTCCAAAGACATGCGTGGTAGGTTGATTGACATCTCTGGAAAATTGTCCCTAGTGTGTGTGTGTGTGTGCCCTGTGATGGGTTGGCACCCCGTCCAGGGTGTATCCTGCCTTGATGCCCGATGACACCTGAGCACAGGCTCCCCGTGACCCGTGGTAGTTCGGATAAGCGGTAGAAGATGAATGAATGAATATATATGTGGATACTGATTCTTGTTTCTTTTCAAGGACTATAAAAGCTAAGACTACATCTTACACTGCTGACAATTTGAGTTTGTTTATTGGACTAATAGAGAAAAACATTCCATTGAACAATATAGAGTAGAATGGAATAGAATTGAATAGAATACCACAAAATGACAGCAGAATGGAATAGGACAGAATAGAATATAGTGAATTGTCAGTAGAATAGAATAGATTATAGTGATATGGCAATAGAATAAATAACAATAGAATAGAGTAGATAAATTCAATTTTAGAACGACATATTATGGTTACATCAAACAGTCAGACACTGGCTCTGGACTTAATACTGCTCCTCGCTCGAGCCGATATTACACGAGACAAACGGGTTTAAGTTCAAGGTCAGAATCGTGCATGACCATGACACAGCTATTTTATTTTGGCAAACGCTTCGATACGTGCACTCAACTCAGTCCCTCGACATATTGTTGTCAAAACCCAAACCGTGTCTCGTAACCTTCTTCACTCATTTTGCATCCATCTGTCTTATGCTTCTGTTTCTATCGCTTGTAGATATTTTATTTATTCAGGATGTCTACTTTTCTGCCTTTACTGGATTTCAAATACAATGTTTTGAATTAGGAGTTTATGCGTATTCCTGATGACGACTCTTTGAGCTCGGTATAATCTGCAACTGGAAAATCCTGTGTGGAATTTCATCTCAGGATTGTCAGATTGAGTTCAAGATCTTTTTTTCAACAGCCAAAAAGATCTATGCCTTACTCAAGTGGAAGTGAGCTGACATTTATTTCCTCCTTCTGCCTTTGGTCTCTCCTTCTCTCTATTTACTGTATCCCTCTTTACTTTCTCTGCTTGTTGTTGTTTATTGTTTTCCCGTGGGCCCCTGCTTCCCCTCCTGTTTCTTATACCCCCTCCTTTCTACTGCCTTGCCTTTCCATCCCTTTTTTCTTCGCTCTCTCATGCTCTCTCTTTCTTCACACACACACACACACACACACACACACACACACACACACACACATTCATGCTTATATCAGCTGATTTATATTCAGGGGCGGCGTTATGACACAACTGAGTCTCCTGTCCCATATGTTTGCATGTTTGTGAGTCCGGAGATGTCATGTGTTTTCACAAGTAGACATGTGCTAGCATTCATTAGTGTATGAGCAAGATATTCTTAGAACCTTTGAAGTGCACATAATTCATAATGACAGTGCTGTGTGCGGACAAGATTCTTCTGAAATGTGTCTTATATTTTTTCTTCCACTGTACTGTGGTTGGTTGTCACTGCATCCAGATGAAGGGCCACCATGCACCTGCCCCCTGTGCGCGTCCGACTGGAGCACTTGTGTTCCTCACGGCGAGGGGCTTCAGCTGTCTCGAGACCTGGGTGCCACCTACCTGGAGTTACCATCTCTCAATAATTTCTTTGTGGGTCGCTACTTTGGCAGTGTGGTGAGTATCTTAGTATTCCAGCCAGTATGACTGTATATATGAGTACATCTAAATACTTAATATTCAGATGCAATTCTTATTGAGCTACTATAACAGTCTTATACTGACTCATACATTGCACTGATTGATAAACTGATCAAGTAAATTGTAATTTGTTAACGTTTCACTGTCAATCAAAATTCTTTGAGACCGAATTTAACTCATTTTAACATTTTATTTTTTTCACTAAGGACTTTTCACTCAGATGAATATAATATTTTTAATTCTAATAAAGTATTGTATGTAGACTACATCTTACACTGCTGACAATTTGTGTTGGGTCTATTGGAGAAAAACAGTCCATTGAACAATATAGGATGGAATAGAATAGAATATAGTGAAACAACAACAGAACTGAATAGAATCAGATAGAATATAGAGAAATGACAATGAGTTGAGTAGAGCAGAATGACAATAGAATAGAACTAGAATGTACATTTCCTGAAAAAAATTGAATGGTGCTTACACGTGGTAAATGTCCATGTTGTGCTAATTTTTGATTTTCACGTGACATCACCTGACATTACGTGACGTGACCAGAATACACGTGAGGCAGTTCCCCTCATTGTGCTGAGTGTTTTGATATGTCACTTGTCCACGTTGTGCTAAATTTTATTTTCACGTGACATCACATGACAATGGAACTGAATAGACAATAGGAAAGGATATTTGCGAAATTACAATAAAATGGAATAGAATATAGTGAAACAAAAATAGAATGGAACAGGGTGAAAATGACTACAGAACCGAATAGAACATACTGACATGACAATAGAATTGAACAGAATGGAATCACAATAGAATATAGTGAAATGACAATGGACAACCAAATGGAATAAAACAGAATACAATAAAATGAAAATAGAATTGTACAGAATCAAATGGCAATAGAATAGAATGTCGCGAGATGACAATAGAATGGAATGGAGTAGAATATAGTAAAATGACAACAGAATGAATAATAATAGAATAGATAAAGAGAATAAAATAAAAAATAACATTTTCTCTAAAATGTTCATCAGTTTCATTTTTCGTGCCTGTCTGATATTATTAACTTAGATTTATGACAAATATTTAATTATTTGTTTTCCTATCATTAGAAAAGCGGCACCTAACCCGGGTGCTGTAGATGACATTTATTTATTTCAACATTTTAAACTACATTAAATGATGCAGAAAAACACTCACTCTCTCTCACTCATTTTCTACCGCTTATCCGAACTACCTCGGGTCACGGGGAGCCTGTGCCTATCTCAGGTGTCATCGGGCATCAAGGCAGGATACACCCTGGACGGAGTGCCAACCCATCGCAGGGCACACACACACTCTCATTCACTCATGCAATCACACACTACGGACAATTTTCCAGAGATGCCAATCAACCTACCATGCATGTCTTTGGACCGGGGAAGGAAACCGGAGTACCCGGAGGAAACCCCCGAGGCACGGGGAGAACATGCAAACTCCACATACACAAGGTGGAGGCGGGAATCGAACCCCCAACCCTGGAGGTGTGAGGCGAACGTGCTAACCACTAAGCCACCGTGCCCCCTGCAGAAAAACAAGGATATAGAAAATGCATGTCTCACTGTCAACAATCCCATGTGTTATTTGTAATATAGTGCTATTAAAATAAAACATTTTACATTGTAGACAAATGAATATGCATTTTCACCTCAGGATATGTACAAATTCTGCAAACCGAAATAGATATTAAACAGTAAAATGTCTTCTGATAGCCCTAAAGCAAACTCTGTCTGTGTGTGCGCATTTAGCTTGAATACTTCATGATTCAGTGTCTGAAGCAGAGAGCGAAAGAGAGACCTGACAAGAGGCGGGGTCAACGGTTTAATGAGCCCCGCCCTCCGCACTTGGACCAACCAGGTACGAATACGAATCTTAAAATATTGTTTATAGACATACTACTGAAAATTTGTGTTGGCTTATCGGGCTATTAGAGAAAAACAATCCATTAAACGACAGGTTAGGATAGAACACAATATAGAGAAATGACAATAGATTAGAATAGAATATAGTGACATGAGAATAGAATAGAATAGAATAGAATAGAGTGAAATGACAATAGAAAATAATTGAATAGTGGAAACATCAATAGAATAAGTAATAATAGAATAGATAAATCAGTAGAACTGAATGAAACAGAAGATCAAATGGAATAATGGAATTGAATGGAATCAAGTAGAGTCGATTAGAATGGGATGGGATATTCCAATGAATAGACTGGGCATGACAGAGCAGATTAAAAGAAGAGAATAAAATAGCATAGAATGAGAATAGGGCAGACAAAAATAGAGTGGATTTCTAGAATAGACTTACATTTTACATTTACATCATGTGGCAGACGCCCTTATCCAGAGCAACTTACATTATCTCATTTTTATACAACTGAGCAATGGATGGTTAAGGGCCTTGCTCAAGGGCCCAACAGTGGCAGCTTGGTGGACCTGGGATCGAACTCACAACCTTCCGATTGGTAGCCCAACACCTTAATAACTAGGCTATCACATGCCACAAGACTGACTGTATTGTCACTGTAGAATATTAATGAAATTTGATTTGGGTGTGTATTAAAAAAGAATCATTTAGAATAATAGAATGGAAGAAGAGAAAAGAGGAGTACAATGAAATTAGATATATGTGTGGAATTAAAAAGAAAGATAACAAAAATAACAGCATTAATATAGCATTAAAACAGAAAGTTGTAAAATGAAATAAAAGAACAGAATAAAATAGAACAGAGTAGAATACAGTAGGACAGAATGGAATAACTGTATATTCACAGTACAAGTACAGTCAAATTTGGTTTATGTGCCAGTACTGACGTCTACATAGAAAATGACAGGAACTATTATTCTATTCTCTTATACATAAGCAGTAACTGCTACAGACGCAAACCAGCGACTCTGTAGAGCCTTTAATTCAGTATCTGTTCAACACCTCAGAACTGTTTCTGTGTGTGATAGCAGCTTATTTTAATACAACTTATGTCCAGAATTCATTAGATTTATTTTTATTCGAGTCATTTTGAGATCTATTTATGAAGAACTCCTAGGCGACGGGTTTGCTGATCTTTTATAGCGACGACTTTTACATTACTCTTAAATTTTTATGTCTGTAAATAGTTCTAGTGTTGTCTGGCTCGCTGCAGTCGTAAACTTCAACCAGGTAAAAATTTCACTCACAGTATGTTCCTTTATCCACCAAGTGTAAAGTGTTACACGTGTTAATACGTAACTGATGTTTAATGCCAACGTTAACGTTATATTTGTTAAAAAGTAGTGAGAAAGCAACCGGGAAATGTATTAATATTGGACCCTAGAGTGCACTGTAAAGAAAGATTTATTGAGCGGAAATGGCTAATTTGGGATATTGCAAGCAAGGCAAGGACTCAAGCTGTCAAATTAATCAAAAAGCACATTTCTAGACTCTATTGTTAAAAGGATTTGTATTTTGTTTCACTGTACTAGACTTCACTGTCGATGCCGATATTAAATGTATTTAGTAATAATGATAAAGCGTTACATTTGTCATGATACGTCTTTGCTGTAAGCTGCGACTGTGGTTCATGTGTAAGGTTTGTGTTGTGTCAGTTCCTGTAGTGTGTAAAATTCCCCAGTGAATTAGATGTGATGTGATAATGATCAAGCGTTTGGAGCCTGGTTTTTTAACGACTCTCATAACGAATGTGTAAGTAAATGCAAAGACATATGAGAACGTTAGGAACGTATAAGTGTCATAATATTAGTTTATAGACTGCAGGCAAAAAAAAAAAAAAAAAGAATGGAGCCAAATGCTTTCGGGTAGTTTGTTGACGCAAGCCCAGCACCACTTAACTCATTTTATGGAGCGCAGGACATTAAATATGAAGGCTACAGAATCCTGGAAAGCCCTACCAGAATGTGACGCTGATCAAAATCTTTGTGATGATTTATCATAAGCTCTGTATCTTGATTCGTCCTTCTGCACAAATTGTGACTTCTTTATGCTTTCCATACTTTATCATTCTCCCATGCCTTCTTTCTATTTTACCCCTTTTTAATCCTCTGCACTCTTATAATACTCGTTCACCATTCACCTGCCTCTCTTAGTATCTTCTCTTTTTCTCCTGCTCCCTTGACATGTTCAACTTTGACTTTCTTTCTCTTCTTTTTTTGCTTTCTGTCTCTCTCTCTGCTCGCACTCGCATTAGCTTGCACCCCTCACTGCAATCTCTCTTTTCTCCGCTTTCTGCTTTCCCTCCTTGCTAATTTATATGCATCACTTCACCATGTCTTCACCTCTCTGCTGTCTCGCAGCTCGTCTTCCTCCTGTGCGAGTGGAGGAGTCCAGCTTCTCTCAGGATCTGCAGTGGTTGCTGGAGCGTGGTGCACAGTTTGCTGATGTGGTCTTTTATGCTGGGGATTCTGGGAAAGAGCTGGGATGGGCACACGCTGCTGTGTTAAGCGCAGTTAGCCCCTATTTCAAGCAGCTGTTGGTGGGAAGGCAGGCATGGGAGAGGCCCATGTCCCGATGTGCTTGTCGGGAGAGAGACAGCCCTCACTCTCTGCTGTCCACTTGGGATGGTGGCTTGGATGACCTGACCCGGACAGACGGCCACCTACCTGGGCAGCTGTCCCGGCTGGTTGTGAAGGACCCTCTGCTGTGTATATGCATGTGGGAAACGCTTATGTTTCTCTACAGAGGTGAGCAAATGTAAATACCTGAAATCATACATATAAATCTCCACCATTATCAAGACATTGTGTACAGATTTGTTTCATTGCAGTTGCATGGCAGAGAGTTGTTAGTGCTTGCTCTCCTTATACATCGCTTACATAAGAGAAGGTTTTAAAACGACAGACCTTGGAAAAACGCACCATAAAAGAGCACACTTTCATTCTGTCCATTTTTCTAGGAAATGACTGTTGCATCTAATATTATGAAATCAGCTACATTTAAGACATTCAATTCAATTTAACGTGGCAACACACATACACGCACACACACACACACACACACACACACATAAATACAGTCCATTTCCAAGAAATGGGAACACTAAAAATAACTATAAAGGTAAAGGCAAGAGAGCAACCAAGAGAAGTTAGCTTACATTGGTTTGAGTCAAATCAGTATGAATCCTTTTCTGAGTCAAAGCAATGAATTAATGATTCAGACAAAATACAGCTAGATACTATTACTGTTGGTGAAAAATGCAACGTTTGACACAACATGGTACTGTATTTTATGACGCTACCTTATTATCAGACTGACGCATTACAACAGCTTGCTGTATTATAGCCTTATGCAGAGCACTTTAACTTGTGTTTAATCTTTAATCCTTTCATAAGTCATTAGCTTTGAAATCAGAGTCAAATTATGAGTCATAAGATTTGAAATCTGAGTCAAATTATGAGTCATAGGCTTTGAAGTGTGAGTCAAAATATGAGTCATAACATTTGAAATCTGAGTCAAATTATGAGTCATACAATTTGAAATCTGAGTCAAATTATCAGTCATAAAACAGATTAGAAGTAATAATCCTTGACATCCAGTTGAGCTGCCTTGCACTGAAGACTAAGTCAGAGTCCTAAGCTTTGAAGTCTGGCCAAATTAAAGCTTAGGACTCTGTGAGTAATAACCTTTGACTTGTGAGTTGTGAGTCATAAGCTTTAAAATATGACTCAGATTGCGGTGAGTCATAAGCTTTGAAGTTTGCAGATCTGATTTTGCAAATTGAGTTGCGAGTCTGAGATTCAGGTCCCCATTACTGGCAGCACAAAGAGAATCTCTATTACACTTAGACCAATCAATAGCTGCCTATTGAACGATGCAAATTTGAACGTCTAATCTCCAACAGATGACAAGACAGGTTAGATAAGGCTTTGAAAAAACGGACTTACATTAAAGATTACTTTTAAAACAGTAAGAAGAATTCAGACTTAAAACTAGTAACACTGATCGATCACATAATCACCTAGAAAATGTACTAGGACCAAAATCCTGCATGGTTTTGCTCCGTGTTGTTAAAAAAAAAGGTTGGAAGCAGATTTTCAATTGTTTCCATTTGAGGTAGCTTTAATTAATGCATTTTGTACAAAAGTTAATTATCTCATAACCATGCTGAACATATTCGATCCGTGCATAAATGGGAAAGGAAATTGTCATTGTTTCAAGGTGCATTAGTTAAAGACGCATCCTGAGACTTTCTCAGCAGGGAGTCGTTTGCCACTAAATCACTGCTCTAAGAGTAAAAATACCACTGGCAAGCCTCCCTTTTCTCCTCCGCTCCATGCCCGGATTTCTCTTTTGTGTTTCTGTAAAAGGAATTTTTTCTTTGTTTTATTACTGGGAACATTTTATATGACTACTTTTGTGTGTGTGTGTGCATGTGAGATTTACAGTTCTCTGTGTACATGTGACGGTACTCCTGTAACCTGGGGCTGTAAGGGTGATTAGCATGGTCCATAGGAGAGAAACACAAACATAAACGTACTGCACAGGGGGAAAAAAGGATGGGAAAAAGAGGTGCAATTAATATATGGATAGAAAGGAAAGGAAGAGAAGGAAGAGAGAGGCAGTGCAGAGACAGTAAGAGAGAGTAATAGAGATAGAGAGACTGAAACGTGTCTTCATGTGGGATGTGTTGCGTCTGTAGACGTGTGGTGCTGAATGCATAATGGTGATTTTACGCTCACGTTAGCCGTATATAAATGCCCAGAATACAAGCTCAGGAGAGAAGAAACATCCAATATCGGCGCTGTAAATCGTTAATGATGAAGGATTGAGTTGACCGCAGCTCAATCAAAGCTCAAGTCAGAGTTTTATGAGCGACAAAATTGATAGACACATTCATCAGTGTTACGACATGTGTAGCTGCACGAAGGTGAGAGTCATACCAATGCAACTGAACCCGCACTGATATATTGTGTCATTCTGCACAGGCTCTTTGTATTCTTCACTTCAAGGGCAGTTTTCAGTGTGCTGAAAAACACTGTAGCCGGACAGAAAAATCCTTCCACAAAAATCCTGCAAACAAACAGCCTAAAATGTCTATAAGGGCGATACAGGAGGAGATAAACAATTCTGATGGGTTGCTCAATAATGCTGCTGTGAGCTTGCCAGCCTTTGTTGTTCTAATGAGCACTGTCAATGATAGGGGGTAAAAGGCAAAATCTACTGCAGCCAGCACAAGCGGACATAAAGATTATGATCTAGCTCTATTTCACACAAGGTGTTATTAAAGCTGTCGGACATATGAGGAGCGTAAAAACAGCACCAAGCAGATATTTCATATACAGCCAGGATACAAGGTTCAGACTAATTTGAGAGTCTAGACAGACAAATCATGATGCTATGAAGCATGTTAATAGATCAGCGTGTGTGTGTATGTGTGTTTGTGTTTCTACACAGGGGCTTGGGAGTGGGAGTTTCTGGAGGAGGCTTTGGCTGAGAAGCTCAAGAACCCTTTAGCAATAGCCCAGCTGATGGATCGAATACGCTCATTTGTTGGGAGGGAAAAGGTAACAGGAGCTGTGCATACTACTGCAGCATATTATGGTAAAAATCTGCAATCCTACATTTTGGATTAGGGCATAAATCTATCAATAGTTTAACAATGGCAACACACAGCGAGATTGTTAGGGTTGAGCAATGCATCGTGTTATGAGGTCTCATCACTGGAATTGTAAGAACGATGATTTTTGTGCTGTTTATTTTTCATACCAGACGTTTTGTCTGGAAAAGGTTTTGTTCATACATTAAACCTAAACTTAGATTCCTGCCATCTGTTTGTATGTGTATATTACATCTGAAATCAAAAGCTTACTCTGTTTAATCGTCGGACACAATTGTCACTGATAGACTGCATGAAGCTATAGTAGTGTAGTCTGGGCTACACAGAAATCAGCCCCAGCTTCACGTTTTTATTCTGTTCTGTGAATTTGTATAATGACCATTTCTCAGCTTCTATCCTTAATCCACTTTAAAGCAGTTGCTTATTGCAATGAATCTGATGTGGAATCATCTAAAAATAAAACCTTAGGGCTTAGTGTTGCATTTATCCTTGGAAAAACTTTCTTTGGAAGTGAGTAATAACATTTAGAGCACCAAACACACTCACACACACACACATATAGATACACACACACAGACACACACACATAGATATACATATACATACACACAAATACAGATATACACATACACACAGATACACATATACACACACTTTAAAAGATGTTTACTGCTTTATATTTCTGCATGTAAAACACACAAACACAAACACACACATTAAAATATGTTTACTTCTTTGTATTTCTGCATGTAAAGCACACACACACATGCAAATATATACATACACATTAAAAGATGTTCACTGATTTATATTTCTGCATGTAACACGCACACACACACACACACACACACACACAAAATGCTGACGTAAATGTAAATCAGATCTTTTTGCTTCTGTTGCTTATATACAGTATAATGTTAACACCAGCCTCATGTGGGAAAGCCGAACACCACAAACCTCCAAAACAGGTCTCTCATTTTAATTAGGAGAGGGACACAAGAACATCTGCTAGAGCACAACTATAAGATGACTTGCTTGCTAGCTGCTACTTTCTTTTGTGTAGGCCCTCAGGGACACGACTGCTCCACGATCTCAGCCTGTTTCTCAAACATTGGGAAACATCTTCAACTCCCCTCTCTACTCCGATGTCATTTTCATGGTGCAAGGCAAGTACCTCAGTTTATTTTGCATACACATACTGTAGCCATGTTGTGCATACTGAATTATGGCATCTATTATCTAGATTATGAGACATTTTTGTGGCCTTTGCTTTGACAAACATGCGTGTTTAAATCATGTATGCATCGGCGTTATTATAAAATCAGAGTTCCTGTGGATCCTTGATGTTTTTTTTTGTAAACAGGACCTGAGCGCTTGGTTATTCCTTTTTCCCTACATAAAGCCATCGGTTTCAGATTTCAACCATGAAATTAATCTGTAATAAACCATGGACTCGAACCTGTAATTAATTGAGACTGTTGTTCCAAAGAACAAACTATTTGGCTCCTCTGAGGTATTTTTTCCTCTGAGGGAAGAAATTGAACATCTTCAATAATTAACAGAGCTCTGTTTTTGTTTTGTTTTTGTTTTTTACACTAAAGATCCTATATAGTCGTCTTCTGTATGATTATGGTCTAGCATTTTATCTTTTATGCTGCGTTATTTGTGATAATACTAGAAGGTATACAGAAGTTGTGGTGAGTGTAAAGCAGAATTGTGAGATAATACAATTTTCTGATTTCTTCTCCTCCAGCCTGTTTGTTAGTGTTCTGCAGCAGGCGAACTCTTCCGACGTTTATGGGAAGAATATGGGAACATAAAATTGAAGAACGCATTGCTGCACTAGCGGAAATTAAAATGATCTCAACATTGGACTAACAACAACAAAAACGTGTAAATTAGATAAGTTTTCAGCAATATGCAGTACAAGATAATGACTTCTTCATAAGGATGAACTTACAGACATTTTTCAGGCCAAGCAGAGATATTAAGATAAGAAATGGATGAAAAAAAAAAGCAGCACTAATTGAAGCAACACTGAACAAAACTGAGACAAAATTGTAACTAAACTACATTAATGATAGAGGCGTGTGATGTGGTATTTCAGTGCCACGTTATACATGCTTGGTTCATTAAGTAAAGAATAAAATATGACAGATGTGCTGATTCCTCTAATATGACAGCAATTCAAATTAATACACGTGCAGACAGCAACAAAGCAGGATAATCCATAATTAATGTCCATATAGGTTAAAGGTGGGGTCTCCTTTGTTTGAGAAATGCTTCCGAAAACAAAAACAAAACTAACGTGTAGCCAATGAGCAGAAAGGGGCGTGAAAAAAACGTGGAAAAATAAGACTCTATAAAAGATTAATTAATTAAGTAAATTAAGTAAAGGCTAAACACAAAACAGATGAACACAGTCAGGCAACAAACTAATCACGAGACAGGGATATAGATAAGATATATATAAGACAAAAGCACAAGACGTAATGAACAAAAGCACATAGTGAACCCAAGACAAAAGAAATGACAACATGACATGTGCTGAGAAGGAAATCACAGCAACAGCACTGTTCTATTGCTATAGTAAATATACACATATTTATAGCGATCAGATCTTACAGTCCAGATGTGTGTGAGAGTGTGTGTGATGTGATTTCCAGGGAGTGTCCTGCCTGCACACAGAGCTGTGCTTGTGGCTCGCTGTGACGTCATGGCAGCTATGTTCAGCGGCAAATACGCAGAAGCCCGGAACCGAGTAGTTCCCATACACGGGGTGTCCTCCGACACCTTCCTCGCCTTCCTGGAGTATCTCTACACAGACACCTGCTGTCCAGGTGAATCTGTATTCTCTGCTTTTACCTTGATCATCATGTCTTGGATCAGACATGCATTCTCTGTTCTAGTTTTCTGTAGAAAGAAAACAAACAAAAAAAAAAAAACCTAAGATTGAATTCATTAATGGATGCGTCACTTGTCTTTATTGTACCACTTGTTCCATCATAGCAGGGCATTGATGGATGTTGTACTTTTTGTACTGAACATAGCAGGCAGCAAGTATTCTTTCACAGATAAATGGTTCAGATTTGACTGCCAGTAGATGAAGATCAGTACAATATGACATACGGGTCTGACAGCTGCAAGGATGATTGATGGATGAAAAAAGAGCAGCTGGTGATGATTGACAAATGTGCATATGTGTGTGTGTGTGTGTATGTGTGTGTCTGCGTGTTTAGCCAGTGTGTTGCAGGCTATGGCGGTACTCGTCTGTGCAGAGATGTACCAAGTGAAGCGTCTGCAGCACCTCTGTGAGGTGTGTGTGTGTGCGTATTTGCAGAGCATGCCCAGTCGGGAGCTGGCCTCCACTAGCATCAGTGTCATCCGCTTACTGAGGAGAGCAAAGGTGAGTTCAGCAAGCACTATTTTTTTAACTTCTTAACTCCTTAATTAACTTCCTGCTCCAAAAGGACACTAGTGCACTAAAGACATAACACATCTTAAACAGTGACATTACTCACTGTTCTGAACTGCACTACACTCTGTGCACTATGTAACTTAAGTATGCACAAGTATCTATCTATCTATCTATCTATCTATCTATCTATCTATCTATCTATCTATCTATCTATCTATCTATCTATCTATCTATCTATCCGTCTGTCTGTCTGTCTGTCTATCTATCTATCTATCTATCTATCTATCTATCTATCTATCTATCTATTGTATTACCCATCACTATTACAGGTACTGTAGTAGCACCTAATGACAGATTCTTCCCAAATATCATTTACATAAATGTTTACTGCCCCAACCGCTGCCCTAAGGCGTTCATTATAACTGAAAAAACAACATGTATTTTTCTTCTTCTAATATGTCAATGGATTTCTAATGAAACTTGAATGAAAGATCATCAGCCAATCAGCTTCTTGCCAAGAACTGGCCAATGGGGGCACTACAGGGAACACAGTTGTTATGCAGGTGGTTAAAGCTCCAGGTTGTTGATCAAAGGATTGAGGTTCAAGCTCAATTGAGGACTGAGGTGCACTGCCAAGCTGCCACTGTTGGGCCCTTAAGCAAGGCCCTTTAACCCTCTTTCTGCTCTAGGGGTTCTGTTCATGTCTGACCCTGTGCAGTGACCCCAACCTCCAAAGTTGGGATATGTGAAGATAGAATTTTACTGTCATGTAATGTACTGTATGTGTGACAAAATAAAGCCTTCTATTTTACATGCAAAAGGTGCTTGGACCCCCTCAGATCGCAACTTGTAACTATATACTGAGGGACTGAGGAATTCTGTTCAATTATCAATTTTTTTTCATAACTTATGTTGAATATTACCCGGTTTCCTCCCCCGGTCCAAAGACATGCATGGTAGGTTGATTGGCATCTCTGGAAAATTGTGTGTGATTGCGTGAGTGAATGAGAGTGTGTGTGTGTGCCCTGCGATGGGTTGGCACTCCTTCCAGGGTGTATCCTGCCTTGATGCCCGATGACGCCTGAGATAGGCACAGGCTCCCCGTGACCCGAGGTAGTTCGGATAAGCGGTAGAAAATGAATGAATGAATGAATGAATGAATGAATGTTGAGTATTACTAAAAGTGATTTTTTTACTTGCTGGTAGGTAACTGACCCAAAAAGAATATATAAATAAACAAATTAGAAACATTACACATTGGCATGACCCGTGTTTGCCTACTCAACCATAATTGGTTCTACTACTTTATGATGCAATAACCCTTGCCAGTCAGACATTCCAGTATTTTCCAGTGGCATGACGTAACTGGGTGAATGCTGTTTTCTCTTTCTTTTTTCACAGTGTCACAATGCTGACCAGCTGTATGTCTGGCTCCTCCACTTCATTGCCAACAATTACCTGATCTTCAGCCACAAACCCGACTTCCTGGAGCTTTCAGGTGAGACCATCTGTAATAGCTGATCATATAATGACTACAAATAATCTGTTCAAAAAAATTAAATAAATCTGACCAAATGCCCTGAACAGATGTCTGTACATAAACCTTTATACAACACCATATGCTAGTTATGACACAACAGCTCATAGAAACAGGAAATGCTAATGCAGGGTCGAACCCCGTGGCATTCTGCTGTGTTGTGCATGATAATTTAAGGCAGAATAGCTTGAGCAACTTTTAAAGTACCTGTAAATTGAATGTTTTAATGGTTCATTCTTTCTGAGGATGACGCTACTCACAGAGTTCACGGTTCCATCCTGAGCTCGGGATAAAATCTGTCCGCATGGGTTTCCTCCAAGTTCCTCAGGTCCCTCCTTCCTCACTTATTTAGTAATAAAAATTCTAAGTACTAATAGTAATTGGTATCTAAAACGTAACAGACTAATGATCAGAGTTACGATAGAAATGAAGGCACGTTAGAATGAGCACGTATTATAATCCTGAGATGTGAATCAACATGTTCTGATCAATCAGATTTGTGGAATATAACATAATATAGTCATAATGGGTTTATTAGGTTTAATGTGTTTCGTTGTATAAATTATAAATAAAATAATGAAATATGTATAAACAATATATTAGAACAACTTCATTATAAAGATTACAGCTTATAGACACACCTTTCTGGTAAATAGTGATGGATTTTACTTAAGGTAAAAAAAAAAAATATATATATATATATATATATTTTAATATTGGGCTGTTTATTGTTTTTATTTTTTTGGTTTTGGTTGGATTGGTTGTGTTTCTGGCCACACATGCACGTTTTTTTTTTCTGTGCTTAGATGCAAAGAGACACTACACACGTTTTTATTCTCTACAGATTATTTTTAATGATTTGAAACAGAGGTACAAATATTTCAGGTGTCCAGAGGAACAAAAATTTCAATGTTTTTCAATGACCTTAAACATAACACCATGAGTGCGTCTCAATCAGCTCACTGCTTCACTAGTCAAGGCGCTGATCAGGGAGTCGCCCGTTTTAAGGGCTCACTCTCAACTGCAAAATCCTTTCTGTGAACTGAAATATTTGCTCCGTATAAAAAAAATTCACATAATTGACAATAATTGACAATGACAATTAAGTGTTCAAAATCCACTTGCTAGCCTATGATCTCTACCAGCCTGCTTTGAAATATTGTGACAGAAATGCATGTGATTAAGCTAACAAACGTGAATGACATTCAACTTTCAATGTTAACATATTCAAGGTTTTTAAACCTGGGGACTGATGAAGAAATTAGAATATCATCAGTGACCCCATGTGTAGTGTGTGAATTTGTGTACATAATATACTGCTTCAATATCAAGTGAGCTAAGGAGCTGATTGAGACGAGGCCAAAAATGATTTGGACTTACAGGAGATCCATGATGCCAAGCAAGTGCTATATAATCAATGCAGTTTATATGTCATGATCTGTTTCGATGTGTTTAAGTGGTTAATATTTTAGAAAGAGTGTAAAGCATATGGTGAAAAGGCACTGCGTGGGTATGTGTCGGGGGTGAGGGGGTGTTGCTGTGTTTTCTTTATGATCACAGTGTTGCTGTTGGGCAGAGGAGGAGCGGGAGCAGGTGGAGCGGCTACGCTGGCCCTCAAGAGGCTACCTGCAGGAGCTCAGCGAGTACCAACAGCGCAGACGGCAGCTTCGCAAGTCCCGCTGCAGCATCATGTGAGGTCCCACAGGCGGCACACTAAAGACAAGGACGAGAGAAAGTGCAAAGACGAGTCACAGACATGCTCAAAACCTCTGACCTTTAATCCAGTGACATTAGCACACAGTCATATAATCTCAGAGACCCCAAGCGGACACTGTGGCCTAAGACGTACTATGTTTCTCTCTGTGCCCTATGACACGGATCTGGCTTTGTGTACACAGAGATGAACTGTTCCTCCGAACGGAGACTATTTACTACAATAACCACGGAAGCGACACTAATTGAGCGGAGGTCAAGGACGATCTAAAGCTCGGAGGCCGAACGTGAAGCCAAAATCATGCCATTAGAGATTCCCATTTGAACAAACAGTAACTCCAAATCAATTTCTATTGGATTTGGAATAGAGTGTGAACACTGAGGTTTTGTAAAATAACACTGAAAGAAATTTCAAGCTTGAGGAAATATATTTACAATGTTTGAAATGTACGATGATGGAATATATTCGAAATGTCCCGATTTGTAATATGATATAATCAGAATAATTATATAATCTTTATATAATCATTCATATTCATATTATTTGCTTTGTTTTTCTTTTATTATAACATCCTTTAAAAACGAGTAGAGTAAAAAAATAGTGAAATCAGTTATAACTACATACGAAACATGTCAAAAGGTGTCTGGAGATTTTGTCATGGATAGATTATTCTTTTTCTGGGGGAACCTGGAGCCTATCCCATGAATTCCGTATCCACAGGACACCCTGGACACGTCCCAGTTATATGCAGGGCACGCACACACACACACACACACACACACGCGTGCGCACGTTTACACACTACTGCCGATCAGCTTCTGAAGCATGTCTTTTGGACTGTGGGAGGAAACTGGAGTACCCAGAGGAAACCACTGAAGCACGAGGAGAACATGCAAACTCCAGGCAAGCAGAGAGGAGAGGCAGGACTCAAACCCCCAACCCTGGAGGTGTTAGGCTAACAACTTGATTATCAGGTTATTCAGTATGGATATTACTACTTTTTTTGGTTTTGCTCTGGGTTTACTAACAGCTTACAATAGATTAACATTTAAAATAAAAACGGAGCTTTCAAGTCAGCTATTCAGTTACTCAATAGCAGCTTGGGTTGGATCTTCTGACTGAGATTTAGATAGCTAAATCTTTCGACATATCAATCTTGATATTTTAGCAAAACTGTCTAGAATTATTTATTCAGAAGTTCTTTATCCTGATCATGGGTGAGAGCAGATCTATCCCAAGAACACCAGGTGCGAGGTGTAAAGGCAATACCGTCTGGACGGGACTCCAATTCATCAAACATTGATTTAAACACACATTCAGAATTTAGAGTAACCAGTCCACGTGCTGTAATGTTTTCTGGACAGCTGTAGCGTGTGAGCAACCCAAGCTCGGGTTGAAACCCTGGCCCCGGGCACTGGCTTCCTTGTCGTTCCTCAGGCATGAAATTTACCTCCATATTCCAAATGTGACCAAATTCAAAGCAATATTCAAAGTGAGATTTCTGATGGCATGATTTCAAACTCACTCCAAGCTAGAATACGCTCCCAAAGTGTTGAACAGGGTAGGGTCAAACACATCCTCTCCAGAGATGTTTCACACATCCTCATGGTCTGCCATGGTCTCTTCATGGTGAGAATTTCTTTGATCCGTCAAATTACTCTTGCAAAACTTCAAATGTTTATTTTTTTTGCCATGAGATTATAATTTTTCGGCGATGCGAACTATTTTTCTAACATGTACATCAGGTTTTTATTTAGGGGAAATCTGTATGTATGTATTATGTATCCAGCATGTGGATTGTTACGTGCAGTCGGTGTGTTGGACTTAGAGCCTGTTTCTGGCTGTCTGTAGTCTAGTGCAGTTCTGTCGATCTTCATCTCAAACTGAATAAAGGCATTTTAGAAGGAACCCTGACGTGTAGAGCATCCTGAGCTCTAGTCTGTGTCTAACTGAGACAAAGTGGCCAAATCAGTAGGTGATGCCCTGGGCTGCAATTTATTTTTATCTTCAGAAGTGCTGAGCGCTGCGAGTGAAAAATGAATGAGTGATGGCGAGAGAGAGAGAAAGAGAGAGAGCGAGACTGAGAAAGATGAAAAAGCATGCTGTATTTATACTGTGTATTGTGTGTGTGTGTGTGGGGCTTACGCCAACATCTCACTGCAGCGCTCCAATTTTCTGCAGCATGCCTTCCAGTTTTCCATCTTTGTGAAGTCCTTCCACGTCACTGCCTCCTCCGATACACTTCTCACCTATAAACACACGTGGCACCTGCACAGCAAAACAACACAATACAACACAATTAGTGCCATACATCTGCAACAGCTGGATTACTACAAAAAAACAAAAAAAAAAAACCTAACATACACACATGGTACATGGCACACTATTGACACAAAGGCTGATTTAGTTAACAAATAAATAACGAATGTAGCCTCTAGTCAACCGTTGTGCAATCTCATTACACACAAACAAACATGCAGATAAAAAACATTTCTGTGGGTAAATAGAACAAAAACAAAAACATAGTGTATGATTAAAAAAAAAGGCAAATTTAATTTTAAAATGTAAAAAATTTAATTAAAAAAGACTTTACTTTTTTTTTTTTTTACTATGTATTAAAAATATCACATTTACTCATCATTCATTCATTTTCTACCGCTTATCTGAACTACCTCGGGTCACGGGGAGCCTGTGCCTATCTCAGGCGTCATTGGGCATCAAGGCAGGATACACCCTGGACGGAGTGCCAACCCATCGCAGGGCACACACACACACTCTCATTCACTCACACACTCCGGACAATTTTCCAGAGATGCCAATCAACCTACCATGCATGTCTTTGGACCGGGGGAGGAAACCGGAGTACCCGGAGGAAACCCCCGAGGCACGGGGAGAACATGCAAACTCCACACACACACACAAGGCGGATGTGGGAATCGAACCCCCAACCCTGGAGGTGTGAGGCGAACGTGCTAACCACTAACGACCATTTAACATACAAAAAGAAACTGGTTCTTAGAGAAAGTTGCACAAAATTCCCAGAAACAAACTGAAACTTAAACTGAAATATTCATAGTTCTGGTGTTTACAACATCCATACTGTATTTATTTCTACCTGTATTTATTCGGTAAAGTGACATTTTGGCACCCAGCCAAGAATTGAGAATCTCATTGCATTTTATTTGCTATTCCTAGTGACATTTTGTCTCTACGTCATCTGTTTATCCGCAACACAGAGAGACAACACAGAGAGATGTGGTGCCAGGTCAGGCAAGCAAAAGTCGACATAACACGCAGGAAACGTGCTACACAGAAAAGCATAACAACTCGGGTTTGATGGGCGTGGCCTAATGATGTGCGTCAGTGAGTGCGTCATCGACTCTATTACAAAGTTTACAACAAAGTAAACATAAGTAATAAACGCGTTAGGTTTTGTACAGCGAAAAAAAAAAACACCAAAAACACACAAAAACAGTTTAGAAGATGACTCACAGTCCTAGCGCCTGTAATCTGCTGTAAGTATTTCTGAATGTCGTCCATGTTGTCGCGACCGCTGATGTCGATAAACTCTAAATGTCCGGGTTTAAAGCTGTATTTGGACAACACGTCTTTAGCGAGCACGCAGTAAGGACACGTCGGTTTCAGAAACACGACCACTTTGTCTCCTTTAATTTGAGCTTGGACGAAATTCTGAGCCATGATATAAGTAGAACAAACAAAGCGACTGTGAAGACACGACGTATTTCTGCCTGAATCACGCTTCCTGAATGGGTCGTGTCCCAAACATCAGTGCGTAGTGCACTAACTAGTGAGTGAAACAAACGACGAGGAGATTTTGGACCTCCTCTGAGATGAGGCACTCTGTGAGGATCCTGAGGTATCTAGAGATGTTCCAGCTCCAGTTAGACTCTATACTAAAGAGGAGATGCAACTCCATTTGGTCTTTAAGGACAACAACCTCCTCATCAATACAATATTATCAGACTGTATATTTATAATCACACTCTCCAGTGTCACCCAGATGAGGATGAGGTTCCACTTTGTGTCAGGTTCCTCTCAAGGTTTCTTCCTTCACCGTTCAATGGAGTTTTTCCTCCCCACAGTCACCTGAGTCACCTCGGACTTGCTCATTAGGGATAAATGCAAACACATTTAAATATATCTAATATTAATCTTGAATTTTTGTATTATATTAATCTTTATAATAAAATTATTCTTTATAATAACCTTTTGTTTTATGTTTATGTTCTGTAAAGCTGCTTTGAGACATTGTCAATTGTAAAATGCACTATAGAAATAAATTTAAATTGGATCGAACTGAGCGCTGTTATGATATAATAATAATTTCCCTTATAGCTATGTTTAATTTTGTGGAATATCAACTTATGTGGTTGCAGAGTTTTCTCTTGAAATTTGACAATTCCAAATTTGTCTGGAATCTTAACGTTTACTGCTTTAAATATGTTACAAACAAAGTGCTGACAGGAAAACCCCCTGAAAAATCAGCATTTTTAAAAAGAAATTTACATTAAAAAAAGAAAGAAAATTCTTCTGTCCTGAAAGCATCATTTTCAAAAAACTTGCCTAAACGTATTTCACAAGAAAACAAGAAAACTCCAATCTTTCTTTACTGAAACCCCCCCCCAGATTATGAGCATCAGCCACGGACGTACCTGTTAATGAGCTATTACTATAATAGAATTAATTAGAATGAATATTAACCTATTATTTATGTTAATGTGCCTACGCATTTATATCATAAAAACAGCAAGCCAAATTCTAGGTTTTTATGTTTTTCCTTATGGAAATGTTCCTCTTCTTGATAAAAGTGTGTGTACGTAACCATTTTTTATATTGTAGTACTTCGGGGAATTTAATGATGGTTCTTGTGAATTTAACCTAAAGCTCTTATAATATTAATTACTGACAATTTCACTTTGTATTTTTTGATGTGGCTTCAGGAGAAACGGGCAGCCTTATATCTGAAAGTAATAGCCAAAGGGAAGAAATAGGATATGGAAATAATAAATATCTGGGACAATGCTGCCAGTGTCAATATCTGATATTATATTAAGCAGCTGCACAGGACTATTTTCAATTCAATTCAATTTTATTTGTATAGCGCTTTTAACAATGGACATTGTCTCAAAGCAGCTTCACAGAACATAAGAAATATATATTGCAAAAAGTATAAAAAGATTAATATTAGACTTATATTTAAATGCGTTTGTATTTATCCCCAGTGAACAAGCCTGAGGTGACTGAGATGACTGTGGTGAGGAAAAACCCCCTTAGATGGAAGAGGAAGAAACCTTGAGAGGAATCAGACTCAAAAAGGAACCTCATCCTTATTTGGGTGACACCGGAGAGTTTTTATTTTATTTTATTTTTTACCGAATTATGTCCTTTCTACAGTCATAAACACTCTGACAATGTATTGTTTAGGAGCTTGGTGTCTTCAGAGACCACATGAAGTTCATAACTTCTTTTTGGATGTGCGCGATCTTCAAGAAGTGGAACACAACTGAAGCTTCAAACTGAAAGCTTCTCTCTTCATGTGATAAAATAATGAGGTCTGCACTTCAAGTGCAATCTGCTGACTTGAGATGAAAAGGTCAAAGCATGAGGAAGTGGTTACCTCTAAGCGGTGCATGTGCAATGCTGCACTGTTGATGATGCTCCCATACAGAACACCACAATAGAGTAACGGACAGATGATGGAAGTGTAGTTTGGACCATGATCGATCGATAGATAGACCTAGGGTTAGCTACCGTTAGCTATTTGCTACCGTATAGAAAATATTTTCATTCTACTTTTATGACACCGACCTTCGTAAAGTGCTTCAATACGTCATACTGTGCATGTTTGTGTACATGACCATATGAGTTGTGATCTAACTTTATTTGTTGTGTACAGTAAATTGTTCACCATCTCTGACCTAAGAGAATCTCGTCTCGTTAGAGTAGCAGTTGTCTTCCCAGACTAATTGGTTAATGCTGATTAGCCGCTTTCTGTCAGTTTTTCCTCAGTATGTACATGAAAACACTAGTGGGTCACCTTCATGTTATTTTTAAAGTATTTGAATATTTCCACTGTATAATGAGTAGTCAGGTGACATGAATGTACAGTTGTATAGAATCATTAGCAAATCTGCTGATGTCAGTATTTATTCTGGTTATAAAATGAGCGATGGATTTCATCCCATATATTTGATCACATTCTTACTTAATAAGCTACTATCATTGCATTTAAAGTTCTTATTTTCATATAATAGTGACCACACATGTCAAGGAAGAAGCTTTTTTTTTTTTCTTTTTCCAAGTTCACATTTTATTGAACTCATGTAATGCATTTCTCAGATGAACATGTTGGAAATATAACACTCTCAGTAAACCCCATCCCACTTTTATACCATAAGAGGGATTTTACCCCCCCCCCCCCAACATTCAGCTTTTTTTTGCATGTTTCTTTTTTGCGCCTTAACCAGCACATAGTATCCGTTCCCTCGCTAAATGGTTAGTGTCAAACACTTTTAATGGTCTCTGCGAAAAAAGCAACAGATTTTCAAGTCGGAGTATTAAAGAATTTGATCTTTCTGCATAAACCTAAAAGTGGAGTTGCCAATGTTCGATGAAGGGACACCGTTTGGAGAAACGCACGCTAGGGACTAAAGAGACTGAAGGAGGAGTTGAAGATTGTGGGTGATAGAAAACCTGGGAGATAAAGAGCTGCTGGACTCTGCTAATTAATCAACGCACGCATTTGGCTTTGTTTTCCATCATCTAGTTCAGGGCCACAAGAGTAATGCAAGTGAAAGAATAAGCGTCCAGGATAAATGGAGAAGGTAAGGGGAGGAGTGAAGGACGCGTTATCTGAATCGACACACCACCTAACCTTCCTTCTCTTATTCAGCCCATACTGTATCGGAGCAAAAATACTGAACAGGATTGTTTTTTTTTTTCTCTTCTATTTGTGCATGAAATTGTCCTCAATGCTCCTTATTCTTACACGGTATTCACAAATACTACATTCAGGGCTGACTGCTGCAAAGTGTGACCCATATCCGGCTCTTTGCGATCGTCTCCTGTATCTACTAAGACTTTGCATATATCTGTAGGGATCAAATATCCTTGTTAGATCCGACTGCATGAGAGAAAAAAAGCGGCACATGCATTTCCCCTCAGAGCGTTTCTACATTTTCTTCCTCCTTTATTGTTTCAATAAAAACAGGAAGGGAACAAAGTGAGCTGTGATGCTAGTATTTTCTTTAAGGAAACTCGTTCCGCGTCATTGTACAGAAATAAGCTATATCAATAAGATGCAGTTTATTTCAAATCATCAAAACAATCGATTTTTTTTCCCCCAAAAAAATATTTGAACACAGGTTTTGTAAACAAAGAGTCCCTTAAACCTTAAGCATCTTTCTCCCCCCAATGTATTTCATGAAAATAAAGACTAGCTCTTCATATCTGATCACCAAACATAATTTGCTTAATGTCAAAAGTAAATTTGCAAAAATTCTTTCTCCTGAATTTAAAAAAAAAAAAAAAGTTTAACAAAAACAGCATGCTAGTCATTACTTATAAATAACTGTTTTGAAACGTATGGAATAATTAAGAATACATTTGAAATTGTAATATAGGTATGGCTCTGGTAGTTCTGCTCTTCTTTTTAGGAAAAAACAAACAACAACAAAAAAAAACAAAAAAAACACTGTGTTCTTTGTTTTTGTCTGGTGCTGTGGAGAGAACACACACACGCACGCACGCATACACACAAGCCATCCTCTGTCCTTATCATTCAAAGTTAAGAACATGTAACATAAGCCAGGTTGATCACCGATGCTCAGGCGGTTCAAAGGCCATAGCAGCTTTTTTGGTTTTCATTTTATATATTTTTTTTTTCCTCCTTTATGTTCTTTTATCCACATTTCTACCCCCTACTCTCACAAGCCCAACCCTCCCCTCATGAAACTAAAGAAAAAACAATACTTCCCTCTCTCTCTTCTCACACACACACACAACACACACCTTGATCGCTCTTGCACACACTCGTACATCATCTCAAAAACAAACACTGACGAGCTGTCGCTATTTTCCGTTGTCTCGTGAACGTGAGCGCGCTACACACACGCACGCAAATCACACACACCTTCCACGGATGTGTGTCTGAACTTTGTCACTAGATCACAGTCGTTTCTTCTGCTCCGGGCCCCTGGAACACGGTCGGACTCCACATCCTTTTGTGTAAACGAACACGTTAAGGCACCATTTGCACGGTGAGCAAGAATACTGCTGCTGCTCAAGGCAGGGTCCGGAGACGAGGGGAATCTTATGGCTCCTGGCTCCATGCTCCCCTATCTCCATTTACCCTCTATTTAAATTTTTATCCCCCCATAATTATTATTTTTTTTTTAAATACGCACTGGCTCAGCTGCCCCTGTGCAAAAGGCTTTAGGAAGTCATGTAGACACTGTATATTGTAAGGCCCCCGGCAATGCGTTTGCATCCAGAAAAGAAACTAAACCTTATATCATCCGTGGAATCAATCTTCTCCTTCCGTTCAAAATAAATAGATCTTCCTTTTTTTTTTCTCTTTTAAATACAGGTAGCTATATATATAGTATTTTCTTTGCTTTGAAAAATGTTTAAATTCTCTTTTTTTTTTTTGTCCTTTCTTTTTTCCCCCTTTTAAAGTCTGTCCAAAAAAAAGAAAAAGAAAAAAGAAAATAATAATAATAATAATAATAATAATAATAAAATAAAATCGAAGAAGAGTTATCCTCCTGGACATGCTTGACATCACTAGCAGGAAGAGTGGCTCTCCTTTCTTAAACAGTGAAGGCAGTGGTCAGAAGGAACAGCATGGAGGAAAGAAGGAGAAAGAGGCAGGGGGAAAATTATGAAATGTTGACTTAATAAATGGGGAATAGGGAACAGGCAAAAAGATCAGAAAGGATGTATAGGGAATAAAGAAGGGGGGGGAAGGGGAAAGAGAAGAAGAAGAAGGAAAAAAAAAGAAAACCCTCCAGGCTGTCTGATCCCCTGGCTGCCATTGGTTGTGGTCTTTAGGCTGAGAAGAGCTCTGATTGGCTGCTGGGGTCCCACTACTTTAACGCCAGGACTGCGCCCTCCGCTGGTCAAAGTCAGCAATGAGCCTCTTGATGTGGGCCAGCTTGTTGTGCAGGTACTCGCAGCGCTGCTTCTCTTCGTGGTAATTCGGGTTGTGCTGTAAGCAGACGACAGTTCATATGAAATAACTGCCGATGATTTCCAGGTCTAGAGATTCGATAATAAGCGACCTCTTAATCCAAACTCACTTGTTTGACTTTCTTGTATTCCTGAAGCACCTCTTCATGCACCTCCTGCAAAAGAAATGTCAAAAACAGCCGGTTAGCAACCGGATCCATATAAACAGCTGCGAAGCTTTAGAAAGCTCTATAGTGAGGGAAAAGCGGTGACATTAGGGACATGATGTGACATATAAAACGTCTTGTTCTTGCGTAGCTTTATCTCTGAAGTTTAGAAAGAACATGCCTCTGTGTCGCATTTGACTTTGATTACTTTGTGCAGTCATGCTACACTGAAATGCAATCACAGCCCTAAGTCACACACTTGGGTGTGGTTGGAATTGGAGAAAAGCTCGACACTGACTTGTTTTTTTTTGTGTGTGTGTGTTTTTTTTTTCCTCTTTGTTTCTTCGTTCCTACGGTTTATTTTTGAACTCTTAATGACCAGGTTGTAGTAGTAAAAGCTTGATCAAGAGTGATAGGACTAACATTTACACCAGGTCCTAGAATTCATCAAAATTGTTAATTTTCAAAAATGCATGCGGTGAAAATTTGTACCCTTTTTTTTGTTTTTATTATTATTATTAAGTTAAACATATAATGTGAGAGGGAAGGAAAGTTAGGGAAGGAATTTGATTGGAATGTGGTTACATGTTAAACCTACATGTGAAGCAAACTGGTTTCGTTTTACAGTGTAAACGCAGAGTAATTCAGGACAGTAAAGCTTTTAGGGCTTTAGTTATGGGCGAGTACTTCTCCATACCTGGTACTCTTTGGTTCCGGGTAGCAGGCGTCTGCACTGAGTGTCTAGCTTTGTGAAACGCCGTGTGATGTTCTCCACACGAGCGTGAAGAGTGCGATATTCGTCGTACTCAGCATTAAAGTCGTCCTTGTAGCGCTGCCGCTGATCCATAGATACCACCGCAGTGTATTTACTGCCAAAGATGGACAGAACACACACACACTTTCAGTTCTAAATCAGTTTGCAATGGATAAACAAATTGGATACCACTATGATATTTTTAATACATATTTAATACAAAGGGTGAAGTGCATGAGAATAAACTCACTAAGCATGTTAATTCCTTTAAAAATAAACAGAAAAACCACTAAGTAAACTTACGCTATGTAATCAGGAATAACCGGGGTGGAGAGTTCAGTAAGCTCAGGTTTGCTTGTTCTGTCTATAGAGAGAACAGGGTGACAAACAAGGCATCTTGTAAATGACTCACTTTCTTGGAAAATGACAGAAAATACTAACAAACTACACAAGTAGACACACCTAGAGCTGGAATTTCAATCATTCGGTAAGATTAATAAACAGTAGGTGTCATTATGCTACGAATGCCACAGTAGGTGTCATTATGCTGACTAAACAAACTAAGTAAAACACAACACACTAAAACAAACTGAAGATGATAAATCTCGGTGTTTTTTTGGGGTGGGAGCACGATGGAGCAGGCAAAGCCCCTGTTTTGTTATGGCTGCTATAGTGATGTGAACAGCTCAGTTGCACAGACACAGAACGAAGACCTCGGCATGCTTCGGGCACAGATGATGTTCAGCTGGCTTCCATGAATAACGATATTGCCAAGCAAACAAAAGTTGTATGGAGGATTTACTGGCAGTGACATGCACAAGGCAGGCAGCTGCATGAACTTCTGGATTACTGCACTATGTAGCCAAGCCTGTGACTGACTGGTCATTAAAGAAAAAAACAAGTACATGCTGCCATGGTATTGTTTGTAGTGCTCCTATGCGATGGCTAATACAAAAGCACACAGTACTAAAGGTGGTTCTGTCTTCATGCAACTCTTGCAGATATAGTCTATGCTCATTAATGACTTGACTTGGTGTCAAATGACACTATATACACAACTACAGGCCTGTTTGAGTAAAACCTCACCTTTGTGCAATTCTACACCTGAAGGGCTTTCCACATTAGATAGCGTGTGTGTTTCTGCCTCGGTGCGGTGTCTTTTTTTCGGCCTTTCTTCCTTCTCAGCCTGGCCCTCCCTGTGCCGAACGATCTCGCCCTCCCCTCTCCTTTCCCGCTCCTTGTCTTTGTGCTTCTTTGACTTCTTTTTGGGCTTTTTGCTACTGTTGGCTGCTGGGGATGTGGCAGAGGGTGGGAGAAAGTTGGAGCTGGGGGTGAGGGAGCGGGGTGCGTAGCATTCCGTCTCCTCCCCGCATGTGGAGCTCTGGTCCAGGGGCAGGTCCTGGGTTCCGCGGCCCTCGGGTGTGCTGGGTGAGTTGGAGTTGGAACCAGAGGGGGGGTGGGACACTGGGGGCTGGGACCCAGGACCCGGACAGGCTGCGTTCACTGGAGGAGCTGGTCTCTTCTCCTCGGTTTCTGTAGGTGGGCGGCGATCTGACGAGCTCGGGGCTCCTCGACTGCTGAGGTGGGAGATCCGGGGTTTCTTAGACATCAGAGGGTCGATAAAGTCACCCTGAGGCTGGCGCTTCTAAGAAAGAAAAAGAAAACAGCCAAGTTAAGTACATACACATGTCTAAGTAAAATAAAAACACGTCTGATAGAATAAATAAGCTAAACTTCCATAAAGGAGTCTGTAGCTCCAGTTGTCAGTATGGGATTTCTCCATACCTGTGGCGATGTTGGTTCTTTTGGAGAACTGCTGGATGACAGTGAATCTGCAGGCAGGCCTAGTTTACTGAAAATGCACAAGATCCACTTAAAAACAAGTTTAGGACACTTTACAAATCAGGATAAAATCGAAAGGCTGTAAGGGTATGTACAGGCAAGCAGCCGAGAAAAGTCACACTCTTCTAACAAACATCCCAGTTGTAAATCCACCTCTGCAGGAACTGGACAAGTGGAATTTGAGATTTGGTTTTGAGCTTGTCGCCTTCATAAAGGACAGTTTCATTTTCTGAATGTAAACTACACTCTATTATTATTATTATTATTATTATTATTAAGCCATAAAAATAGTTAGAATAAACAAACCCTTAGCCAGAGGTCACCAATCCATTTCCTTTCTAAAGGTCATTGTTGACCAAATGTGCTGGTATGTACTCTCGACAATCTGAGAGCTTACCGAGCTAAAATCCAGTCCAACTGAACACGCTCGTCCTCTGAGTAGCCGGGCCAGTCTTTCTGAACCTCGCGGTAAATGAAGTCCTTCAAGGAGTAAGAGTTATCCTTTGGGTTCAGATTCGCAACCTGAAAGGAAGGTCAGAAAGAACGTGAGACTATAAGAAAATTAAAATGACTGCATTTTTTATGATGACCAGCAGCAACCCATTCGAATTTAAATTGTCCGTCCTTGTCAAAAAACCCCAAAAACAAATAAAAAAAACACCCCACTCAAATCTTCCACTGAAAGAATAAGACACTCCGGGACTCTCGATTGGATGGTACATCGTTTGCCCTATTGTCTGGAAAGACTCTGGCAAGTCAGAATTTTATCCACATAGAATAGAAAAGGGGTAAAACCAGCCCTGGTGGTGCTCTTAGCAGCAGCTGAGACACTAGTATCAGTGAGCTGTATGTGGAAGGGACTGTTCCTCCGAGTGTGCTGTAGTTGAATGCATTTCCCACTCAAAAAATGTGGGCTAGTCTCCTCAAATCAATATTTTACATTTTATTTACAATTTATTATACTGGTTAAGGTGTAGGGTCGGTGTTCGATTCCCGCCTCCACCTTGTGTGTGTGGAGTTTGCATGTTCTCCCCGTGCCTCGGGGGTTTCCTCCGGGTACTCCGGTTTCCTCCCCCGGTCCAAAGACATGCATGGTAGGTTGATTGGCATCTCTGGAAAAATTGTCCCTAGTGTGTGATTGCTTGAGTGAATGAGTGTGTGTGTGTGCCCTGCGATGGGTTGGCACTCCGTCCAGGGTGTATCCTGCCTTGATGCCCGATGACGCCTGAGATAGGCACAGGCTCCCCGTGACCCGAGGTAGTTCGGATAAGCGGTAGAAGATGAATGAATGAATGGTTAAGGTGTTGGACTACTAAATCAGAAGATCCCAGCAATTAAGGGGTTAAAGGGCCTTGCTCAAGGGCCCAACTTAGTGGCCCTCAATTGTCTGTAAAATGCAATAAACCAACAGTTAAAAAGCAAAAAGAAATATCTATAACCAAAATAAAATTAACGTCTGCCAAAACAGAACAATTAGGGAACAAGTAGTCTCTTTTTATTTTAAATCCTTTGCACAAAGGAACAAATAATTCACCTAATACATCCATGGCCAGATGATAGTGGTCAGAGGAATCTAATCCGCTGTGATGGGAAGCAAAGTTCACCTCAGCAGCGAGCCATGTGACACGATCAGATTGACTTGTGTATAATTATGCAAAATGCAATCGCTCTTGGCATGGCACCTTTTGGGTACATATTCCCTATTATTACATATTATTTTGTTGCTGGTGACAAAAGTTTAAAAAAAAAAAAAAAAAAAAAAAAAAAAAAACCCAGGCAATTCTGTAAAACATGCTGACCTTTTAAACACTACACACCCTTTCCAGCAATAGTGTTACACATGCAACAAGACGCAGAGACGACGATCTGACGCCTTGGCACTGTTAAGCTGTTCTGTGTAAACACTGCAGCAGTCTCAAAGGAAGCAAAATAAACAAGGTGCATGCTGAATGATTAGTATGGCACGACTGTGCTCGCAAACAGATACGAGGTCGCTTCTCGCTTTCTGATGCGGCGGGGACGAAGTTTCAAATTCTCTTCTCATACTCATGTCCAAACAAGGAGAAATACTCGCCCTCAAAGCTTCTGAGATTACTCAGCGGTCACTCGCATTTCACACATAAAAATGCCCTACAAGATTGACATTTGTGCACTGAAACCCACAGGAGGAACTGAAAGAGGTCATTTGCTGGAATTTTCCCCTCATTTTAAACAGTAAACAAAGGGAGCAAAAAAAAAAAAAAAAACCCTTCGAATTCATTACATTTAAGTATTTTCAAAGAAATCCTGCTAGTGCAGGTCCTGGAAATCACATGTTTGAATTCTGACGCATGTACAGGATTAATCTCTAGTTCTCTAGATTAATCTCATGCTCTGTGTTCTGCAGCAGACATGCGTCATGCAGACTGCTTTAACTGATTTTATTACATGCTTTTATGCTTCGGGAGAGTGCAAAGTCTTGCAGCTTGCAGTCGTCTGGCTGAGCGGCGAGTGCTACTGTTCTGATTTGCTGTGCAGGATGAAATTTGCCCCGTCTGAGTCAGATCGATAGTGAAGGGTTTGTGTGATAACACTAGGTTATCTGTCAGGAGTCCACTTTACGCGTCTTTACGTATACGTTGGTCCCAAATATCTGCCGCTGTTTTATTCTTGTCGGTGATGGCATCCTTAAGCTGGGAAATATAATTTACCGATTGATGTTAAACGAGTGCTGGCAAAATAATGTAGAATTAGATGTAAAAGGAATCTTGTAAATGGTAGGACAATGCAAAGGACATCAGTAAAGTCCCAGTTTAGGTAAAAATAATTGCCAAAACAACAATACAGTGTAGATAAGCAGAAATACCAAAACCTGCATTAATACCTGTTCAGTCTCTCACAGCTTGTGAGCTGCATCAAAATTCAGCACTGCTTCGTTCCTCACCTTTCACAAAAGGTGCAATTGCAAAATTGAAGATTTCTGCAAATCTCTGCCTCCTGCACTCCACTGATCTCCTTCCACCGCCTTTCCTGTGCCCTTCTCACTTTAATACCTTTTTATTATTCTTTCCTGTGTCCTAATCCTTGCTGTCTTGTTACCTGCTGTAAGGTGCTCCCCAGGGAGTTGCGGTCCTTTTGGCTGACTCCGTCTCTCTGCAGCCTGGCCAGGACCTCCAGCTTCTTGTAGGAGCGCAGAGCCAGCAGGTGAATGATGCGCTCCCGGTATGGCCGCTGGGACACTGGGTTGTTGGTAAGGCACTTGCGGATGGTGTTGGCTGGGTTCATGGGGGTCGACCGTTTCCTCTCTGGGACCGGGTCTGGGGCTGAGGGAGCTGGCTTACGGATCTGCACCTTTGTACCTGTGCGAAAGAGAGAAGCGGCTGAGAACGGTGACTATAGATAGCGATCAGTTAAAGCCCTTACGTCGGCAGATAAAAAGCTTTATCAATTGGCCTCATGACACTATACAATTCGCTCTGTGGGAAAGAGATTTAAGAAGATACGTGTTTGACGGTAAAGCCACAGAGACAGCTGCTACACTGCACTGACTCAACATTTCCGCTGCTTTTCTTTCGCTTCCTTACTTCTCTGCTTGATGCAAATGCCCCCTCTCTAAATCCCCAGGTGCAGGAAGCACAAAGCACCAGTGAAAAAGATTGTAGTTAATAGTGCAGCACCCTGCTGTGACCAGAAGACCCAGGCCGCCCCTTGGTGTGAGTGGAGGATTTTGGGCAGACACTCCTGCAGTTATAAGACCATTAGGAACTGAAATGAGCTGCTGGTGTGGCTTGTGTGTTTTCCTGACACCTTCTATGTGCTTCCTACAATTAGCTCACGCTTGTTTCTGGTCAGCTACAGATCTATTGCTACAAAGCACTGGAATGTGTATTTGAAAAAAAAGAAAAAAAAAAAACTTCACGACTCAATAAGATTTGGTTTGTTTAGTAGAGAAGATCTTGGCAATTCCCCAACCGACCCTTCCTTCACATTTTCTTTGATCTATCTCTCTCTCTCTCACACACACACACACAGAAACAAAGAAATAATAAATAAAAAAAAAAAAAGGTTAAAAATATCTAACAGAAGAACTTGCTGGTAAAGCATGGGCAATGAGGATCGTCTGACCATCTGACAAAGAGAACCAGAGGCTCAGTGCAAAGATACACAGCTATTTTTATATCGTGTCTCATCAGGAATCATGTGTTTTTGCAATATTATTGTACTTAAACTTTGCCCTCATCCTTTCACACAAACAGAAGGATGTCAACGCCACTGAAACGCTCACACAGACTACACCGTTATAGCAGATGGTGCACTGAGATTCAATCAATGAGCTTCCGTTGGTGAGAAAGGCTGGAGCTTAGATGTGACCGTGAACACTGAGAAAATAAAAATAATAATGCAAAACTGAAAGTTTCATTCACTAACAGTTCCAGGACAGATGGCTATGGGTGAAAATGCAATCTGTACATCCAGGACTTTGTTTTTGAGCCACTATACACGCAGCAAACCTGAGGCGTGTAGATAAAAGGACCTGTACATTATGCCCAAACTGAGCCACCTGCCTCTGAATTGCCCTCCGGGTTTGATGACCTTGGTGCCCTTCCTGCGCGTGTCCTCCTCGGCCTGAGTCATGCGCTCTCTGGTCACCTGGTAGGAGTCGTTTGTGGCGCACACCGTGATTTTGTCCTGGATTGCCCCCAGAGAGGATAAATGGGGGGCCCCGGAGCTAGATGTAGCAAACACAAGCTTAAGTCACGGAGCGCTCACAATGACTAGAGGGTAGATATTTCATGGAAATGGGACACCTTTTTACCTGGACACATGCTGCTCAATGCATTCAAAGCTTCCCTGAGGATTGTCCTTTCCGACATTGGACAGGTAGAAATCGAAGATATGAGATCCATCCGAGACGTCAGACTTTGGAATCTTGATGCGCTGCGGGATTGCAAAACACCAGACAGGAGCAACTTGACTGATCTGATAACGCTCACAGACTGATGCATGAAAATGAGAAGATGAGATGCAGGAGATGATAACCAAAACAAACGGGAAAAAAAAAGAAAGAAGAAAATCTAATTTGCTATAAACTATATGCTGCAGTTTCCCCACTTATCTCCGATCATCCAGTGTTTGGTTTAGTACAACAAATATAAGAAAGATGCAGCTATGAATACAGTCATGACCAGGCAGGCAAATCAAACCTCTCGTAGCCAAGCTCAGTCCCAGGTTATACCCAGAGGTCTAATTAACCAAACTAAAAAAAACAGAAGCAGATGTATTACGAGCGAATTATGTAAATTAATATCAAATTTTAACAATAATAAGTCTTTATTTTTTAAACATCTCTGGTGACAAAGCACCAAAGACAAAGTCTTTAGCTATGCGTTACTGAAGGTCTAGCTTCTGTTACTAGACACCTTAATGACCTGACACACCTTGGTGTGTGTGTAGTGTAGTCTATTTACGGAGGTAACGCTTCTGAGTAACACACAGACCAAATACTTTTAAAACAATCTTATCAGGTAAAAAAAGTCAAAAGTACTTTCTTTCTTTGGGAAATTCTCTGGATTTCAGGTGAGAACCCAACCAACTGCACTAAAAAAAAAAAAAACCCTTATAATATTACAGCATACATGATTGGTTGTAAATTTAGCTACATGGTTGCAAACCATTTCTGAAGGTTGAACAAGCCACACATTTACACACACACACACATCCCATCTAAGGTCTTGTTACTTTCTAGACAAGAGGAAAGAAGCCGGTGTTGGACGTCGATCGTGTTTTGGCTGAGCGATAATGTGGTAAATGGGGAAAATGCACACGTTTAAACTGAACATGTGAAGACTAGATTAAAGCATGCGTAAAAGAAAAAAAACAAGACTTGGTGCATAACTGTATAACCACGGGGTAGTATTAACTGCCTCAGAAGAGCAAAAGCTGGCATGGCCTGCAGGGTCAGAGGTTAACCAGCTATTTTTATGGTCGAACAGTGAAAGCTGAAAAGCCTCAGACTCGACCCTCAGGGCAAAACAGACACTCCTACACACCAGGACTAGCATGAGGAGAGCTGTGACACGCAAGCACACACTCGCGAGCCTGGTAGCTGTTAGGAAATAAATATCTGTTTTCATACAGCTTCACTGAAGAGAAGAAAAAAAAAAAAAGAAAGAAAAAAAAAAAAAAAGACAAAGATTCATGCAGCTTATGATTTGAAGGTTACCACTAAAGAGAACATCTTGGTTTCAAGTGTCCACCTACCCCTTGCAGTCCTTGGAAATGTATTGTTGGCTGTGAGGACGGTACATTCTGGAAAGAAAAAAAGAAGAAGAAAAGGCAAAGTAAACATCAAGATGAAATTGTAGGCAGTCCAAACCAGAAAAGCCTCTTGGATCTACACAGTGCATATAGTACATACGAATTAGAACCGACTGTTTATTTAACATACGAGAAATGAGAAACAGGAAGGAAAGGGTTTTCTAAATCTTGTTAAACTACTCTGACCAAGCCCTACCTCGGCGCTACTGATCTGTATTTCTTCCCTGGAAAAAGCCCGGTGTGACACTGACTGACCCTTATTGTTTAAATGAATTGCTCAGGATGTCCGTATGGGACGTGGAGTAAAATCTCTGTTGTTTCATGTACGTGATCTACATTGTGGTGTGGCCCGATGTCTCATTCCATCTCTTTTCATTTAGCATTTTACAGTTTAACACGTGTTATATTGCGAAATGTCCGTGATCCAAGTAAACTCAGCGACGAGAAGAACAAACTTCTCCTTCAAGATAATAAAGAAATTCAGTATCTTGTGAAACCATGAAGCCTGCAACATGTATCCAAGCTGTTCCAATCGAACGCTCTGACCAATCAGGATGGAGAATGTGCTAGATCTGGGACTATGATGCTCGTTTAGTTGTTCTTGGATCCTCTGAGATCTTGTGTCACGGACACAAAGGCAAACAACGATATGATAATGAAATTTAAACGCGCTTTGTGAAAACGTGCAGTGGATGAAAATAAAGGGCTCCGTGTCCGCCATTTCGTCCTGTAAGCTCTGAATTAAAATACGAGTGCGTTTTTGATTCACGGTTAGTTGACTCATCGATCGTGAGTAGACAGCAGAGACACCGTCGATTGGTCATCCATCACATGTAGACAGCTGCGACAGCCGTCCTCGGAGACCGCGTGTGATTGGACGCGTCTCGTCTGTCTCTTGAACAACTGCATTTTCCTGAATGAGTCACCGAGGGCATTGAATCTGTGTGACGTCAGGCGTTACGTCATTCAGATGATGCTGAGGGCTTTTGCAATTGCAAACCACAAAAAAGAATTGTGCAAAGCAAAGAGCCACATTTCCGCACACATGTCCAAGGACTCATATAGTACAGATTGAATACATTCTTAGAGGGAAGACAGAAGGATCCAAAGAAAAGAAACTCACTAATGAAATTCAAATCCTTTACGCTCCTTGTACCTTTATACCCGGAGTTAAAACTCAAAAGCCTGGTGTTCTTCCCCCCTTCTTGTTTTCTACTGACTCACAAGCCTATAAATGTGCAGGTCAAACTTCACCTAGATAAACTCGGCACAACACGAAAACAACCAGAAAGCTACAAGCAACAAACGTGTCTCTCAGTCACCTTTCTTTTCTTCCGAATACATGTTTAGTGCTAATTTAGCAGGGAAAGACGATTGCAGACGTCTGTTGTGTCACCGTGACGACGGCTCAAGATGCTGGCACCTTTTGTGGCCGTCTGTGCTTTATTTTGGCTTCGGAACCTCATCCGTAACCTCTTGTGTCAGTACATTGTGACTCAAATAAATCCTGACTCAAATCTGGACTCTTGTGGTCAGCAGATCGGACGAGTCAGTGAGTTCAAGGAGTACGTTCGGAGCTGAAGATTTCTAGCACTGCTGCTGCATGCGACTGCAGTCTGAATGAACAGAAAATAATGATTAGCTGTTATTCTACTGCTCAAGCTGTTTGATAGTCTGCCACATGATCAGGCTCAGGAATAAATAAAGAAATAAATTCTGAATAAATTGTTCTAATAATGATAAATTTGTAATAATAAATAGTTCTGACCCGTACTACACACTGTACACTATGCACCTTAAAACACTCCGATTTGCACAGAACTTAAATTTATTACTTTTTAAAATGTTTTAGCATTTATTGGATGCCTTATTGCCAAGTTAGTGAATTTATCTATCTATCCATCCATCCAATAAAAAAAGGAATTACATACACAGTCAAAACAGCAAAATAGACTATGAGACCAGATTATTTTACGTAGCTAGCACATGTGCATTCACTAAAATGACGGTAAAAAAAAAAGAAAAATAAGAAAAAAAGAAAAGAAAAGGAAAAAAAAGGCAAGATAGCAATTTAAAAAGTAGTCAAAGATAAACGTTAATTTGTTAAACGGTTAACATCTAATTTTACAGTCTAGACCTCTAACGTTTGCTTGAAAATGCTTGGAAATTTTAATCACTAATACACGGCCAAGAACTGATTACTGTTACAGGGGTGTTGCAGATGACCACCTAGAGAGCTTTTCCCTCAGGATGATCTCACATTCACTCCTCTCACAAAACTCCTTCTTGTAGCTTCAACAACTTTTTAAACCAATGAGTATTATATGCTTACAATGCTTCTTTGTCCAATAATGTTATACCCGGAGGGTGAAGACTTTACCTTCAAGATCCTGAAGCTTATAGCCAGAAAAGTGTAGAAAAATAAAAACGCAAAACACTAGAGTGAAGCGTTTAGGTTTGTGACTACACTTGAACAAGTTTTTTTTCGCTTCCCTATGTGGTTCCACCACAAATGGTGCTCTAGTGTACAAATAGTGCACTTTTTGTGAGCTCTATGGCATTGTGATATCACACCCAAGCAAAAGCAAAGACTACCGAGTTTCAAGTTATGTGTGTGCTCGACGTGGGGGAAAATGATCGCTGTGGGTTGTCTTCGAGCATTCTTCTACAGTCTTTAAATATTCTATATTGAAGCTTGTCTCCTTGATATATGCTTACGGATATCACTGTCTGTGGTTTATGCAAACAACATGGCTGATAAGTGCTTTTGAACATTTAGTCTGTAATTAGCGCAGATATTATCAGCAGGGTAGTGGAGACGATCAAAAAAAAATGTAAATAATATGAACCAAACGAATAAAAAGATTGTGGGTTGGGAAATGTAAACTTGTTCCATTCGCACACTATCCGGGGAATCTTTTTAACAGGAGAATTATTTATTTGATGAAGAAAATTTGGATAGGTATAACTCATGAATAAAAAGCCTTAGAATATAACGATCTGTCTGAAAATCTGAAAGAAATACAGAAAAAGTAACACCCAAGTCAAATATACATGCAAACTAATTGTCTTTGCGCGTAGAAAAACAAATTGAGCCGAGAACAGGCTTTAAATGATGTCGAAGCAAAAACATTTACCACGGAAAAGGGAGGTTTGGGGGTGTTGCGAATAGGACAACGCGCTAATCTAAACCTGAAGTAAACTTAGCAAAACACCCGCACCACTGCCAGCTTCCAGTTATATTCAAATGATAGTAGGGTGCTTTCGCAGAGGCTTGTACAACCAGATCAGATTCATGCTCCCCACCCTCCAAACACAGCCTCGCTGCACATATCCACTCAGCGCTGCTCACGTTACAGAGCGCCAGGGAGAACCAGGCCCAGACGGTTCTCCTATAACTGTTAAATCACCACATATGAGCCACAGGATGACAGGAGAGAGCGAGAGCGAGGTTTGCAGGACTGCAGCCTCAGCATTAACCCTGCTCTCTGCTTAATCGAGCAAGATAAGCTACCAAGATTATATCGCAAATAAATTCCTTGCTTCGACACGCCTGCAGCTTCTGAGATCAACCGGAAGAAAATATCTGAGTGCAGACACAAAGACCTACAGGTTCAAGTCAGCATATTCACCGTCATTGGCTCATGCATTCCTTCGGTTCTCTTTGCCCCTGCAGCTACAGCTGGTCTTGGCGCACCTCCAGATAGACTGAAAATGACTACCAATGATTAACAAATGTTCTTCACAAGAACAAGCCAGGAGACAGCACAGATGCCCAACAAGCACTTGTAAACAAAAGTCAGATAAGTACATTTCGCAATAGAACATACAGGGGAATATAATAAGAATAAATCTTAAGGGTCAAGAAAAAAAAATTGCACTTTCCAAAGCTTGTGTGTCAGTAAGCCGACTAGAGGCTCAACAGAACGCAAGCTGGTTAGATCACGTATTCAAGTGTAAGGAGAGGCTGGAGACGTTGTGGAATTCTGTAGGGATTGATCTTATCCTTTAAAAATAAAAAGCAAACCACCAGCGAAATTATTTATACCATGTAAATATTGTTGAGGATGCCAAGTATAACCAGGCAAAGCAGAAGCTGGAAGAAATATGTACAAACTCCATTTGTACCACAGTAGAGAACCATGTGTAGACAAATGGTATGTTTATTAACTAGCCAACAGGCAAGTAAAAGTTGTGCTGTATAAAAATCATCGTCGATCCTGAACTGATGTGTGTAGTGCTGCAGTTGGTGGGGATCAGAAACGTGCGTTCGAGCTACAGCATACGCCTCCGAGAAGCACATCGTGTTTAAACTCGAGTATGAAACGAACTCTCGTTTTGTAGGTCAGTAGGATATAGGGTTAATTTTTTCTTCTCTGCTTAATCTGATACATGTTGCAAAACTGCTGAATGTTCAGTCAAGGGATTTCTGAAAGTCGTTCTGATAGTAATTGAATTTTGTGTCATTCCAATCTTTTCATAGGACATTTTACAATATTCAGCACTCCGTCCGACCTGATCGGAGGGCGTTACTCTGTGGTCAACACGCCCTGTCTGGTGTCTGGTGAGGCAGGAGCAACGTGATGAAGTGTTACGTGACGACAGCAGGTTTTTCTTAACAAAAAAAAAACAAAAAAAAAAAAAAAACTTTTAACCTTTCATGAACTGGTCATATTTTGTGTTGAAACTTTAATCACTGCTATGAGTGTAAGCAAGCTTCGACAAACCAAAAGAAGCGAGTGTGTTTAGTCTGACAACCAGGATGCCCTGATGGGATGCTGTCAACCCAACAGATGAAATCATAAACCCTGGTAGGACAAGCACTACATCTGTGGTTGTCCACTGGAGGACAGCTTTTCAGTTTGGTAGGTTGAACTGCAAGGTTGAGAAAGGGGGAAAGATAAAAACAAAAAAAAAAAAATCAATTAACTGGCTGCAGTTCACGAACAAATCACATGGATGTGTGCAAAATTATTTCCCTGAAAATCCTCATCTAGAAAGCAATGTTTTGGAAAGTAATTTTTAGTTCATTTACATGGCTTACTCAAGACAAAAATAATAACCGATTTAAAAACGAACATTGTATGCCTTTTTGCTTCGCCTCAGTTCAGAGTCCATGGCACCATGAAAACTGGCAAGGTGTGAAACAATATCATATCAAACCTATGCGTATTATTTATAGCCATGAAAGGTTAAGCATTAACTCTTGTTGCCATGCAGTGTTAGTAATGTCCACTGCATATCCAGACTTTAGTCAATTGGACCATCACGAACCGAATACTCTTCTTCTAATTGATAAAATGTAATGCATTTATTTAGAAATTTCTCTACTGAGATTAAAAAAAAAGGTTCAAATGATGTGAGCAGTGCAAAGAAGTGGGGGAAGAAAATCATGCTTCATCATGTCCTTTTTGAATAGTGAGTGCTGTAAAGCCTGCTGTGGCTTTAACGCAAAGTCTGCCTCGTAAGCACTTTGAGTCAGTGTAGAGCAAAAAAAAAAAAAAAAAAAATCAGACAATGTGACTGTTCATGAGGCCATGGAGCTCAGTTCTCTCCGTATGCTCACGTCAAGCAATTCTCCTCGCTTTTAAAGCTACAGAAATGTCCAGAAGGGTTCAAGAGCTATGAAGTCACTTAGTATATATGACTTAACCAAATAGACTCGTCTCAAACATTCATTCATCAACTCTATACTTAACACGCAAATCATTATCTCATTTTTCATACTTCGATACGGAAATATACTTTTGTTTAGCTTTCGACTCGGTAGCTAGCTAATTATTTAGAAATCTTAGATATCAGTTTAACCGACTAGCATAACAACGAACCGTCAGATAAAAGACCAAATACAGACAAAAGCCTCAAATATATAAACAAACAAACAAACAAACCGTTTGTGTTTAAATCAAGGAAGCGAACACGGTATATTTATGCTAACAGAAAAATACGACAGTTTGTGATTTACTTCAATTAATCCTCTTAGCTAGTTATCTCAGGTCCATGTCACCTGGCTAGTCAAGTTAGCAAAAAAAAAAACAAAAAAAAAAAAAACGAAGGATAGCGAGCAAATGTGCAAAAATAAACCGACTTGTATAACAGCTAACTCGACCTACTACTGGGTTAATAATATTTCGAAACTTTGCTATGCAAATACAACAACCTAGTGAAGTGCCAAGGACTAGTTTCAACCTCATCAAGTGCTTTTTTTTTTTTTTTACCCCTCGAAACCTGTTAGCTAACTATATTGCTGTCTTCGGGATTGCTAAGCAAATTAAGCCTAATCTCAAACGGGTACCGTTTTATACACAAACGCCCTATATAGGGTGCAGGGGCAGTTATTTAAAACCCTGTGTATCGCTCCTATATAGGGATCCAGCTGGGGTTCAGACTTAGCATTAGGCTTAGATTTCGAGGTAGTGACATTAAGACGGAAATTTAACATTTAAATCGCTATAAAATGTCACATTTCTCCTTTTTCACTTCTTCATTAACGGCCATAGCGTCTAAAACAAAATCAATTCACACACCAGATTTAAGAAGAAATTAAATCCTGGCTGTAAAAAAAAACTGCTAACTGCTAACTAGCTGCCTACAATCACACACACGTTAAGAAAACCGTGTTGTTAAATACAAACGTTAAAATAAAACACATTCTCTAAACAAAACGATCAATGATTACACTTCATTCATTTACTAATCCGGTTGCCGAGTCGATTATAATTGCATAAAACACGACAAATAAAGCTGATTTGTGTAGAAACGCTAACTGGGAAAGGTGTTGATTACAGATACACAACAGTTGACAAACTTTGTTTAACTCGGTCGCTTTTATGCGTCTTCGACAATCGATGCGTGATAATTCGGTACAAATCAAAAAGCAAACATAAAATAATAAATAGTAATAAAAAAAGTACAAAATTGTGTTGTTGTTTTTTTGCGTGTTTAAACCGAAGTCTATTGTTTGCTAACGTTAGCATTGCAAAGCTGGCACCAACCACAATTCCGTGGCTTTTTTAGTTAGCATGAATTTTCAGATACAGAAATCAAACCTTTATTTAATGTCTTTGAAATCAAGTCTCTCTTACAGCGTGAAGGTTTTTTATTATTTATTTTTGTCGATGTCATGTATAAAAAAAAAAAAAATACCAAAACAATGATTAAGACTTTCTAGCTGTGCTTTTTCCTTCCTTCTGGGCAGCACATTATAGTGCGTGGCACCGCTGTCTCTTCATCCGACTCTGGACAAGTTTATTAGACGACAGTGAGAGGTTTTAAATCACCCGGACCTACCTTACGGTTTTGGTAATTTTCTAGCGCTCGTATGGCCGTTTCAGTGAGCTTTACGTGCAAAACGGTGATTCTGTCGGCATTGCGGCCGCAATTGAGTCCGTATCTCCCGTCCACGGAGAGAGCGGCCATCTTTACCAGCCTGCCACCATCGTCCCTCTGACGTAGAGACTAAATCAGCCAGCGCTTCTCTCTCTCTCTCTCTCTCTCTCTCTCTCTCTCTCTCTCTCTCTCACCGAAGGAGGAGGAGCTCTCACACTCTCCTTTTTTTCTTCTCCTTCTTCAGTCCTATATTTACAAAAGAAAGAAAGAAAAAAAAACCCCAAGGCCACTGGTTATCGAGTGTGTCTCGGTCGATCTCTGACTAGTTGACTAGTCGTTGTGTGTGTTGCAAGCCAGTATTATGGATGCCGAGGGAACGAACATCATACCGTGTTCAGTGTTGCTATGAGTTTCCTTTCAGGGGAAAGTTTAACGCATGCTCACAAAAAAAAAAGTATCTGGAAGTCGCCGCGTGACGTCACGCACACGCATTTGCATATCCTTTCAGTCGTCATGATCGTATGCATGTCGAATATCCAATCACGTGGAGAAGAAAGATTTCCTAGATTTATGTACGTGATATTTAGATTAGGTTAGAGATTAGATTAGATTAGATTAGATTAGATTAGATACCTTATACATCCCAATAAGGAATTTCAAATCAAATCAAATAAATTTGAATTTACAAATTGCAGCAGTAACTACAAACTTAGTCAATAAGGCACGGAATAAATGCTAATCAAGTTTAAAGTAATGCGTTTAAATTTAAATAGTCCCGTGCATATTGGTGTGTTAGGGTTTGCATTGTTTATATTGATTTATAGTCATGTATAGATTTATATATGACTATAATTTTCTTATTAAAAGAAGACATCTGTAACAGTTTTAGGCCCAGTGTTAAATAAATTGTGCATAAAATAACAATATTTCAAGATTAATGTCAGAATATTTGAAAAAATATATGTATATCGTTATACTTAGACCAATTTATAATATGATTTAATACACAATACTAATAGCACAACTGATCAGATTCCATGGACACACACACACACACATGCACACACACACATACACACCCAGGTGGACCTATGATAACCTGGACTGTTCTAGTATATCTAGTATATTTGATCCAACAGCACACAGATCGTACACACCAAATCAGGATATTCATATACTATTTATAATATGTATTGGACATATAGCAATGTGCATATCCTGTACTAAGAGTTCCTAATGTGCTGTGGCATATGGACACATTCAATACACTTCCACCTAAAGATGATGCACTATGCCATAAGGCATTATGTGTTACAGCTGTTATGACACAGAAAAACCTCTGATGGCCTTCAAGGTGAACTCCTTCAAAAAGAGAGAACAGTTTCTGTAAGAGGTTTCCAAAATTTACTCTCCAAATATATCAATGTAATTCTCAAAATCTCGAAAAAGCTGCAAAGGAAACTGCTATAGATAAAATAACTTGCTTTTATTTCTATTAAAAGAAAATTTCAGCTCAGAAAGTCTCTAGATTTTTTTACTTTTTTCATTGGAAGTTCTTCAAGGGATTGTCGCTCTTAAAAAAGGGCGCTAAATATAGCGGCTCCGTATTTGTCCCAATAAGTTTACCTGCTTGAGATGATTCTAGTTCATCTAGACTACAATATGTATGATGCTTTCGTTTTGGTTCAGAGCTGTTGATGATGTTCATTAGAAACACAGAAATGAGTTGTTTCTATGGTGAGTGTTGTTGCTTGAAACCTAGTACAACAAGTTAAGCAGCTACTACTTGTCATGGTAGTTATAAGGTAATTACCAAAAATAATCAGGAGTTATTTAAGGAATAAAACACACTCTGGGATGTTGCTGCTATAAGAAAATAATCCACAACAGGGAGGGTATTTTCCAACAGCTGCACGTTCTGAGCAATTACAACATTGAATTTATTATTGAATGAACCTTTGTACTTTTTATATGTTTATATGTACAGTTTATAGTTACACTGAACAAAAAAAAAGCTTGCATGATTAACATGTCCTTAAAAGCATTGTATATTCCACTCCAGTCGCATTACATCATGAGTACGTTTGTCATTACAGGTTGCCTGTTAAAATACGATAATTCGTTTCTTAGCTTTGTGCCTTATTTAATTAGCATAGGTTACAGTTTGTCCAGAGGTAATGATAGTAATTAAACGAGCATGTTTTCCACTTTTTAAGCTAATTGTATTTTTCTACAATCAAAGTCTGCATGGAGATCATCCTATGTGAAAATGAAAAGATTTTTTTTTAAAGAAATATGAATACGTACTATGACTGTAGTAACGTTTAAGAAATATTTTTTCCTTTTAATGTCCCAGAATACAGTGTCTTTTCTGCTCCATCAGTCAGAAAAGTGTTTACAAATGACAGGCTTTCAGTTGACAGATGTCAAGGCATGCCTCAGGGGCATTTTTTATACCCTGCATACACACCTGCACTATCTCACTAAGCCAGTCCTGGCAATGTGATCATGTTTTGGTGTGGTGCAATGAATGGTCTCAGACTGGGTGTGGGGGTGGCTGTGTGAATCCACCAGATTAGGCCAAGCTTACAAAAACAAGTTGCCACACCCTGAGCTTATTCTGTATGTCCACACAAGAAGCTGTAGGAAAACAAATGCATGTGTATATGTTTGTGCAGATTGGCATGTAACACAGTAAGAAAAAAAAGAGGATTAGGTTCTTCAAGATGTGATTTCCACCGGTGCGTGTTTAGATTTGAAAAGTGTGAGAGGAGCTGTCGGGACAAGCCTCTGTGTTATACCTGAGAATTACTGAATTCTTCAGCTTATGGGAAATTCAGTGGTGCAGTATGTTGTACTGCTGGAGTTAGTCCTAAAACCTGGAAATTAGTTAGCATGGAAATTAGTTAGCACCTCCGGTGGTATGGTTTTTTATGGTTTTTGGTTAAGTGCTTGATACGAATGTCTTCTAAAAATGTCTTTCTGTCTACTATAAAATGTTTTATGTAAGATCGGATAGATAAATAAAAACTCCTCACAATTTTGTTATTGTAATATTATTTCAGAACAATGAACAGATCCGAATTATTTTTATTAATTATATAAATGCTATACAATTATATAACATGTATGCATTTTTTTTTCTCTTTGACCCTGTTTGACCCAGGATGCCAGTTGTAATCTTATTGAGTGGGAGTGTTCAACCAGCTTCAACCAACATTTAACCTAAAGAATCATCAGTTTCTTATGAAATCCTCCATTCACAGAAATTTAAAGGCATGCTCGTTGTTTGGATCCATTTGTAAGTCATTCAAGTATTAAAACCCAGAAGTGCGACAGAGCTTTGATTAGCTTTCATCTTTCTTTTCATATGAATGGAAGCTCGTCCGCACACCTGTAAGCAGGACAATAGCTGATAGTTGAGACGATTCAGACATGTTAGAGCTTGATCACGTTTCTTCTCTCGAAGTACCTCATCTTTGTTGACACAAGTAGTGCTTATCCTGGTGAAATGTTTGTGCACAAAGCTGTGGTGTGGTGTGGTTTAACTTCACAAAGCCTGCCTACCTGCATAATGAAGAATATATAATGAAGAACGGATGCGATTCGTTTCCTGAGATCAGTATTACAGACTTGGTCAGATTTTTCAATCACGATCAGACTAAAAAAGACATATTTGTCTTCATCTAAAAAAGACATATTTGTCTCTCTATATACATGTATGTGCATTCTGTTTGTTCTTGTTTGCTCTTGTATTTATTTACTCTTATCCCCAATTCAGCCCAGATGTTTTGTGTAAGCATTGCATCACGACCGTCTCATGACTCACGTCTAGACGTCAGCCAAGCCACACCGGACGTGTCTCACACACGTTTCCGTACCCGCTCCCGGCAGAAGAAAAACCAACAACACAACTCCAGTTGCCCATTACCTCCTTAGTTTCCTGTGTAAATGTTCCTTAGTTTGTAAATCACTAACATTGCTACATGATTATATAACAGGATACAAGAACAAGAGGAAATCTGCTCCATACTCCACAGTAGTAGCACCACAGCTTCGTAAAGAGGGTTTTCTCTTCTTGTATCTGTCATGAAGCAGGTGCAAAATACAATGGACTAGATGTAAAATGCACCAAAAGAAAAAAAAAGGACATTGCATTGCAGTGATAGGCTAATTACAAACCTGTTCACCTAAAACATGAGACAACGGAGGAGTGAATAATTTGTATATCTGTGTTTATATAGTTTCTTCCTGCATGTGGGTGTATAATAAATATCGTACCGACTGACTACGATCAAGACATCTCAGTCTTATAAAGCAGCGTGTGCATGTTTGTAAGCTGTTCATTCCGTCCGGCGTGTCATGGTGTGGGATACTATGGTTTGGGACAGACACATGTTTAGCTGACTATAAAGAAAGTGTAAAGGAGGTGAGAGGGAAGCACCTGGGGTGTAACAATGATATGTGAGAGCTAGGAAAAAAAGCATAAAAATAGAAAAAGATTGCTGGTGAAACAATACAAACAATATTACTGCCCCTGTGGTGATTTTTTTTTTTTTTGCTAGTGGAAATCCCATAAGCAGAGAATCTGTTCAGTGGAAGACAGATGACTCCCCCTCTCTAATTCAGAGTTTACAGAGTGCACAATGACACACAAAGACACACAAATGCATCCCAGAGCTATATATCAAAATAGCAAGGAGTCAAGATGAGCTTCTTGCTATTCTGTTATATAGCTCTGGGATGCATTTGTGTGTCTTTGTGAGTCATTGTCAATGAGCTGGTCAGGAGAGGATATGTGTAGAGCAGCTGTCTTTTTAAGATATAGAGACTGTGCAAAACCATGTTCTGTTAATGTTTGACCAATAGAATAAGTCAGCTTGGGTACCAACTCTGTTAATCCCTTATCACACGAAAACACATATGTTTGAGCCATATCACATAGCAGACACAGCTGGTGTGGCAGGTCGCTTGATTAACCAGAGCAAACCAGGTTATTCCTGTTCCATTTAAAGGAAAAGATACACAGTGCTCATGGCCGGAGTTCATTCCACAAGCTTGCTAACACCTAAAGGATTACAGAGAATAAAAGAACCGTAGTAAATGTTTATTTTTGTATTATTAAGGCTTGTTGGAAGTCGTCAAAGTGGTGTTGAGTGGCTTCTTGAGAATGAAATTAAACAGAAGTACAAGAAACACAAAAGGTGCGTCGTATTTCCTTAATTTAAAAAAAATCCATGCATTCAAATTACAAACATGTCTAGAAATGATCGCTACTTAGTGCTTAGTTATATCCTCTCGCAACTTTATCGAATAACTTACATTTTAAGAGATGATACGAGCTAAACTTTTGAGTTTTGTTTAAGGGCTCAACAAACAGTTCCGGGATTCAAACTCAAAATCGTCCAATCACATAGCTTGGAAATGAAACTCCAGTGCTAACACTAACATACAAGAATGTCAGTCATTTAAGAAATGTCCCGAACTCTGGAATGCATACAATGCATTCATGTTGGTCCTAATCTTAAATTAAAAGGTTCTCATGATGTCTTTATTATAAGCAAAGGTGCAATGTATATTTGACAATTGTAAAATCAATTTTTATAGCATTCCAGTACCCAGTATCGGGTTCTAAAATGTTTTATGTAAATCATTTTGTACAACCTGTAAATGACCCTATTAGTAATCAAGCTATTCAGTAGCTACTCAATTCTAAACTTTTTTTATTCAATTTTTTTAATTCATGCTTTTCATACTGATATGATAAGTCAGTTGTTCCTTCTTGTGTGTGCAAATTGTCCTCTTATTTCCTCCGATCAGCAAGCGTTCGGATTTCCTTTGTAGTTGCCTGTCGATAAGCATTGTCTGCCGATAGAGCACAGCCTCTGAGTTGGCACTCCAGGGACTCCAGGTGAATCCCACCAGTTGTACTCTGGTGAAAGGACACAAGTGGGTCTATTGCTGATCAAATAGCGGTTCAGGTAACTTTCCTCTAATTCCTGGGCTCGAACTCCTTTCTCCTGGTCCTGTAGGATGAGTAGAGAGCATGTCTGAACCATGGCTAACACCTTGGAGCACAAGCCTCCATAGAACTCAGAGCTATAGTAATAGTCACCTTCCCCCATGGCAACATAAGCCAGTGAGTCTGAGTTTCTCTCATATGGGTAAGTGTACCTAGGTTTTCCATAGAACAGAGGATGCAGTGTGGCTGTCAGCTTCCCTAAGATTTCTGTGCCTACTGGGTTTGTGAATTCCTGATCAGCATCAATGCAGAAGACATAATCTACCTCCAGATTTATCTGCTCCTTGATGAGGGTTGCAAGCAGAGCCATGCGCCGTAGACCGAGCCTGTCCCAGCCTGGCATCTCAGCTACAGGAATGACACGCAGCTCTCTGTTCAGCCATAGGTTCAAGGGAGGATCGAGCTCTGCTGGTCTGTCAGTCAAAACGTAGTAAGTGACGTAGAAATTGAGCAGAAAGTAGAGATCGGCAGAAGACAGGAGGCGTCGTATGTAGTGATTGTAGTTCCCGATAGCCATGATCGCCAAGCCAGTGTGAGCACCAAGATGAGCAACCTTGTCTCTACGCCAGACAGAGGATTCACTATCTCCCCATACCAGAGGGGCACCCCAAGGTGTCATCACAGGAACCTCTTTACTGTACGATCCTGATCGGATTTGCTCCACTTCAGAGAACAAACGGATGGCGTCGTTAGGAACAGCAAACATTCTCTTCTCCTTTAGAAAGTCTGAAGAACATTCGATGAGAAGAACCATTTCTCAAAATTTCTCAGCAATCTGTACCAACATATGACTTCCATTGGTTGAAGCTACAATAATTTTGTTATTTCCAATGATTTGGTCCACTTTTTTTTTTTTTATATTTAGAAACATTTATTGAATTTAATGTGTTTATAGCATGAAATATCACTTTAATGACCTAGATTTTGCTTATTTTACCCGTTTCTTGACGTTTTATATTCTGTTTTTTTGCCCGTTCCCTCAGGATCATTTGTACCTCATATGATGGAAGATCTAGAAGTTTCTAAATATACATTGTTTTAGACAATATTAGGAATACTCTCACTCACTCACTCATTTTCTACCGCTTACCCAAACTATCTCAGGTCACGGGGAGCCTGTGCCTATCTCAGGCGTCATCGGGCATCAAGGCAGGATACACCCTGGACGGAGTGCCAACCCATCGCAGGGCACACACACTCTCATTCACTCACACAATACGGACAATTTTTCCAGAGATGCCAATCAACCTACCATGCATGTCTTTGGACCGGGGGAGGAAACCGGAGTACCCGGAGGAAACCACCGAGGCACAGGGAGAACATGCAAACTCCACACACACGGCGGCGGCGGGAATCGAACCCCGACCCTGGAGGTGTGAGGCGAACGTGCTAACCACTAAGCCACCGTGCCCCCATTAGGAATACTAATTATGTTATTTATAAAAACAGCGTAAAAGCTTCATCTTACTTCTTACTTCTTACGGCCAATGTGGCCAGAAGTATGTGGACACCTGACCAGTTTACACTCCTTTCCATTACTGAGTTAATCCCCTCTCCTGGCTGTGATAATAACTTTTCTGGGAAAGCACTTCGGTAGATTTTGTAGTGTGGCTGTGATAAGCCATAAAAGCATTAGTGAGATCAGGCAGTGATGTCAGCCAAGGATGCTGTCATGCTTCTGATTCATCCACTGGAGTGTTCAGTGAGGTTAAGAGCAAGGCTTTTGTGCAGGACACTCAGTTTATTCCATGCAAACCATGTCTTCATAGACCTCGCTTAGTGCACATGTCTTCTCTTGGGGCTTCAGTGAACGTTATTACTAAAGGTACAGCATACAATGACATCCTATACAATTCTGTGCTTAAACATTTCTTGTGTCCACATACTTTTGGCTATACAGTGTGTTTATATACTCCTGTTTAACTCTAATATTAGGTACTTCTTAGAACCCTGTCTCAGGTTCTAAAATGGGTTCTTTGGGTAATTTGACTTTTATTTTTGCTTTCTAAAATGATCATATAGCTATTTTATATAATATTTTGTCGTGCTTTACTTTAATTGGATTGATTATTTATTTATTCATTCATTCATTCATTCACTCATCTTCTACCGCTTATCTGAACTACCTTTGGTCACGGGGAGCCTGTGCCTATCTCAGGCGTCATCGGGCATCAAGGCAGGATACACCCTGGATGGAGTGCCAACCCATCGCAGGGCACACACACTCTCTCATTCACTCAAGCAATCACACACTACGGACAATTTTCCAGAGATGCCAATCAACCTACCATGCATGTCTTTGGACCGGGGGAGGAGACCGGAGTACCCGGAGGAAACCCCCGAGGCACAGGGAGAACATGCAAACCCCACACACACAAGGCGGAGGCGGGAATCGAGCCCCCAACCCTGGAGGTGTGAGGCGAACGTGCTAACCACTAAGCCACCGTGCCCCCCTTATTTATTTATTTGTTTGTTTGTTTGTTTGTTTGTTTGTTATGTTTTTTAACCAAGCCAGCTAATCTTAAGGGTTCTACAGGGTTAAAGTTCAGGTTAAAATATACTTGTGTACATTTTCACGCTGCTGTACTTATTAGATGATAAATGACGCCTGAGATAGGCACAGGCTCCCCGTGACCCCAGGTAGTTCGGATAAGCAGTAGAAGATGAATGAATGAATGATTATATCAATCAATTAAACATTAGAAAAATTAATGCTGAATGGTTTTTCATTTACAGTAGACTTTAAAAACCACTGACAATTTATTACCCTAAACCAAATGATCCTTTTTTTTGTCTGTTTTGTTTGGCTCAGGCGTATGTGATCGATTTAAGAAATGTGACATGGACAAGATTTTGCACTTACAGATCAATCCAGCGAGAAGACAAACACCCAAGACAATCAGTGGCTTCCGATTTCCAAAAGAAAATCCTGGAAAAACATACCATTAAATAAAGATACATGTACTTTCATAAAATTCTGAAGTGTAGCACATAAACATGAACACAGCAGTGGGCATAAAGTCACGCCATTGTTGCACAGCTTTAGGTTCATGTTCATGTACGATTAAACTTATTGAACTGAAACCATTTGGTGAGTTTAGCAAGAACTTTTTGTGGCGAGATCCAGCAGAGAGCAGAAAATGAAAGGAATGCACATTTCAAAACCTCCCCACAAGTTGTTTAGTGAAAGCCTGCGTCTGTTTTTCTAACTGATGAAGAACTGCTGGCTACTTGGAACGAAGCGCAGTGTAAATGCTTAAATATGTGAATGATTGCATATTAAAAAGAAAAAAAAAACAAATCAGATTTATTATCGATTAGCGATGCAAGCTTTAAGGAAAAGTGACCAAGAGAAATGAAGTAGAAGAGCAAAGTCTTACAGACCTGAAGGCAGCCTGCAGTATGGGAACAGTGCCATCTCTCTCTCTCTCTCTCTCTCTCTCTCTCTCTTCTCACTGCTGTTGCTTTAGTTTTAATCCAGTTTTCTCTGTCACTCCTTCTCTTATGTTTCCCTTCTCTCTGTTACATTCTCATCTGTTGCTTTCTTTACTCTGAATCCCCCTCTCTCTGTAATTGATGGGGTTTTAGGAATCTACACTGGCTCTAACCCAGAACAACCAGATGTTTAAAGTATCCTGGTGAACAGATTTCAGACTGAAAAAGAGAAAGGAGTGCATGCAAAAAAAAAGGGGGATGGATAAATCTCACTGATTTGGTGCCTGCTGATAATGCCACGTAATGTAATAAAATATTGCCTTTAATAGTCTTATTAATTAAACCTTTGATTTCCAACCGTAAATGGAATTGCAATTTTCTTTCCTTTCAATTCAGTGAAATATAGGTCTGGTTTCAGCTTGGAAACAGTGGGATTTAACATCCCAAAGAGAATGATGCAGCAGCATTTGAATGATCAACATCTGATGCTTCAACTTTCATGTTAGTATCATTGACAGAGTCCAGCGTTTGTTGTTTCCACTGCATCTATGTCTATTTCTAATGAATAAAAGCTTGTTGATATTTTCCCCTCCAATGAAATGCTATTATGTGGCTCACAACACCTTACTTATCACAGAAAATACACCATCAACTAAAATTAACACCAGAATCACTAAATACTCATCATTAAAAATATATTTGATGTGTTTCATATTCAGGCCACAAGATGGCGGTATAACGCCTTTTTTTCCTTTTTGTCTCGTCTCCTGTTTAGCAGTGTGTGTGTGTGTGTGTGTGTGTGTGTGTGTGTGTGTGTGTGTGTGTGTGTGTGTGTGTGTGTGTGTGTGTGTGTGTGTGTGTGTGTTCCTCATAATGGACCCATGGAGTAGACCACAGTTTAAAAAATATAAATCCCTGTGAAATCCTACACACAGACCACAAAGCATTGGCTTGCAAGATAACTTTACAGTTTATTATGATGAAAAATCATATATTATAATATTCATACATAAATGAAACTATATTGTTTTTTTGTAAACATTTTTAATCATTTAACATATATAAACACTGAATACACTGAAAATAGAATAAATTACAGGATGCATGTGAACATTCTTTATTCTCTCTCTCTCTCTCTCTCTCTCTCTCTCTCTCTCTCTCTCTCTCTCTCATTCTTTATATTCTCTCATCTTACTTTTATACACTCTCGGCTGGCAGAGAAGTGGGGCTACAATCACAGAACCAGGCAAACTGCACACTAAACCAGGCTTTTTGAGCTACACTCCTGTTGTAAACATAAGTCTTAATGCAGTTTTGTCCTATGAATATATGATCCAGGTGATTCATTGAGCATCATGATGAACAAACATTGCACCATTTGTGCTTGCTTTACTAACATCAATTTATTACAATAAATATGTCAGATTTATTCATTAGTCAGATTTATTAGTCATATGTCAGATTTATTCATTAGTATAGTTCTGAAAATGATACAGGAGCCACATATAACCCAAAACGTCCTACAACAAGTGGTTCTTATATGAGGTAAGACATACGTAAGTTATTCTTAAGCAGGATTCGATAGATTTAGTTTTCTTCTATTCATTTGCATAAATTACTAGGAATCCATAGAAAAATAAATCTTTATTTCATTATGAACTGTTGAATATACAAAATAAGCTGATAGTTCCTTATATACGTCATGATTTCCATGGTCTAACAACCCTTTTATATATTTCGTTGTTCTAAAATCCTTTATGGATTTTTTTCAAACCTTTCACCCATGTGGCTTTGGAAACTTAAACATTTAAACGATCTGATTGGGTGAAAATGAGGTGCTTAATAAAAAGAAATGAAATATATATATGTATATATATATATATATATATATATATATATATATATATATATATATATATATATATATATATATATATATATACGTGTATATATATACGTATATATACATATATATATGTTTTTTCCCTTAACCTTATTGAAATAAAACTGATTTTTAGTAACAGATGAATTAAAAGTTAAAAGAGACGGAATAGATGTACAACACAGCTTTATAATCACCTTTGCATATCAAATAGAAATACTATATCATTAGGATCTAAAGAAAATATTTCACTGAAGAAGCGCATGCGTGAAAAAGTGGTGGCAGTGAAAGCAGCATCATGTAAGAGAGGGCCGGGAAATGAGAAACGACATGGTCAAAGGTCACATGACAGGAAGCCAACAACGTGTTAAAGGAGCACCGTACGTCCAGCTGTAGATAATTACCACATTCATGTCATGCCTGAATTACTGTGGGTTGAAGTTTTCACTTCATGTCGAAAAATGAGAAATGTAAAAGGAATAATTGCATAAATATTCACCCCCGTTGTTTGTGAAAGGCTGAGATTAGTTCTCAAACAACCAGTTGCTCTCAGAGGCTCAGGGCATAAATGGTTTGTTGGTGGATCTTAAGTTTGATGCCACAGAGAAAAACATACTCTTAGTTTGAGAGGGTTGGCATTACTCGCTCTACACGCCCAATCACAATCGAAGGCATCTGCGTGCTCATGTTTTAAAAAGGAAAAGGAAGAGAAAAGGAAGTGTTAGCTGGTGTTTCGGAAACTGGGAAGACTGAATTGGTGATAAAACACCAACAGAAGTCCAAGGAACTATTAAAACAATTCTGGGTCAAAGTTCTGGTATCAACCATCAACCATCAATGACTATCTCGTCGAGGCGATCCACCAAATGTCGGCTGTTCATTTTGCAATGATGGTCATGAAAGCTTCCTTTATGGAAGATTGGCAGCTTATATGAACTTCTATTTGGAGTTTGCCAAAAGGCGTAATGGAGTCTCTGCAAATGTGAAAAAGGTTTGAACAAAATGAGAACAAAATGGAACTTTTTGGCCTTGGTACAAAAAAGTTCTACCTTGGCATAACATTGCTCATCACCCTAGAACGACGTTCCTATAGTGACACACGGTGGTGGCGGCGTCATAATGAGTTCCACTTTGTAACACTATGAGGGGGTTAAGGGGTGAATACGTATGCAAGGCACTGTCATAAAATATATTATAATTATAATATTTATATTTTTTTAAATTATTTTTTTATGTGAATGAAGCAATATATGGTGAAAAATGAGAACCGATGGGATAGAGATACTGACACGAAACACAAATAGGCCCCAGAGTGAATATAGATTAAAAAGAGTAGAGACAAAAACTACACACGTGTGTGAAGGAGTGATTCTCTCGTTCTACTCCTGGCTCTCATCTACATATCCGCATGCTTCTTCTCACTTTCTGCCATTACAAACTTTATATTACCTGTTTTTTTTTTTATTATTATTATTATTATTATTTTTTTTTTTACCCCTATACCCACTGCTCTGACCTTCCCCTAACCTTCCTTTCCCCTCTGCACCACTGCTCTCACTGCTGCTCTCCCTCAAGCATGTCAAACAGAGCCTGCATCAGCCGGTCGTCTCTGTGCCGATAAGCTTGTGCTCTGTAGAATTTGTCACTGTAATCGTCGTACAGGTTGCTCTCAGGAACTGTGTCCTGCATGAGCCAGTCCATGGCTTCAAACAGCTTCTGTTTCGAGATCCCGTCTCGGGATTGGACTTGGCTGAGGGAAGCCATGGAGTGAGGAGTGATAGCAGGGGTTTGCCTGTTAAAAGCTGACTGCAGGAGGCGGAGCAGCGCTAAATTAGGGGAGGACGAAGACTGTGACAAAGAAGGCTTTTCTTCTGGGTCAGATGCAGAGTCTGGAGTAGAGGAAGTGACTTTAGCTGGCGTCTGTGGTTTCTCAGGTTTGTTGGGAGAGATGGCAGACTCCTATATTGAATAAAGAATGTAATATTATATATAAAAGAGTAATGTTTACACATTGCAGGAATTTAAAGGAGCAGTTTGTAATTTTTCAGTTGCAATTGGTTTCTTTGTGCTTTGCCCACAAACTTTTACCCTCTCTATTAAAAATACAGTCTTCACCTTCTAGCAAGGTTAAGTAGCTGGAATGGAGCTTATTTCTGGGCCAGAAAAATATCAACAGAAGAAATAAAGTAGCTATAGACATTGAAATGAAGCCCAACCTATTTTTTTCAAAGGTATCTCTAAAATAATATAATTAGTTTAGGTTTAGAAACAACTACAAAATTACAAATGGACCCTTTAAACAATTAGTACATAAAACGAGTGCACTGTCGCATAGTTAGACAATGCGAACATTAAAGCAGAAAGTGTGTACTGTACATTACTCTTACCTCCATCATGTCCTCCATGTGTTCCACTCCCCTGCGGTCGTTCTGTACAGCGTTGTAGGAAGTGTACACTCTCGGCTTTTTCATGTTCTCCGGTTTCTCAGAGGTCCCGTGGAGAATCAGCTTCCAGCTTAGGATCTGCCCCTCGTTCTCCATCCGCCCTGACTGGAAAAAAAAACAGAATGAGTGTAAATGGAAAATACTAAAAAACGAAAAATATATATGATGCACTTGAGCAGCTGAGCATCATTTCTGGGCCAGAAAACAAGTAAAGAGAAACTTAAACTTAAGACACTAGCAAGATTAATTGAATGGCAATATTATGAATCACTACAAACATATTTTTAAAATTAAAATTTATTGTTATATATTTAGAAATGACTACATAAAAAAATACACACTGCACCTTTAAACATTTTGTATGATATGACATTTCATAATAATCATATTTCATATGATTATTGATGGTGTTCTACATATGTTTATGCCGTCTATCGAATCCTTCAATTTCTACTGTCATTATTTATCTATATCTATATATATTTATCTATTTATCTAAGTTAATATCAACTGGTTCATTCTGGTTGTTCAAGAAAATTCCCAATTCATATTTCCTACGTGGATGTAAACACCACTTGCTATATACCGTGTCAGTGATCTTCAGGGTCCAAGTGCCAGTAGGGTTCTCTCCCCAGGTGTGCACAGACATGAAGGCCCAGTTCCTGAAACCATTAGACGAAGTGTCCCTTTCCCTCTCAGCCAAGAGGACTGTAGTAGTACCTGAGTGGACATGCAGTAGTATGTCATAGATCTGGACTGGAGCCATGGACATGCAGGTGTGGGTTATATGTGTGAGAGTATAACTCACCTGATGGAGAGGTGAGCGTGATGTGGAGGTCTCCTCTCCGGGTGTACTCAATACTGGCCTCCACCTGCACATGCTCTAATGAGACTATAGCGTTTGTCTGGCCAGTGCATGCTTTAGTAGGGATCTCAATGCTGATCTCCCCGGCTGCCTTCAGAGGCCTGGAACAGAGCGGAAATCCAGGAAGTTATCAAATATGTGTGATATTATGGAGTAGGTATGGTAATAAATATTGCATCTTATATTTAAGAATGAAAGATTATGTTATCAAATTGCAACAGACCCTACAAATAATATTAATACTGTATATATTACTGTCACTCTCCGGATGATAAATTGTATGTGAATGGAAGTCCTGTACCTGGGCAGGAATGTGTCATCTCTCACAATGCATTGCTTCTTCTCAGGCACGTGCTTCCACACTTTGGGATCGGCGAGATCTACCAGAGCTTTAGCGTTGAGCAAGCCGAACCCAAAACGGCTGTTCACCATCAGACCAGCGCCGTTCCTCTTCCAACCAGGATTGTTTGCTAGAGGGTCAAACTCGGACGTCCATACCACCAAGTGTTGCAGGTCTCTCCATGTTAGATCAGGACTGGAGACATTCAGAAACATGCACTTCTGAGTTCTGAACATTCATACCATTCTTAAAACACAATTATCGTAATCAATGCAAACTCTGCAACTCTGCAATATTCAGTGCAGCTGCAGCTTGCAATTAAAGAAAAAAAATTCTCTGTAGATTTGGGTCAAGACGTGTCATGTGACATAAAAGAAGAATCATGTGCTTGCTGTTGCATTAAGTCAAGTTGTTTCCCATTAAAACAACACACACACACACACATACACAAAATAGCCAAATTTGGAAAACATAACTCAGCAAAATAATTTCTGGCTTTCAATTCAGTTTTAATGTAATAACGGCTCACGATATCATCACACCAACCGGTTGTTGATTATTTTCCTATCCCAGCATGTGAGTAACTTAGACATACTACTTTAAAATAATGCAATATATCAGTTCAAGTGTGTTTAGTAATATATCTTCTGTAAGCACTGTTATGATAACATCTGTACGTACTTCTGTTCTAAGGCCAGAGCGAATATCCCAGCTGCCAGTGGAGCAGAAGCAGATGTTCCAGTGTGTGTCTCTGTGCATTCATTATGAAGGTCGGCACTAGTCTGCAACAGAACGAATGAGACAATGGATATATTTATGCTCATTGTTCTGCACTGAATTTATTTGTCATGTCACACTCCACAGTAGAGGTTAATGGCTCATATGAAATTAGAAACCGTGGTCTTTAAGATCTGTTCACAGCACAAAGAAAGAACCAAACAGGGAGATATTGTGGATGTACAGTAAATGTAGTATTTCCAGCTATCACTCATTGGTTCGCTACATTTTGTAGGTCAGGATGTAATAAAAAAAACGAAAATGGGGCTGCTGGTGGTTTCTGAGGTTTAGATCAATAATCGAAGGAATCGTCTGTGGATTTTGTCTGACTGATACTATGATCTACTATGATACATACTATGATCCAGAGCGACTTAAATAAATCTCTATCGATAGAGACATCCAGATACTGGTTCACTAGGTCAAGGACTAAAAATACATTCAGTCTAATGTAACTACACTTCACTCTTTGGGCTCTCCAGAGATCAAGACCTGTTTTTTTGTGCCCACGTTTAGCACTGAATTTATTTGTCATGTCACACTCCTCAGTAGAGGTTAATGGATCATATGAAATTAGGAACCATGGCCTTTAAGAGTTTGTAGTTTGTCATACAGTAAGTAGTTCTGTTTTTGTCATTTTTTTCACACCAATGTTTTTATCTTCAAAGTAAATGGTGTTATTAAACCCATTTCTGCTCTCAGAGATTCCCCAAGTTGGTACTTGTTGATAAGCATCTAAAATTTAAGAAAAATCAGTAAACGGTAAAAACAAATGTGTCACTCGTTTTAGATCAGACATAAAATAATTCCTTTGTTTATACTGATTGTGAATGCCTGATAAGTTGATTTCTGTTCTGTTGGCAGACTGGAATTTTAATGGGTAAAAATAAATATTTTTATATCTGTAGTCCTTCTCATGAGTTTCTTGTTTGTGGAGGCCATACATGGACCCGAATTTCTGACATTAAATGCAAAATCTTTGTCTCTTCCAGGATCCTGATGGGTAAAAAAAGGTTAATCTGTGTCCAGTATTTATTTAAGTTTAAGTGACTCACAATCCTCTGGTCAGTGTAGTCTCCGCTGCTGTAGGCAGTAGCGAGGGTGGATGAACATTTCTCGGCGTACCAGGGTGAGAGGCCTTGCTGTGATGCACTGCTAATGGAGATGGTGAAGATGCTGTCCGTATATCCATCACAGTCACAGTTATCACCCTGACGCCCACCGTTCCCTGACGCCCAAACAAAGATGGAGCCCTTTCCACCACGTCCCTGAGGACACGCAGCCAATGAGTCAACAAAGTCTTTCTTAATCCTTAAATCTTATCCAGATCTCAATACGTTTTATATTAGACTTTTTATCTCAAGATGAAAATTAGGCTTCTGACCTTTTGGATGCCATACTCGAAGGCTTTCTGTGCCAGACGACCCGGTCCTTCTACTGTTTTTCCATCATCATTTGGCCCCCAGCTGGCACTGTAGATGTCAACATGGTCGGGGTTAAACCCTATAGAGCTCGCCTCAATGGCATCGGTCACAATTCCATCCAACATTCGGATTCCTGAGGATCAAAAAGAGAAATGGGAATGGGAACCATATTGTTTTTAAATTGTCTTCAGGAATTTTTTTATTTAGTCTTTATTAGCATACTTTTATATATATAATACATATATTAGTTTGGAGATCCAAATGGACCCATGAACTGGACCCTAATCTAAACGGACTATTTCAATTCATTGGACACTTATTTATACGTAAGTTATTTACTTATTTATTTAAGTAAGTATTATACACAAGTATTTTCTGTTTTTTTTTCAAAATAAATACCAAGTTCTCGCTCTCTCACCTCCGACCTTCGAGTTGTACGCCACTCCCACTCCACATTTGTTGTTGTCTGCTTGCATTGCTATCTCACCTGCACACCTAGTTCCATGTCTGAATAAAGAAATCAAGAGAAATATCTTAACATAACATGATAGAATAGCACATCTCCAATCTTGGACAAAATTGGTCAGAAGGTGTTGAATCATTTTCTATAACAGTGGCACTGACTGTATTTCTGACTAAAATGCAAATCGCAGGTTGTGTGATAAATTCTATATTTACAGCTCTTTCGCAGAAACAGATGTTCCACATTAATCAATGACTATTATTTACAGTCGTGTTTAAAAGAAACCGGAGTACCCGGAGGAAACAGGGGAGGACATGCAAACTCCACACACACAAGGCGGAGGAGGGAATCGAACCCCCAACCCTGGAGGTGCGAGGCGAACATGCTAACCACTAAGCCACCGTGCTCCCTTGCTTTGTATCAGTCAGTAAGTTTACCGCCACAGTAAAGTTTTCAGTATGTAGGATTTTTTTTTGTTTCCTATCATTCAACATAACTATAAACAATAGTGTAGCATTTTACAGTAACATCTATCAGATTATCTTCCGTCGTTTAAGTCTTAAACAGAGCAGGTTTGATTAATACCTTAACTAACAACTAACATGTACTTAAGAATTCATAAGTCTCATGTCGTCGTTAAGGTTAGCGCTTAGTTCGTAGTTAAGTAAGTATTAATTCAGCTTTTAGTGCAGGATTATTTGTGTACCCTTATTGTACAGTGTGACCAAAAAGTACAACAACGACATTCTGTAACAAAGAAACAATAAAATGCAGTTATAAAGTGCAATTAGTCAAATTCAAAGAACTGATGCAACACACCCGTTTTCTGAAATATTGTCTAAAACCCTGCTCCAAGCGTTTCTTTTTTCTTCTACTTTTCGTCTAATGCATGATAACATTAAGCTAGTCTCCTTTCGTGAATACAATTAGCGAAAACATGCTACAGTAAGTGAAGCTGGTTAATTATTAATGAGTGAAATCCTATTTTCAGATGAACTTGCTTTCAGGAATAATTGCTCTATTGACAAATGCTAGACAATGCAACCGATTATTTTGAAGTACTATTGGCAAACAGTGCTCTCTGTATTGTGTGTGTGTCTGTTCACACAACACCTCTACCTACCACAGTATGAGTCACTCAGATGCATTGTGTGGGAGCTGGATGCTTCTAAGTGTAATATTAATGATTGTTTTCCCCCTTTAAAAAAAAAATTTTTTCTAACACTTATGTCAGCCTCTAACTGCCAAACGCTCACCATTTTACACTTACAGAATGATTTTAGGGGCTTAAACACTTGCATCACAGAAGTACTCATTCTTTTCACAGGATCAAGCTTTCCAAACGATCACAGCAATTAAATCTACAATTCTCTATCTCCTGTGTCTCATTTTGAGGGTCTGTAATGAAACCCCAGCAGAAAATCTTTGTTTTAAATCCCATAATTCACAATGGTGGGATAAATAATGTACAAAGGATGCACCCTAACTATAATGCAAAAGTTTAATGTAATTCTATTACTTGCATCTGCTTCGTATTGTTCTCTATTCTGGTCAAGATGCCTCACCAATTCGTGTAGTTTTATGCAAAAAAAAAAAAGAACGAAAAACACAAGAAGTTGTATTTTTGTAAGCATTTTGGCCCTGAAGATTGTTGTATTGTTGTACTTTGACTGACTGCTATGACCAGGGACGGATTACTGACTTTTGGATCACACTACAGTATATTCATATCCCCAAATTCACATCATGAGTCACTGTATTTTTTTCGTATGCTGTATTTTTAAATATTTTCTCCATTCATTTTTCCTCTATTTTGTACAGCTAATTAAATTTTATTTTGAATACAATTTTAAAATATTCTTTATTTTGACTTTATTTTTATAACATGGATCGTTATCGTTATAACTTAATTTCACTGCATGTCCTACTGTGTATGATTGTATGTGTGACCAATAAAATGTGAATTTGAATTTCACTAGATCTACTGGGTCATGTGCCCCTAAGAGGCCCTGATTAGCACTTATTTGCCAAATGAATTAAGCCAATAAATGACGTTTCGATGATATGCTACCGTACCTCGCTTTTATAAAAGTGTCTGAAATAAATATGCAAATAAATGCCACCCTGTTACACAAAAGTCGATGAACAGTTTGACTTTAAAAACAGCTGTCATTTTCCCAGCCTTGATGATGCCAAATTGCGATCTTTGATTTGTTCTTGTTTCCTAATTCCTGAAGTGTTAATCCTACTCTGAGCAGAGAACGATGACAGTACAGGTACATCAATCTGGTAGCCTAGTGGGGATCTGGTAGCCTAGTGGGCATCTGGAAGCCTAGTGGGCATCTGGAAGCCTAGTGGGCATCTGGTAGCCTAGTGGACATCTGGTAGAATAATGGTTAAGGTGTTGGATTACCATTTGAAATCTTGTAAGCCTGAATCCTAGGTCCACCAAGCTGCTACTGCTGGGCCCATGAGTGAGGCCCTCAATTGCTTGGTTGTATAAAATAAGCTAAATGTAAGTCACTCTGGATAAAGTGGTCTGCTAAATGACATAAATGTAATACATCACTCACTTGTTCTCATTGGTGGAGTCATATCTGGGGAAAGGATCAGGATCGTTGTCATTGAAATCATAACTGGCATCAGGATCCTGGAAGAGACAAAAGTTTTGCATTTAATGTCAGAAATTCGGTTCCATGTATAGCATCCACAAACAGGAAACTCATGAGAAGGACTACAGGTATAAAAAATTTAATCTAAGCACAACTGAGCAGATGAGGTGTTTTTTTTTCAGTCTTTGGGATTTAAACTCAAATTTCTGCTTAAACTAAACCCTTGTCCCAAAAGCAGATTCTGTTCTTAAACCAGTTCTACACTGTACAGGTTACACAGTAACGTGTTCTCTGTCTCACATTATATGGTGTGTTTTCATGAGATGTGATTATAAGATTCTAAACTTACTACATTCTGCTAACACTGGGCGTGGATAAACTGGAACTGGAAAACTGGCATTTTACCCTTCGTTGTTTGTTACATTGTTGGTGCTAGCGTCTCTAATGGTTTGCGCAATCTTTGCATCTTCATTTCATTGTTTAGTATCTTTAAGTGTGATCACTCTGAGATTGTTGTTGCTGTAAGCTGTCTTTGGTTACAATGGCGCTAAACTTGTTTATTTGAACAGCAAAAGCAAGAACTCTCCCAGCATAAAGCCAGCTGTACTCAGGTTTTATGGATTCATTATTAGATTCAATTTACTCCAGGTCGATGCTCGATCTGTGACTGGGAAACCAGCCTGTATTGATTATAGAACAAAATGCTTGAGTACCGCTATCATTGTATAGCGGAGACACTAAAGGCCTTCTGATTGAGTGAAGATAATTACAGACACTATAGCTTCATCTGTGTGGAAACGCAGACTCACTCTCCCACTCTGCCTCCTTTAGTCTGTGTGATTCGCGCGTGTTTGTGTGTGTTTGTTTGTGCATGTGTAGGGTGGTGGCGGGGCCCTTTGATTGCAACACATCTATTCACTACCACACACAAAAGGTCTGCACTCGAATAAAAAGCGGCTCTCCTCCTGCCTCTACAGCTTGTAAACATTAGAGGGAATACTGTGCATCTGAACACAGCTCATACTAGATGATGACATATTTCCATATCTCTCGCTGAATAGAGGCTTTAAACTTCACAGCCGTGTGCAAGCATTGCTGTCTGCGCTGGCTAGACAGCTCTTGCACGCTCTGACGACGGTCGCTACAGATAATGGTTCACATGGCTGGGGGTTGTTGTCACTATGGCAACAGCCAAACGTTGTTGAGGCGTTGGAGCGACCTGTTGCCATGGAGATGCACTTACGTAATTGGGATAGATGTCGGTGTGGTTCCATTCCAGGCCATCATCCAGCACGGTGATGACAACGCCTTTACCCGTGATGCCTTTCTTCCACACTGGGATCACATGAAGGTCTAGTTTCGGCAACGACGACGATGTCCGCGTGTCTTGCTAGAAGACAGAAGGAGTGAAATGGTTAGAAAGGATATAAATATAGTCTTATTTGTGTGTGTGTGTGCATGTGTGTCTTTATGGCTGTAGTATTTGGCATAGAATTCCCTGATATCTAATACCCTGCGTAAACCAAACACTGGTATATAATATAATATTTATTTTGTCAGCCTGACATAAAAAAATCTATAAATCCATGTCACGTGCCAAAATCGGATCATGGTTATGTAACCACTGGAGTAAATAGAAAAAAGATAGCACAATAAAACAAAACTCTGTCACAATTTCAAAACCATGCTCTCTTTTACTTTGATGATTTGCTCTGGTCTAAAAAATGATCTCCATAACCTAAGAGTAAAAGCTGACAAATGGCTGATCTCAGTGGTTTATGGGGTTTTATACTAGATACAGTGATAAAAAGGCACAGGCTACTCTTATTAACTAAAGGTACTGTTTCATCTAAATACACAAATATTAACTAGTGTTTAAGAATTCATTTCAAGTTTGTTCATTTAATGCAGTGTGTAACATAAAGCAACAAGCGCAGACCTTCTATGAACTGTAGCTGTGTACATTTTACTGGCATTTGACAATCATCCTTATCCAAAGCAACTTACATTTATATTATTTTATACAACTGAGCAATTGTGGGCTAATTTGCGGCTTGTTGAATCTGAACTCACAACTTTCCAATTAGTAATTCAACACTTTAATACTTTCATTAGAGATTTTTACAAATTCCTCTCAGAAACATGAGTCGTGATTCAGGTGCTTTTGTTTATGTCTGGCCATGTTTATGTCTGGCCAGGACCATGTTTTGGTCCTGTCTCCACCACTGTTTACTTTATTGTGTTCACCTGCTCTATGTTGATTATTCAGGTCATTATTCTCAGTTGTTTGAAATTTTTATATTCCTTGCTATAGTATTATGCAATATTGAGAGTCATTGCCTTGCTTCAGTTGTTATTCCTGAATATGTTTTCCCTGATGTGTCCTGCATTTCTCTTCTCTATGGACTCTATGACCACATGTTACATGATAAACTTCTACCGGCAGTTCCCCGTTCCTCAAAAAAATCTAGGGGCGATAGAGCTTTCATGGTCATCGCCCCAAAACTGTGGAACAGCCTCCCTTTGCACATTCGGCAGGCCTCAACTTTAGACGATTTTAAGTCTCAGTTAAAAACTTACCTTTTTAATTTAGCATTCGTTGATAATAGACCTTGTTTAGAGATAGTTTCTTGATGCTTTTATATATTTTATTTCATTTTATCTTTTTCCCTTTTATGTATATTATTTTTCATCTGTTTTAATTTCTTTGTTATAATCGGTCTGATATATATTGCTTTATGCTTTTTGTAATATTGTGCAGCACTTTGGGCAATTGAAATTGCAGTAAAATATGCTATATAAATGAATAAAGTTGAAGTTGAAGTAAAGTTACAGTGATACAGTAATTTTAAAGCGTGAAAAAAAAACAAATGAAGTGTTTAAAAACTGCGTTGAAGTTGATATGACTTTATATAATGGTTGCATGTACAACCCTTCGGTTTGAATGTGATTTACAAATAAATAAAATAATGAAAAGTTGCTGCACTAATCCCATTGTTTAGCCACTCCAAAGCTGAACGGCTTGTTAAAACGAAAAGCGACGGATATAATCTTCCGTGCTGACCTTTCTGGTGACTATTCTCAGTTCTCGCTGCATCCGCTTTTGGCAGATTAATAACCGTTAGAATGAGAAAGCGCTAAAGTGCAGTCAAAGATACAATACAGGAAGAAGAGGATGTCATCAGGTTGATAAAGAACGCGTAATTCATGTAAAAAAGCTCAGCATGGAAAGTGGAATAGAGCTCATTAGTGTCAGCTAATGGTCAGCTCATTGGTTAATGGACAGAGAAGTGAGGTGAAGTGAAGCCCTGCCCAACGTTGCTGATGATTCAGAGCTAAGTCTAAAATAAAGAGCTTTGAGTTAGATGTAATGCATCGATGTTACACAAGCACGACCCTCAGGAATGACTCATAACTCAGATCACTAAGCTGCAGGAAGGGGGAAGGGGAGCAAATATCCTACGTATGGCCACATGTATCAGGATTTTCAGACCACCACAGCTCTTAGATTTTCACACACAAAACAACACAACAGCTTTTTACAGAAAAAACTGAAAAAAAAATAAAAAAAAAACCTGTCACAACACCAAACATCTCAGCTACCACCTGCTGTCTACCACACACCCAAACACTCGCTCAGACTGGCCACGCCCACTCAATTACAGCATGCAGCATTCTGTAGAAACGGAGAGAGAGGCGCCTTGTGAGTCATCTCTGTAGTTGTTGAATGATCAAGAACCGCAATGTAATGTATTCGCCACTCATGTATCTATTCTCTCTGCCCTCCTTCTCAGCACATCCTGTCTCCTCTCCAGACCTCGCACGTCATCCTCGCTCTCGCTCTCATCCCCCTCCCTCCCCCTCCCCCATTCTCTATGCACCACTGCGCTACGACGTCTCGAACCGCATGCAAGTCTAGTTCCACAAATTGGTTCTTTAAGGGCTTTTTTATTCCTTTATTCCTGCATAGAATGATGTTAGATTTATCATTCTGAAATGGCTAAAGGTGTATAATATACACAAGTAGTAAGGCAGTCAAACAGTTTGACTTATTTTTTTTTCACTGAAAACAAATATTATATTATCCCAACATCTGAACACGTGGTCTCATTTTCGGCAGTTAAATTTAACCAAAATTTTGAACAAGCAAAGCACAACGTTAATCAAACTTGAAAATCCAGAGCTAAATCCTCAAACATGGTGGAGGGGTGAATATAAAAAAACAAAAAAACAAAAAAAAAAGGTATTCCTAGTGCAAATCCTTTAAAATTGTCCAATATCTTAAAAGAAAAGGACGTCCAGGCCTCAATGTTAGCATTATCGATTCGTGCTGTAGTTTATTACAAATTTACAATTTACCAGATCTAAACCTAGAAAATAAATTTCTTTAAAATTAAACTGAAAAACTGAAATACAAACTGGAGAATTCGTTTAGAAGACAATCAACTGGATTGACTGAACTAGGTATGTAAAAAATAAAATCAAGCAGAAAGTCAGGAGGGAATTGACATAAACCGCAGTTACAGGTTTGATTATAGTACACATGGATAATCAGGTAGATAAACATGGATAAACAGTATTAGAGCAAATAGCTGATGATTATTTACTTTCCACTAAGGATTTCCCCAAAGAAAGCATAAAGAGTGCAATCACAATGGCAATCACAAGAAATATACAATGGTTGATTTGACTCAAGAGATGTAGAAATTCAGTATAAACAGATTTAAAAACATATGGCAAAATCAAGCAGGAGTTTATTTTATGAGGAATTCAATTAGGACTCCAGGAAGTGAGACTTTTATGTGCTTTTTATGGATGACTCAGATTTTCCAATATCCTGGTTTACAGCCATAAAAGAGAAATAAAGCAAGAGAAACCACAATAACAGAGATATCGCAAAAAGACACATACAGTACAACAATTACTACACTGAGGAGTGCAAAAGTGTAAAAGAGGACATCTCACAGATTATTGTTTATTTATTTATTATTCATTTTATGGTGGAATTATCATCCACCATACAGTATGAATCCTTATCAAATAGTTGTTACTATAGAAACGGGTATTACTTTGAGATGGAAACCACTCTAACATAAATAAATCGACACCTTCTGACCAACCAGATCTGAGAATTCAACAGCACTGACGTATAACTAAAAATTACACTGAAAGTATTCAATTTTGATGGAAAAGTGGGTCAAAGCTCAAGAAATTATTGGATGTAACTGTTTATCTGGTAGAAATGGGACAGCTTTGACCAAGTTACATGAACTGTGAAAAATAATGACATCAGTCCACAGTGTTAAAACAAATTTATTTTGTTTGGCGATCTTTTTCCTTCTGTATCTGTTTATCCCTTTTTGTTTTCTAAATCTTTCTATAATGTTCCTTATATTGTCCTATATTTTAATGAATAAAACATCAGCCTTCAGAGTCATAGCTTGTTGGGTTACTTTAATCCAACAAAGGCTCTTAACACAGTAAGCTATTTTGGATAAACGCATCCGCTAATTCGAGACAAATAAATATACAACAGATTATATGTTTGTGTGCTTGCTGAAAAAAATCAGCTCTCAGAGAAATAGTTTCTAAATGTCACTTCGGAAGCCGATCCAGAAGCCACAACTCCATATTGGATTCCAGTCCAGATGTTTTTCATTGTTTATTTATTGTCATTTATACCTGTTTGCTTTCTGAATATATCTGCTAACGTTCCTTTAATTTTTGCAAGGTTTATCTTTTTTTTTTATCTCTACCAGGTTTGGCTGCTACTCTACATTTGTCCTTCATTTGTGACTGTAATTGCCTCACTTTGTTTGGACTGACTGACTGACTGACTGATTGTTTCCTGTTCATTTTGTTTGCTGAATTGGATTTGAATAAGAGGCTCACGCTTACATCCTACCGCTTCTCCTTTATGACTAAAGCACTAGTGCTGCACTGCTTTAGCCAGGAGTCCCAGAGGAAACACAAGCCCAGTAATGAAGTGCTTGGGCCAAGATGAGTCCCCATAACTAGAGAGAAGAAGAAATTCACACTGTTGATCAACTCAGACTTACAGTCACAGTGATTCTGATTGTGATGGATGGACTTATTCGTTTTCTCACTGACCTCCTAATTCTGTCTCTCAGTTATCAGTGAGGTAAGGTGTTCCTTTACTGGTATGACCCTGACCTTTTTTTTTACCTCCAGCATTATCATTAAGCATGATATACTGTACACACCACATGGCTGATTTGCCCGCTGTAAAGTGCCCCTTGCCATATATAAATGGAGAACATAAATTATAAGGAAGTTGATTGAACTACATACAGTGATTAAGTCAAGCCAACCAAAGGACACTCACCAAGTACCACTGTTGGTTCCACATAGGGTCATCAAAGAGTTTGTCCACAGAGCAGTCTTTACATTCTCCACCCAGTGGAGCACGCCTACTCCTTTTTATTTCATACTGCTGCTCAGCCCAAGACACCTTCAGAGAAAAATATTGATTAAAACATTGATTTTATTCTCATCCATTTTATACATCCATTTGTGGATGGATGGATGGGTGGATAGATGGTTGGTTGGATGGATGGATGAATGGATGTGTGGGTGAATAGATGGTTGGATGGATGGATGGGTGGATAGATGGTTGGATGGATGGATGAATGGATGGATGGGTGGATAGATGGTTGGATGGATGGATGAATGGATGGATGGGTGGATAGATGGTTGGATGGATGGATGGGTGTGTGGATAGATGGTTGAATGGATGGATGGATGGTTGGATGGATGGATGAATGGATGGATGGATGTATGTATGGATGGATGGATGAATGGATAAATGGATGGATGAATGGATGGATGATTGGTTAGGGTGTTTGATGCTTGGTTTGGGTGTTGGATGGTTAGATGGATGGTTGGATGATTGGATGTATACCAATGATAAATGCCACTAACTACACTGAATACTGACAATTCAAAAGATACATTCTCAACAATGCACAGAATGATTGACTGATAGACAGTTCGTACCCTGTCATCTTCCGACAGCCTTTTGGTAATGTGATCTGCGCTTCTTTTGGTCCTGCTAGGATGATAGTAATGTTTGAATAAATAATGGTTCTCTAAGGCCCCAATCTGCAAAAACAAGAGAAGGATAGAGTGAGTGAGAGCCAGCGAAGTGCCCAGTGATGATTCATTCTTGCTCAGTAAGTTTCCTAGACTGTGGCTTCGGAACTTGTGTCAACCATTTTCAGTTATTCTTTTTTAGCAAGAGAAAATTAAATCTTTTAACTTATTTAACTCCTGAAATAAAAACTCTTTTAAGTACAATAACATTAATCCAACACTTAAATACAGGTTGTGTTTAAATGAGTGACTAAAGACAGAAACACAAACTGTATGTATTTCTGTTAGATTTTGATTTGCATACGCCGTATAAGACTTAGACTGAATATACTGTCTAGGATATACTATAATTTGGCATAATTAGAATGAAAATAAATCATAACATTAAATGGTAAGAAATGTCTTTATAGTCTGGTGACATGGGCATTTTTAATTATTCTCATCATTGGCAAAGTTCTAAAAATTGGTTAACAATTCTGATAATAAATATAATACATATTTTTTGACACAAGATTAATTAATTAATTCATTCATTCATTCATTCATTTCTTTTCATCTCCATATGTGCATTTTACTTACCACACTGCTGTATATATATTGATACTAATTGCTTTTTGCTATTTTTAATTCCTGTGATGAGACAGTAATCAAACCTTGCACAAAAGCATGCCAAAAAAAAAAAAAAACAACATAAAAAAACTATATCACTAGTCACACAAGCACAAGACAACCTATGGAATCTTTCAAACTTAAATCTTTCGAAGCCAGATATACACATAGTTCACAAGGAGATTAGGTTTAAACAGAAATACAATTAATTTCCACCTAGGAATAGTTGTAGTTTACCTACAGCATGAGTTCATGTAAACATAACTCATATATAGTCATTCGTAGAGATTCACTACTGTATTTATAGAAAATGCATTTTTTTGAATTTCAACAACAACAAATACAACAACAACAACAACCATCATGCCTCAACTAAGCAAAACCCCATGCATAAAGCAAGAAAAAGCCCACCCATAAACCAAATTAAAACCATGGATATACCAAATAAACCCCATGCATAAACCAAACAAAACCCCATGCATAAACCAAACAAAACCCCATGCATAAAACAAACAAAACCCCATGCATAAACCAAACAAAACCCCATGCATAAACCAAACAAAACCCATGCATAAACCAAACAAAACCCCATGCATAAACCAAACAAAACCCCTTGCATAAACCAAACTTGGATGAATATGCGACTGTAACGTGAGACATGCGTGGCTTCCTATCAACCTACCTGTCGCACTAAATCGTAACCGAGCTCGTTGGCGATTGTCTGGGCAGCGTAAAGACCCCCCGGTACCTCTACGGCCCACTCGTTCAGATATTGTCGCTGTGATCGCGCGCACGCAGCGCACAGCAGAAACGCGAGAGTCGCGCGCAGTATCATCATCAGCACCGGAGCCCGACATCTCACTTCCATCTCAGATGAAACACCAGGGATAAAAAAAAATAAATAACTAAGGCGTGCGTCGACTAGCTCACGACCGATTTAGGACTCAACCGAGGGAATAAATAAATACATAGACAAATAAATAAAAAAGCAAATAAATAAATGATCAATAAATAGCTTAGAATTTTAGTTGCCTTCTATTTTTTTTAAACCTATATTTCGTTTTATTCTAAGGGAGGATGGTGAAGCGGTGTAGAAGGAGTAAGTGAAAGCAGGCGTGGAAAAAAGCTACCAGTGAATGACTCGGGAAAGGGGAAGGGATGTTTACACGTCAATTTGCGAAAAGGCTCTGACGTCAATTTCTACCTGGGGTAGGATGCTCGAGTCCCAAGAGAGCAGGAGGAGGAGGAGGAGGAGGAGGAGGAGGAGGAGGCAAAGAGGAGGGGAAATTTTGTCTATAAATAACTACAAAATTAAAAAAAAAATCTAAGTGGAGATGGAGAGCCTCTGGAATCTCTGTTCATTTGTTTATATGAAAACGTCATTTTGTAAAGCAGATGAAATAAAAATAATTCGATCCTTCGCTAAGAAAGATTAAAGAAAAACATCTAATTTATAGATTATGTTTTTTTCCCAACATATAAGAGACAGTGACGACATGATGCGCGTCATCGAGTCGATTCAGCACCGCAGGTTTTGGACAGCGATGACACATCGAATTATATTACATGCTGCCTAACATTGTTCTTCTTCAGCAATAATCGTATCTATTTTAACTGTTTATTTTAGCACGCTTTCATATAGAAACAAAATAAATGCCATGTGGTCTCAAATCCTCAATTGTATTTATTTGGTTACAGGATTAGACAGATCATCACATGAAACGGAGTGAGAGCTTGAAAAGGGGAAATGGCACCAACAGGAATGAACTGCAGATAGATTCAGACAAGACAGAATGGGACTATGAAAAAATGGTTCCTCAAAATAAAGCCACTATAGGAAGAGTAGGATCAGCTGCATAAACTCTGCCATTGTTTTTGTTGTAACTCTTATGAATATAATATTTGTAGATTTTTTAAATATAAGTAGATTTTTCTATTCACTATTTATAATAAACTATAGCAAGTGTCCTGTTAACGTCAGACGATATACTGTAGAATATATAATCGAAGGATCTAAATGTTACAACTGACTCCTTGGTTTGTGTTTAGTTCATTTCAATTCAATAGATTTTTTCCAAACTGCAGTAAATTAGACTTATGTAGTGTACCAAATATTGAAGGTTCATTCCTATAATAGGTTCCAAATTAGGTGCATAACACTGAAATAGCATAGCACATAAAACACTACATGAATAACAACTGGTACCTTTGGATTTTATCTCTATCAGGAAACCAATGTTATGGTTGCTGTGAATTGTATGTGGTAACCTGTAAGTTACAGGATTTAGTGGTTGATGACTAATCTATTATAGTGAAGCTAATTTCAGTAGCTTTTACCGGTTGTATTCGGGGTATTTATGATGTTGCTCCCAAGGCAACCATTTAAAAAAACTATGCTTATATGGGAAACATACCTTTTTACCTCAAAACACAAAACTTTTCATGCTCAGCTGTGATTAAAATTGCTCTTTCTTCGCAGGCAAGTGTTGAGCACCACTGAGTATCACTGTAGCTGATTGGACAAACTGACATCACTCCCTCCTACAACTATTTCTTATGCTTTTAAGATGCACTTGGATTGAGTTGGCCCTGAAGACAACTCAGCTAGATTTATAGACATGGTACAGCAGCTTCACATCTCCCATCTGCACTTCCTGTTAGTTTTTCCCCATGCTGAGTGTGTGCACAGCTGCCATGTCACAGGGATTTAAAAATAAAAGGTGCTTTTATTAAGTACTTTAATGGATAGCTCGTAGTTAGTACATATCCGATGTTATGACGCAAATCATACATTTCCTTACCCCTTTAGCACCGAACAAGTCATACATTAAAAAATGTCTGCTCCACTAGTAAAGTAAGCAATCTATTTACCTCAAAATCTCAGCTGCATTCGACCTGAAGTGAAAAAGAAGTAAATCTAAAAGGGGAAATCTTTATTTTACAGTGTATTCAGGATGTAAACAAGTTAAATATCCAGGTGTGGTGTGGTAATGCAGCACTGTGCATGGAGTGTAATAAGGGTACTTGAGCAAACACTGCATGTGGCAGATGTTTTCTGCTTCTACCTGGCAACACATGTTTGCATTAGATTTATAGCTAATGCAAAATTTATAGTCTGTCTATCTGCCTTTATAGCAGATAGACAGACTTCGTACTGGGATGAGTTAAAGCAGATGGGCTTTACACACAGTATATAGAGAGCAGATACATTGTACTGTCTTAGTAAGAAATAAAAATAATACATACATCGTTTAAAAAAAAAGTTTTATTTTTAGCTCATCACATTAAAACTTTTGGGGATTTTGAGCTCTGTTGAAAAGAATATAGTATTGCAAGTAAACATGAAGAAAAGATTTTATTGTTTTGTATCTCTCTTTACATGGATTAAGCAGCAGGTGAATACACATTCAACCAGTATTAAAATTGTACAATTTTAGGTCGATCTTCTTATGATTGTCTCCTCGGTGTTGTGGAAGATTTATAATGCTCATTTTGTCACAATGGCGCAACAGGTATTGTTGCTGCCTCACAGCTCCAGGGTCTCTGATCTACTCCTGATCTCAGACTTAATCTCTGTAGAGTTTCATATGTTCTCTCAGTGTCTGGTAGGTGGATTGGCAAAGCTAATTTGTCCCTAAAGTGTGAGATGAATGAGTGTGTGAATATTTCTGTTGCCTTGTGATGGTCTGCTGTCCCATCTGGCGTGAATTCCTTCTGGGGCTATTTTGATTAAATTTTGAGATTGAGCTGGTAAAGACCTTCCGACTATTATATTATATATTATATACACCTTTGGGTGAAAAAGCTGATCTGAAGATAAAACAACCATGCAAATAAAGATATTTAGCATTAATATTGAACCAGTTGGTGCCGTGACCCGAATGGCACACTCACATATCTCTGGTGAATTATGCCATTATTTATGAATCAACAGGAAAGTTGGATTTATTCCTTTCCTTGTAATATCTATGGGGAGGGGATAGAAGCAGTATTAGGAATATTTCTCATAGATTTAACTGAAGAAGTTACAAACCACAGCTTTAAAATAATGTTTTATGTAGTATTAGCAAACATGACCATGCCTATTACACCAACAATGAGTCAACTCTAGTACCCTCTTGCTATAGATAATTTATAACAATTATATTATTATTTACACACACAAGAACCCTCCTTTAATGGCTTTTGGGAAGTGTATTGATGTTTGAATGGCCATCAATCCTTCAGGAAATAGCTAGCTAATTACAGACACAGCAGGTTAAAAAACACATAAACAGAAATCCTGACAAAGCCGGTATAGGTTACTGCTATTTGACTGCATTGACTGGATATGAGACATGCTAATGTGTAACGATGTGTGAAATAAGGTGCTTACCATATCAGCATGAAGGATTATTGGCAGTGGTAAAGTGAGGTCTAATAGAGCAGGGGTTACTCTGTGTCCTAAAGACGTCACAATGACGTACAATCCTGTGTGTACATTACACGGAGGTGGGAAATGAATGGAAGAAATTCACTGGCATGTACCGTGTGAGATGGAGAGATTTATTCAGACCTGCTGCTAATCATTCATCTTGTAATGCAGTGATGTACGTCAGACTTGTCTAGAAATGGAAAGGGAAACATTGTACTCTGCACAATACCATTACCTTTCAGGTCAATGACAGCTATTTGCATTCAACTAATTATTTATGTAAGCTTTTAGCTCATTATGTTCACTGCCTTTTTTTCCTATTAAGTATAAAATCTTTCAGCCAGATTTAGAAGAAAGAGGATCTGTTACCTCATGGCATTTTCTCTCTTTGAAGCACAAACATCTAGTTGTCTCTAAGAGAGTCATTTGTCAAGGATATGTGGTCGTCATGGTAACCTCTTTCTCCTTCTCTCTCTCTCTCTCTCTCTCTCTCTCTCCCTCTGTCATTGCAGCCACACCAGTCTTGGAGGAAAAGACTCCAAGATATCTATCTATCTATCTATCTATCTATCTATCTATCTATCTATCTATCTATCTATCTATCTATCTATCTATCTATCTATCTATCTATCTATCTATCTATCACACCAGTCTGGTAGAAAATTAATGTACTAGTGTGATCTGTCTGTCTGTCTGTCTGTCTGTCTGTCTGTCTATCTATCTATCTATCTGTCTGTCTGTCTGTCTGTCTGTCTGTCTGTCTGTCTATCTATATATCTATCTGTCTGTCTATCTATATTCTTCTAAATATAGATAGACAGACAGACAGACAGACAGACAGATAGATAGATAGATAGATAGATAGATAGATAGATAGATAGATAGATAGATAGATAGACAGACAGACAGACAGACAGACAGATCCTATTAGTATATTAATGTGAAACTGAATTTTTATAGGGTTTGTTGTCTTTCTATCTTGTCCAATAATTTCCTGTTTCTTTAGAGACACATATACTAGATTCACATTCATGCTGACATCTCGAATATTTTCTCAGATCACATGTTCCTCTATACTGACCCACTCTTTCAGCACAGCCCCTTTCCCCATTACCCATACCTCCATGTGAACCCTCAGTAGCCACATGACCACAGTAATCAGGTTTGCAGGAGAGTCTACATGCAGAGTGGGTTATGAGCAGATCTCTAAGGTCCTGTGGTCTCTGAGGCAGTAAGGTGGTGTCGCTCTGTGGTGTTTCTATAGCAAATAATGACTGAATGCACCAATTAAAGGCCCAAGCAAGCAACGTGGCTGATAAGAGGGATAACCAGAGGACAGGAGAGTGGTAGAGATAAAGAGAGGACAAATAGCAAATGAAGTCCAGACAATCAATGGTGTGCACATAAAACTCCTTTCACCCATCAACCAGGGTCCATCACTACCTTTTTTTCCCCACATATATATGATACATACATAAAGAAAGAAATATTTCAAAAGAATTCAAATTCAAATTAAAATAAACATTATGGGAACATCTTACAAGAGAAATAAACAAAAGATTGCTGTTTTTTAAATACATTTTTTATTACAACTTAATACCAAATTACAATCACAATAAAATTTATTATTTATCCCATGCACACATTACAGTTTCAGAAAGTCTATTTGGTAGCATTTAACTGCACACACAATTGTTAGTTTGCGAAAAATAAAAAAATAAAGCATTGAAAAGCATATAAAATAACATGATGTGCTGGATCAAGTGCCATTTTAAAATAGTTGTTTGGACTGATTAATGTAATTGCACAAAGGTTTATTTACACAAATAACTTATATTGGCAATATACTACACTATATACTCCTATTAGATGTTTTTTTTTTTCAGTGGTTGAAATGAATAGTCCCCTTTAGTTTTACTTTTTCATGTTTAAATAGCCTCCAGCTTTTATTTATTTATTTATTTATTTATTTATTTATTTTCCCCCCAGACTTATGTATGTATATGTATGTACGTACTGTATGTATGTGTATGTGGAACCCGATTCTGAATACGAGGAACTTAAATTTTGATGTAGCTTTTAAACTTAAAGGTGGGGTCTCCAATGTTTGAAAGCCAATGTTGACATATAAAATCACCAAACAAACAACAACAAACACGCCCCTAACCCACATGGGTCCCACCCCTGTGTTGATAGCTCCGCCCACACATACATACGCAACCCAGGCAACTAATGAAAATAAATGTGTCTTTATCATAGCTGAAGCGAAGAACAATACGATTGCAGATAAACAAACAAGTAAAAATGACACACAAGCATAATCATGCAAAGGAGTCATATATTAGTTCTGTGTAACAAAGCAAAACCAACATTACTCACCTATCGAGAAGGAAAAAAGCGCCTCGGCGTCTTAAGTAAAGTTGGCCTCATGTTCACAGATTCGAGTTTCCCGAGTCAATAACTCTTGAGCTAAAGGCTGTTACTAGCAAAACGTGGTTTTAGCTGCCTCTCTACATTACTACAATAGAAAAGAGGTGTTATTTGTGTAGTACAACTTCCTGCTCCTTCAGTTCTCTCCAGCGCTGGAAAGCTGATCCTATATTAACACGGGTCCTACTTCTTGCCTTATCGTAAGCCTTTCTTCGCTTTCTTTCTTTGTTTTTATCCTCCATGTCAATGTTAAAACTGCTTTTTGCTAATGTCACACATGTGCACTGAACATTGCCCATATTGACAAGACCCGCCCCTTTCTGCTCATTGGCTACACGTTTGTTTTGATTTTTGTTTAGTTTGTCGCCTCGACTCTGTCTGAAGCATTTTCTGAAGCATTTCTCAAACATCAGAGACCCTACCTTTAAGTCGTTAAATTTGACTACAGCCTATTGTGTTGATTTTGTATGTATTAATTATGTTTACATTTATCTATTTAAAAATTTCACACTAATTCAGAAACAGAGTGTTTTTTTACCCAGGGTTATGAAATTCTGCTCTGAAGTATAATTAACGTTGTTTTTGCTCGCTTAACTCGACATTGTGTTGGCAAACGTGTACAGCCTGAAGCGATGCCGTGTTAAAATCTTTCGGCTAGATGCTTAGCAACAGACAGCCAATCAGAACCTGAATAGCGCCTCTGTCACATATCACGTTCTTTATGTTATGTTATGTAAACCGTAGTTAGTCCTTTCTTTTCTTTGTCAAAGTTTTGTTTTGCTGTCTCTCAGAAGGCTTAAACAAAGCCTAGAAGGATTTACATGCTAAAATTTTCTCTCACAGATGTAAAAGCGTCAGACATGTTGTAAGAAACGTCAGATTGTAAAGAGCCAGAGTTTATTGTTAACCCTGAGTAAAGTATGAGCAGTGTGAAACGTGAACTTAGGTAACCCAGGATTCTGTTTACCCCAGGTTTTATGTGTGAAAAGGAGTATGTGCATTTTACACATTCACATAGAACAGTGTTACTCATTGCGCGGCTCGCGAGCCTCCTGCGGCTCGCCAAGCTTTAATATGCGGCTCGCATGGCAGTAAATAATACGATGATATGATCATGTGGTTAAAATTTATTTTTCATTTAAATAACATTTAAAAACAATCAGGGAAGCATAGAAAAACGAATGTGCTCTATTACAAATAATAATATATATTTATATATATTATTTGACTCGACACTGACACAGTTTTTGGTGGCCGGCCAGAAGCTAGTTTGTGTTTCATGCTAGTTAACAACTTGTGTTTACTGTACACACGGATTAAATGGATCGATTTCTTATCAAACAATCCCGCGCACAAAATGAACAGCAACAAAGCAATGTGACAGTGACAATAGAGGTAACTGATGGGGAGCATGCATCATCTGCAACTCGAAGACTGAATAACTTGGCATACTTTGCGGTGAAAGTGGCTCTCCTATTGACTTTGTCCTATCAGAGTGGCTCACATGAAAAAAATAGTGAAGACCACTGACATAGAATATTAATTATTCAGTATTTCATTCCCTTTTCAGTATCTGTTTAATATAATTCATGTGCATATGACAAGAAAAAAAAACATAAAATAATAAAATACTCCAAAATAACATTTTTAAATACAAGATTTCAAGGGTAATAAATAGACTACATTTCTTGTCAGTAGAGAAAGAAAACAACCGCACCAGACTTCTTTCCCCCATTAGCCCCCCCTCATCCACGCCCGTGTCTCTTTCTACCATCTATTGGTTTGAAAGGTCATGAATGACGCTGACACGTGTGAGGAGCTCACTAATGTCAGTGATCTGAGCTGTTCAAGCAATTAACCTGCTGATAACAGGACAGTGTGATGGCTCCATTTCCAGTGATGACGAACAGAGATACAGGTGACCTTCATCAGCCAATATCCGCACACAGAGGCTTTCTGATCTGCTTCGGTAATTCATAAACGAATCACACAAATTTCCGAATTATATATTATAATTTCGCTTGTACTCTGCAGCTAACAATGCATCTTGTAGTGTGTTGTGTTTCTTTTGTGCATGGATAAAAAGGATAGAATGACTAGTTAATCAATATTTTTGTCTTTTTATTATACATACAGATATACAAACATACAATTAGCAATGTTCAGTATATATGCAATCTACTTGGGGGATGTTTTTATCAGATTAATGATTTTCTGGCTACAAATCGATCGACTGATACAAAATGAGTCAGAACTCATGTGTTTTTCCATTTGTTAGATAACTTTACAGAGAATTTTATTGGTTTAAGATCAAATTTTAGCTGCTTATGAACATGTAGAATCTCTGAGAGCAGATATGGATTTAAACTGAAGATAGAAACATTTGTTTTGAAAAAAAAAACGAATAAAAAAAACTATAAATTCATAAAGTCCTGAGTGTCTACTTTCATTCAAGCTTCATATTAACCATCATGGGGGGCACGGTGGCTTAGTGGTTAGCACGTTCTCCTCACACCTCCAGGGTTGGGGGTTCGATTCCCACCTCCGCCTTGTGTGTGTGGAGTTTGCATGTTCTCCCCGTGCCTCAGGGGTTTCCTCCGGGTACTCCGGTTTCCTCCCCCAGTCCAAAGACATGCATGGTAGGTTGATTGGCATCTCTGGAAAATTTTCCGTAGTGTGTGATTGCGTGAGTGAATGAGAGTGTGTGTGTGTGTGTGTGCCCTGCGATGGGTTGGCACTCCATCCAGGGTGTATCCTGCCTCGATGACCGATGACGCCTGAGATAGGCACAGGCTCCCCGTGACCCGAGGTAGTTCTGATAAGCGGTAGAAAATGAATGAATGAATTAACCACCATTGTGTAGAGTGACATGACAAAGACATTCAGTGTTGAACATGAACACAACAGAAAGCAACAAATTCCATTTTTTTGGACTCTGGGGAAAAGAATTCCTCTTTTAGCTTATTTGTGCGGAAATGTTTCAATAGTACTACAATAACTACATGGACAATCATAGCAAAAGTGTGATAAGTCTGAGGTGTGTAGACGTCACAATGCTCTGAAATCAAGTGAATAAGTGAATAAAATGCCAAGAGCTGGCTCCTTATCTGGGTTGTGAAGGACTACACAAACCAATAAAGGGCCTAGCTGTCAAAGTGCACTGCTGTAGCCTCTGTTTCCTTTGTGTAGCTGAATGTTATCAGAGCCACAGATTGTGATGCACTGCACCTTGCACTTATTCAGTGTATCCAGCAATTACCGTGGCACAAAGAGATCAGCGGGGCCAAAAGGGCTCCACTCTGTACTGTCAGACTGCACAACCGCTTCCTCCTCGACCCCTTTGTCAAATTCATCTCAGCTCTCCAAACGAGCATGGGGATGAGTCATACAGCTCTACTTTCCATCAGTGCCTGAGAGATGCAGAATAAAAAGCAGTCAGGGACGGATTTTAATTAGGGCATGTTTGACAGAGTAGGTGCTGGCATTTGAGATGAATAATAGAATCGTGTATGATAGCAAGGCATTTATGCAGTGGTTATATTATTAAAAGGAATAAATTATTACTTCAGCATTAAAAACTCTTCAGCCTAATCAGACCCTGGGAGAGTTTCCCAGTTCAGGGCGCTGAAAATTGTCGGTCATTTTTAAGTCTCTCCCTCTCGTTCTCTCTCTCTCTCTCTCTCTCTCTCTCTCTCTCTCTCTCTCTCTCTCTCTCTCTCTCTCTCTCTCTCTCTCTCTCTCTCTCTCTCTCTCTCTCTCTCTGTCTTTGTCTGTCTGTCTGTCTGTCTGTCTGTCTGTCTCTCTCTCTCTCTCTCTGTGTGTCTCTGTCTGTCTGTCTGTCTCTCTCTCTCTCTCTCTCTCTCAGCTAGAAAAAAATGGAAGACAAATAAAAACAACTGTGTCTTAACTCGTGATTACTTACATTAAGATTTTATACTTTATTTGACATTCTATGTATGGTTTGTTTGGGTAAAACAACAAGTGTATATAAATAAGTCCACTAGCTAGCTAGCTAACGATTGTTCGATCCTGCTTAGAATACCATGTACTTTATACATCATAAAGAACTATCTCTCCTCTATTAATCACATGCTTTTCTTTGTGTGTTCCATGGCCTGTGACATGAAATTATATAGAAATGAATTATTATAAATGTATGTAATATAAAATCCTGTGTGCAATTTTATTATTAGTCTGTTTGCCTAATATGAATCAGTGTACAGACTTTAATTTCTTTTATTTATTTATTTTCTTTCTTTCTTTCTTTCATTATTTTCTCCCCCCTTTTTTCTTTTGAATCCATGGAACCCTGAAAACCTATTTGGTTCGAAATGAGTCCCATAATATTTCCTTCTATATGTATTATTAAACATTATAAGAAAACACAAAAGACTGCAGTTGGGTCAAATCAGGATTTATTCACTAAAGCACTCGAAATCCACTAAGATGTACTTGGATATTGTTCTCTCTCTCTCTCTCTCTCTCTCTCTCTCTCTCTCTCTCTCTCTCTCTCAAAAAAAAGACAGTAACTGTAGAAAATGTTAAACCACTGCCATCTGGTGGTCATAATCACTTAATAATACTACTTAATTATTACTGATTGGAAGGTCAGAAGTTAGAAACTCCAGGTCCACCAAGCTGCCAGTCTTGGGCCCCAGACCAAGGCCCTTAACCCCCAATTGCTCAGCTCAATAAATGAGATAAATGTATGTCGCTCTAGATAAGGGCATCTGCCAAATGCCATGATAGTTGTTTTTGCTTTAATGTATTATTATTGGTAATATTCTTATTATTACATGGAAAATGTTACCTGCTCTTTTCTTAAGTAAATTGTCAAATACTTGTTACAAATATTAGTATTGTTTAAGTAATTTTTGGATTTACTGAGCCCTTCTGAGCCGAACAGGATGAGGTGTCTGATAATGCCTCCCATTTAAATAAATATATAAACACAAATTAGGTATGTGGTGGGTATGTTTTACATATTAGCTAGACTGTAGTGCATATTACCTTTTCAGTTAGCTAGTTAGCTAGTGATGTTTTATAAACAATCTTGCTAACCTAGCTAGCTAGCTATTTTTTGTACACTTTTTTTTGTTAAAATAGCTAGTTAGTGCAGTTTTCTTCTCATTGCTAATGAGCATTAGCATTCATTCCATAACAGGATTTTTAAATGCAGCACTTTAGCGAACTAGTTACTACACTTCTTCACCTCCTGAGATGCAGGTGTAAATATTGAGCAATCCTGTCATCCATTCATCATGATTGAGACATTCTGAGAAAGTGAACATTAAAGTCAAACATTCAATAGTGAGCTTAAATGAATGTTTTTGTAAGGCTTTGAAGTGTGAAGAGAGAAGGCGAGTTTGTGTGACACACCCACTGAGTCATTAGCAGCTTTAGGTTTGTATGGAACCAGGCCAAAAGTGGGAGTGTGTGCCACATAGATAAGGCATCTGTGGAAGGAGTATAAGGTTTTATGTCTCTTAAATAGTATTTTTAGCAAGATATTAAGCCTTGTAGGGTCTCATTTTAATGACTGGAAAAGAGTGGATTGAGGAGTGGCTTTATTTTCATAAGACCCCATTGTTCTAACACTTTTTTCCTGTGGCGTGAAACAAGCCCCATAGCCATGTAACATCAGCCCAAATCACAGTAGTACTATATACACATCTGTTAGATCAGCACAAATCACTACACAACTATATACACATGTTAGATCAGCACAAATCACTATATACACATGTGTAAGATCAGCACAAATCACGATACAACAATATACACATCTGTAAGTTCAGCACAAATCAATAAACAACTATATACACATCTGTTAGATGAGCACAAATCACTACACAACTATATACACATGTTAGATCAGCAAAAATCACTATATACACATGTGTAAGATCAGCACAAATCACGATACAACAATATACACATCTGTAAGTTCAGCACAAATCAATAAACAACTATATACACATCTGTTAGATGAGAACAAATCACTACACAACTATATACACATCTGATATATATATATATATATATATATATATATATATATATATATATATATATATATATGTGTGTGTGTGTGTGTGTGTGTGTGTGTGTGTGTGTGTGTGTGTGTGTGTGTGTGTGTAAGATCAGCACAAATCACTATACTTTACTATTAATATTTGTACACACACATGCACATATACACACACTATGTATATATATATATATATATATATATATATATATATATATGTGTGTGTGTGTGTGTAGTAGAATATGTACAAATCCACCGCATGTGTATGCAGTTGCAATGGAAACATACACAGAGTACTGGCACTGTTTGTTCATTCCTTCACCCTTTTTTTTTTTTTGGCTGCCTCTGGCACTGACTCGGTTCAATAACACGCATACTTTAAGCAGGAGGAGCAAGCAACAATCCACAAAGTCCCCTCCAGAAGGTGCAGATTCCAGCGAGGGAGCTCTGAAAGACTACAACACCAACATGCCAGGAAAAAAGAGGTCTCACGGACGAAAGAAGAAGTCCAGCGAGGTATGTAAATGAAATGCGCAACACACTCAGGATCTCCAGGCATGCTCAGTAGACTGGTTTGACCTATTGCACTTTTAGCTTTCCCAATGTCTAATCACAGAGTATGTGTAGAAACATCCACAGAGCTGAATGAACATGTCTTGTGTTTTGAATTAATTTTAATCATTTAGTCCTGTAGTAGTGTAGGAGTTTAATCATTATTCACTACACTATTCGTGTCAACTTTGTCTGAACTGATTCTCTATGATTAGGGTTTATTTAACACTGTAAATGTTTGTGGGTGTTAATTCAATACTGTATAAGTTAATTCAGTACCGATGTATGGGTGGAGTGAAAGAATAACAACAATAATGCAATAACTATGTCACATTTATAAGGTATTTTGTGATTCACTGAACAGTGATTCAGTGAATCAAATACGATTGGCCAATAGTTGTTGATTCATTCTCAATGACTGCAGCAGTGATAGTACTTACTGCAATACACATGTTCACAGATGTATATTAACGTTCTTGTCTTAATATGTTACCGTTTCTTCAAGTGTTGATGAGATTTTTATCTAATGCTTATGGAAGGAGTCTCCAGGCTCAGGGCTTTGTATAAGTAAAGCTGTTCAAGGTTTGGAAAAGTCTTTAGGATGGATAATGTTCTGTGTTGTGATTTCTCAGTTACTGTACGTGTCTGTTTGTCAGATTACCTAAAAAATTAAGCTAATGTTCTTAGTGCTAAGGAATAGCTTAATTCTCATTTGACAACGTTAAGCGATATGCAGTTGCTTGATGATTTCTGTGGTTTAAGAGGAATAAAACATCCAGTAATTGGAAAATAATTAACACATCAGGCCACATCACACCACTCCAACAAGGGGTTGCTTTAAACCTTTATTATATTGTATTTTTTAACTGTTAAGAACAAACAGCAAAGTTTGCTGCTAATATACTGTATAGATAGCTGTATAGAAATCCTTTAAGGGTTAAATGCTTTAAGGGTTCCTTCCAACTGACAACCCCTTAAGGGTTCTGGATTAAAGAATTTACCACAAAGATGTCAAGAAGTATTGCAATATGATTTCTTACCCAATTACACAACACCTTAACATGTCATATCGTGTCACAACAACTTCTGAGACATTGGAGCCATTGTGTCTTTTTTCTACCTTTTTTAAAATAGCACTAGACTCTGATTCATCACTGCTGGATCGATGGTAACATTTTGAACTTAACTTTTATACATTTTACTGTTTACGTATTTGAAGCAAAAGCCTTTAATTGTTACATACACATTAGAGCAAAATTCTTCGGTTCATATAGCTCATGTTCTCAACAGTGACAGAATGATGGTAGGCTTGAACCTACAACCTTCTGAGAAGTAACCCAGCACCATAACTACTGGTGTACTACTGTGCTCTGCCCCAATTATGGCTTATTCTCTTTAAAGTAATGTATTTTACCAGTACTATGATACATAAAACAGTTATGTACCAAAAAATGTCAAGTATCAAGATACGTTTTTTGTCCTATCATCTATATCTAGCTAAGATAAGATAAGATTTAGTCTATGATCCTTTAGAAATGGGGAAATGATCGCTTTTTGTTAGCATGTTCCCTTTGCACCTCCAGCGTTGGGGGTTAAATCAAAGTTTGCATGTTCTCCCTGTGATTTTTGAGGTTTCCTCTTGCTTTCTTCCCCATTCCAAAAGCCATGCATTGTAGACTGATGTCCATCTCCAAATTGTCCATGGTATGGGTGATGGGTGTGTCCTAAGTGACCCTGTATACAGGATAAGATATACATTTCATATGTGAAAAGATGCTGCATACTTTTTGTCTGTACAAAGTCAAGGTATGTATGCAGGTGTTGATGTGTACCAGGTGACCTGACATGCTTTCCTAAGTAGTTAGATAGGTTATGACCTGAAACTTCCACTCCCCCGGTGCAGCCGAGGTTTTGCGCAACCAGAAAGTAGTTAAGGAAAGTAACACATAACTACAGGGTAAAACCAGACTGCACTGCCAGTTTGACCGGGGGGACCGTGTTCTAGACGAGTCAGGGATTAAAGAAACATTGCATTAATACAGACTGCACTGGATAATCGTCTGAGCATTGACGGGAGTGGCACAAGTGGAATTTGACGGAAGAACAAAAGTCTACTTGTGCACTAGTTTGGTAGATTCAGATTGCTTCTCTTCCTTCTACTTATTCTTCTTCTCCATCTCGGTCTCTGTGTCGGTCGGCTAAATGGCGTACGCTGCTTACTGGAATGTGATGGTAAGTCATTGCTAGCCTGACACTTAAGCTTTGCAACTTTAAACGCTGAAGAAAACTAAACGTTTGTTAAACAGGGTGTGTAACTGCCTGGTATGCAACTTTCAAGACACATGAAACAAATGATAAAATCTTAAACGCAAACACATCTTACAGGTTGAGACTTTGTCCACTTTGAGAAGTCTATGCTTATTCTTTGTCATTTCATGCATTCACAATAGCACTGTACTTCCTGCATTTCATTTTCGGAGTACACTTTATTTAGACTACGACGAAAATATGTGTATTTCTCCTTACTGCAAATATGTTACATTTCCTGTTTATCCTGCATATTGATCGAGTAAAGAACCAACCTGGCAACCGTCCAAACTGGCAACCCACATGGGGTCCTCTGAAGGATTACTTTTTTTAAAAAACATAGTTAATCATTATTTCTACATGTCCATGGACATGTACCTGACTACACAGGTACTAAAGCAGTACATTAACGTGTTAAGTAGCATTACATTTCTTTTCCTGAAACAGTACAGACCATTTATCTTAAATTTTGATTAAACTATATCTATGTTTGCAGATAAATGATACAAATGTAGAAAAGACACAGCAGATGATCCTCAGGCACGAGAAGTGGTTTTGTGTCTTTAATGTTTCTCAAAAACATAGACGTATTTAAGTCAGGTCATTTCATTTGGTCTTAATCCTTTAAGCAGTTGTACCAGAGCGCAATGGTTAAAGCTGGACATATATATATATATATATATATATATATATATATATATATATATATATATATATATATATATATATATATATGTTTAAAGCCGAATAACCAGGGCTTATAAATAAATAAATAAATAAATAAATAAAAAATACATTTTACTTCACATAATATATACCATTCATTGTGAGATCCAAGCTCTCTGAATTTGAGGTATCTGCAATAGAGAGAGAGAGAGAGAGAGAGAGAGAGAGAGAGAGAGAGATTAAATAGCATATTTGATACTATAATAAAGCAAGTGATGTAAAATATCTACAGACCCTAGAGGTCACAGGTCACAGGTTTACACTGACGATATGGTTTATGACTGGAATATTATAAACAGGGATTTAAAGTAGATCATACTGGTATTTAAAGATTAGCATAATAGCCACATGAAGCTTACTTTTGTGTTATTTGTTTGTAGGATATTCTTTTAATATCTAATAAAATCCAAATGCATGTGCATTTAAAATGAATTCGCTTTCTTGCATTATTTGTCTTAAACCTGACTCAGTTATTTGTCTTAAAAACGACTGCATATTTAAGGTAGATTAGAAAGAAAAATAAATTTTCCCTTAAGGAGAATGCATTGTCATATTTAGCAACTTAATTTGCATTTCAGCTCCATGATTACAACATTTTAACGAAATCCAAACCTCACCCTCAGTCCTAAGTGTATGTGAACTTTTATGTTCTTTCTTCTCCTCTCTTCCCTAAGTTTATTTCGTTTCCTATTCTCATAATTCTTCTGTCTCTGTCTCCAGCATACGTCTCACGTCTCTGTCCGTTCTAGTTATACATCACAATTTCAGGTACAATCAGATTAATCCGTGCTATCTGAAAAATCCGAGATTTCAATCACCGCACAGTAAAGGTCTCTAAACCTGTAGATTGTTCACAAAAGCCATGATTACTACAGTATATAAAGATAATGACATATGTAGAGCTGTAAGTTGTAGAGATGGGAATTGAACGTATGCAGTACATGGAGTTTGTATCAGGGTTTGATGTGATCGATTAGAAAAATAATCAGATCAACCGTCATTTCTGACAACATTGAATTTTGTCTCCATTTAGTGTATAAAATCTCATAGATTTCTGACCCAGCAGTGTTTGATAGAACTTTTGATGTCAGCCATCAATTTCAGTCCAAACTTCATACTGTACATGATAAAACTCCAATGAGAAGCTTTTATTAGAAACATTTAGACAATCGCTCTCAACAATAGGCTTAAGTGTGCACGAGTATTTAGAGTTGTTACAGTACACACAAATCATTAACACTAATTCCTACAGTCATTATGTCCAAACCCTGAAAACTGGTCTACTCAAAAAAAAAAAAGTCAGTTAAGAGTATAAAAATGCTTTGTGAGAACCAGTCACAGCATGCCAAATTAACACAACGGTGATTCATACAGTAGTTCTGACTTAGAAGAAGAAGCAGCATGAGGATGAGGATTTTTTTAGGATTTGGATCTCTTTCAATGTGAGGATGAAGATTTTTTTTTAGGATTTAGATCTCTTTCAGTATGAGGATGAGGATTTTTTTAGGATTTGGTTCCTTTCTCTATGAGGATGAGGTTTTTCTTAGGATTTGTATCTCTTTCAGTATGAGGATGAGGATTTTTTTAGGATTCGGATCCCGCTCTGTATGAGGATGAGGATTTTTTTAGGATTTGGATGTATTTGATCATGAGGATGAGGTTTTTTTTAGGATTTGGATCTCTTTCAGTATGAGGATGAGGATTCTTTTTAGGATTTGGATCTTGCTCTGTATGAGGATGAGGATTTTTTTAGGATTTGGATCTCTTTCAGTATGAGGATGAGGATTTTTTTAGGATTTGGATCTCTTTCAGTATGAGGATGAGGATTCTGTTTTAGGATTTGGATCTTGCTCTGTATGAGGATGAGGATTTTGTTAGGATTTGGATCTCTTTGATCATGAGGATGAGGATTTTTTTAGGATTTGGATCTCTTTCAGTATGAGGATGAGGATTTTTTTTAGGATTTGGATCCCGCTCTGTATGAGGATGAGGATTTTGTTAGCATTTGGATCTCTTTGATCATGAGGATGAGGATTTTTTTAGGATTTGGAGCTTTTTCAGTATGCGAACGATGATTTTTTTAGGATTCGGATCCCTCTTTGTTAGATCTGTGTTACTGTGTAGAGGAAACTCATGGAAGAACAAATTGAAAATGATTATTATTATTATTGTTATCACAAAATCGAATCAGTTCATCGACTAATTACAACAGCTATTTGATATAACGCTTCACCACTAAATGAACATTAAACCCTGTAACTGTAATCAGCCCCAAACCAGAAATGCCTCTCAGGTCTACAAAGAATCTTTCAGTAATATTCAGATTTCATTTGTACGTACGTGCGATGTTTCATCTCATCAGAAATATTTTCTTATTATTTAATATGACTTTTTCTGGACTGTATTTTTTATTTGTTGGCTGTCATGTGGAACAACCAAACTCAGCCTGACATTTACTGACCCTTATTGTTAAAATAAACGGCTCAGGATATCCGTACCCTATGTGTCAGTAAACCTTTGTTGTTTCTTGGTTATTTCTTCCTGTAGCCTCCCCGTAGTAACAGTATAACTTTTGACTCTTATGCCATTTTAGAAAAAGATCTTGCCTTGTAACGGTCTTGGATCATCACTTGTTTTATTTCTCTTATACCTCAGCCATATGGCATTTTATTACTTATTACAGTACACCACGTTATACTGTACCGCTTATCCGTATCTAATTTTAGTAAACATTGTGGGTTGTGTGTGAGATAAGGTTGTTACTAGTAGGGACTAGAATTAGCTTATTGTGCTAACATGTAGATCTTTATTACTTATTACAGTACATCACGTTATACTGTACCGCTTATCCGTATCTAATTTTAGTAAACGTTGTGGGTTGTGTGTGAGATAAGGTTGTTACTATAGTAGGAACTAGAATTAGCATATTGTACTAACATGTAGATCTTCATGAGCCGTGGGGTAACTTGCAGAAAACAGTATGATCACATTGATTAACATTAATTCCTCAGGAGATCTTGGTTGCTTAATTCTACTCAACAACAAACTGTTGGAGAAAGGACATTATTCACATTTATATTATTCCCTGTCCAGTTTCATGAGGATCAGGTTCACTTCTGAATCTGGTTCCTTAAAAGGTTTCTTCCTCATGTCTTCTCAGGGAGTTTTTCCTCACCACCGTCACCTCAGGCTTGTTCATTAGGGATAAATGTTAGAGATAGATAACTTAAAAAAACTTTTATTTTGTTTCTTTTGAAAACTGATCGTTAGATTATTACGGCTCAGTTTTTGCTGATCCTGTGTGTGTGTGTGTGTTTACTTATAGCACTGCTGTGTCTCGTGACTGTCCTTATGACCTGTATGTGACTATAAATACCCTGTACATGCAGTAGCTCCTCTTTCAGTGAAGCTCACATACACACGGTGCACATGAAGGGTCAAGGTCTTGGCATGGCATTGCCACACGTCTTAGTGTATACGGTATAGTGTATATACATCTATATACAGAAACACTGCCATTATGCTTATTGTGCACACACCTGCACACGCATGCACTTCCTGGGCGAACGACTGGAAGGTTTAGCACACCTTCATTCAGGCGTGTCAATCAGTATCCACTTATCACCTGAACGTACCTGATGTGTGGTGTCTTCGGCATGCATGCAGCTTTCGGGTGTGACACTGTTTGTACGGCTTTATTTGGAATGTAGACAAGTTAATCCTCATTCCTTTAAATCTGGTTTTCAGTGCTAGAACAACAGATGCTCCACTGAAATAAACAGGATAGATCGTTACAAGGAAGAGGAATGTAAATGCTTGATTCTGATTAGTCAGAATTAGAGCCAGCATTAATGTATCCAATGTTAGAGATTTAAGCACTTATGTACGTCGCTCTGGATAAGGGTGTCTGCCAAATGCTGTAAATGTAAATGTAAATGTAAAGATGATTAACAGCAATGCATATCATTTAACACATCATATCTTTTCTATAGAAGCAGCTAATTCACAGAGACGTCTATGACAGATGAGAGACATAACAAACACCTGGAAATAATCAATAGAGGATTGATATCTAACAAAGAATCACAGATAATATATCATTTTAACATAAATCTGTGGAAGGAATTTCTGTCGATAGCATCTTTTTTGTTACAACTACGCCTGCAAGCCCCCTCCTGCCCGCTAGAGGGAGCCCTCACCAGAGTACTGACACTTCCGGCTCATTTCCGGTCTAGCAGATATAAATAAATACAGCAGCCACGCTTCACATTTTTGCGAATTCTTACCAGCCTGAGCCTTTATGCCCTTTATGCCCTTTATGCCCTTTATGCCCTTTATGCCCAATGTTATTTCTGTGTATGATCTCGTTTAATTGTTTATATGCTTTTTACCTGCTTCTTTAACCCTGTTGGTATTGTTTGCTGTGCAAATTGTCTCTTTGGATTATTGAACTTTGTGCCCGTTTATTCAACCCTGTTCTTGTCTAAAGTTTTGGTTTATTCTGCCTCGTTTTATCATTAAGTTGCCGTTTGTCCGTTTTGGTAACACGACAAGACTTATAAGGCTTGTATAGCTGTTATAATGTAAGTGATATCAGGAACTGTTTTGACTTATAGATGTTCCACAGCAGTAAAGGTAACCATAGTAAAGGTAACTATAGCAATTGTTATTGTTGGCACAAAGAGGTGTAAAATATTTCATGGCATGCTTTTATAACGATATTATACATTTATGGCAAATGCGCTTATCCAGAGCGGCATACATTTCCTCTCATTGATATAGCTGAGCAATTGAGGATTAAGGGCCTTGCTCAGGAGCCCAGGAGTGGCCTCTTGGTGGCCCTGGGATTTGAACTCATGACCTTCCGATCAGTAGTCCAACACCTTAAGCACTAAGCCACCATTTCCCCATTTGATGCTACGTTTAGTGTCTTAGCTCTAACCTTAGAGCTTAAAAAATTTAGTCTGACTCGTCTGAACCAATCAGAAAGAAGCATTCAGCAGCATTGTGCTGTAATCTGTGTTCATACATAATTTATTAGACATGTGAAATGTTCAGTTACAATCTTGGGAACTCCCTTTATTAAGCAGCAATACACACGGAATTCAGATCATGTCATGCAACCAAACGTTCCTCCACCCAGAAGATAGCAAGAGAAAGAAATGCCACAATACACATGGACTTTGCTCCCAGTTATATAAGTTGCACTGGGTTTGTATAAGAGATTTATGGTGGTATTATGATACAGGTTTCTAGTGCACAATCATTTGTTGTTAGTTTGTTACTGAGAGAAAGTGTCTTCGTGTCAGAGAAGAGGAAGGTAAGAGTTCACGCCCACGTTCATGCAGGAAGAAGGACAACGTGTGCTTTCTTTTCACCGTTCGGCTCTTTGTGAGGGGAAAATTTGAATTAAAACTCAAAAGGGTTTGATTTTATTTTCAGCCTGTCAGCTTTTTTAGGCATGTTGACCAGGGGAAGTTTTTCCTTCCCACTGAATTGTGCATGACCATAACATGTTGTGTCTATAGCTAAATATTGTGTCACTTTGGCAAGAGAAGTGCAATCTTTTCTTTAATAATTATTCATTAATATTAATAATTTATTCAAAGCTCCAAAATGATCTCATTCTTTCACTTGGTCCTTCTGCCTTTCCAGATCTATTAAAAAAACATCAGAGATATAATTCTAATTCTTGGCAGAACTTGGCAGTATGGTTCCTAATTTAGGTTACCACATATACACCCTCTGCTGTGTGTGTGTGTGTGTGTGTGTGTTGCTATTTCAGAGGCATGGCCCCGCCCCCTGTTCGCTCTAAGCCCTCCCTTCTCTTCCTTTCCTCTCCTCCTTCTTCTCCCAGCGCCTGGAACATGTTGTCACTCTGAGAGGAGTACACAGTAGAGACTCACACACAGGCACACATACACACAGACACACACTGACAGACAGACAGACAGACAGACAGAAAGCCGGCACCAAACATGGGGAACTTATTCAGCTGGTTACGAGGCACGCAGGATTCTTCAGCCCTGCAGGATGTCGCCGTGGAGCAACAGGTCACTCTTACTGGATTTAATGTCTCTGAGGTCTGAGTAAGGAGTGCAGTGCATGGTGTGTGTGTGTGTGTGTGTGTGTGTGTGTGTGTGTGTGCGTGCGTGCTTGATCTCTAGGTCAGTACACAATGCATGTGTGTGTGTGTGTGTGTGTGTGTGTGTGTGTGTGTGTGTGTGTGTGCGCGTGCTTGATCTCTAGGTCAGTACACAATGCGTGTGTGTGTGTGTGTGTGCTTGATCTCTAGGTCAGTATACAATGTGTGTGTGTGTTTTTGTGCGTGTAAAATGAACAGCAGAGATTTCTTCTATCTGTCAACCTCAGTGTTATTGCATTTCTGTTACACATTTAAACAATCACAAAAAAGGGCAGGGTGAAAAGGAGAGAGTTCTGGCTCTGAGCCAAGTCTTGAAAAGGAGGAGTAATGGAATGTGATGAGCATGCTGGGGAAAATTTCCAGATTTGTGCATGGACACTTGTGCAGAGTCACGTCTTAACAGCTTTGATTTAAATCCTCTGCTTTAAATGCCTTGTTTGTTTACATGAGAGTGTCAAGCTGCTGAGTTTGCGTTTCATTCGCTGTTTGCAAAAATATGTAAAAAAAAAAAAAAAAAAAAAAAAGGAGAGAATGAAGTGAATAAGTGAAGGAATTAATATAAGTGAACAAATTCAGTCCTTATCTGACGTCTTGCGAATTTATACACCAATAAATGTGACAGCTTTGATGATCTCAAGTCACGTTTATGTTGCGGAGAGAAATAAAGATGGAAATAAATTCTTTTTTTTTTTTTTTTTTTTTTTACTTTTTACTTTGATTCACTTCGGTTTCAGAAGCAATATCTTTGTGGCTTAGCCTTTGATCCGATTTTATTGTTTTACTTTATTCCAGGTTATGAAAATGTTATGAGAATAGTTTTAGTTATTAACTGGTTACAGCTGCACACACACACACACACACACACACACACACACGCACACACATGTTTATGTTGGGGTTCCTTATCACCCAAGGTCTTCCTGTAGCTGTAACCACTCAGACATGTCGTCTCAGACACACACAATATGGCTAAACGTTGTTTTTGTTGTTTTTCTCTGCTGTGTGTTTTGAGTTGTGCCCTTCTGTACTTATTAGTCCGAACTCCTTTGTTACCCAGAATGCTCTCTGACGTCTGTTAAACATCAGGCACGGCTGTCAACACAACAACAGGGCAAGCAAAGTTCCTCGCGCACTCGCTCTCCTGACCTTCACTCCCTGACATGAGATTTAATGTGATTTGCTCTCAGCCAATCAGAGTAAGAGACAGTGATGGGCCACACCTAGACACTAAAGTCGCTTGAGAGATTTTAAATAATACAATTATTATCATTAAAGCATGTGACAGACCTTGAGCTAATTAGGACCTGAATGCTCAGTAATATGATTCGAGATTAGATCAGCGGACTCTGATTGGATTTCGGCTTAATGTCATCTTAAATCATCTTAATGTCTTGAAGATTTTCAATTGTTCTACCAAGTCAGATAAATGACTAGATGTTGGGCATGTTGGAGAACCCCCACACTGGTGTTGGGTATCAGGATAGCAAAGTCGGAATTTTAGCAGATTTATGGCTCTATATCTACTAAGCAGCGGATTACGCTTGAATCTTTTGTATAAAGTGTATTTATTTACGTTTAAGACAAGGTGAACTTAGTACATTTTGACTACCGTTTCAAAATGATATCTCAGTTATATTTCAGACAGACAAACAAATGCATGTTGTTTTGCATCGTTCGTTATAGTCGTGAATGAAGTATCGCGATTCGTATTAATACACCCCTTATATTTACTTTCTAGTAAGTCACAGTACATAGCTAACAGCTAGGAGATTAACCAATATTCCTTATTGAGATAAAACCAGTTCTAACGATAGCTAACTAATTTGAATTCATTAACTAGCTTTACTAGTATATCTGCTAGCAGGTTTTGTTTCTGTCAGCTGTAAAGATCGTTGTTTGTTGTTTTCATTGAGTCGACGTTGTCGAGTAGCGCTAATCGTCAGGAACGATCTGTTTGTTTCACTCACCTAGCATTATTATCCATAGACATCTTTCAGCATTTGGGTTGGAAATTATTGGTTATTATATTGTTGGGTTGTTGTGAGAATGGAAGCGTTTTAAATTTGTACAGATATTTCTAGGTCCTAGGTGTTTTTGGGAAAAGGAAATAATACCATTATGTCAACGTACAGATTTGCCACCGCTCATATCAGGGGACTGTGATTTGATTCTAAGCTCATTTTAACATCTGTATGGAGTTCCTATGGCAGGTTTAATTTTTTTTTCTAGGTTTTCAGTTTCCATCCATGTCCAAAAAAACACATCGGTATGCCCGTAGGTGTTAATTTGTGGATGTGTGTGTGTGATGGACTTGTTTTCCATCCAGAGTGTTTTCTGATCTCACACCCAGTATTCCAGCGTTAGCTTTTTGGAAAGTGCCCATAAGATTCACGTCAGTATCACCTGAACAACATGTTGTCACACGAGTTTGCTGAACTCTGAACACTTCTAAACACTTTCTTTTACCTCCTTGTCCTCCAACAATGCTGCACAAACGATCTGCACAAACACTTAATCTAATATTAGTGAGATATGATACTTAAAGCTCTATCCGATATATGTTTCATCGTAGTTTTATGTTATTGCTTCCTTCAGGTGCTTGTGTTTTCTAGCCTCGGGTTCCGTCTGAGCAAAACTGTCAGATTTCTCAGCTCGGTGTCTCTAAGCTCATTTCTAAATGCTGCATGAATACAAACACATTCCTTGGCTCCGATCGAGCACAAACTGCTCGCACCCAGTGATTTAATTCTCATGGGAACCTGTCACAAACATTATGTTCATGATCTCATTAATGCTACCACTCCAACAATATTTCTTGATGTAAAATGAAGGTTTGATTTATACGGTTAGGGATCAACATTTGGAATTAGTTTTTAAGGCAGATATATTTAAAAGATTGTAGACTTGTCAGTGTAGCTTGTAAAATAATATTTTCAACAACAGTATATTAATTCAGTACTCATATTAATATATATTCATACAGGTCATATTCATTTATTTAGTATTTGGCTATGCAGCTAGCAAAGTGTTTTTTTTTTTCTGAAAACACTGTTCAGATTATTATTATTATTATTATTATTATTATTATTATTATTATTATTGTTATTATTATTATTACTACTACTATTATTATTATTGTTGTTTTATTTTAGCATTATTATTATTAATATGAATACTACTATTATTATTATTTTTATTTTATTTTATTTTAGTATTATTATTATTAATATTATTATTGTTGTTGTTGTTGTTGTTGTTGTTGTTATTGTTGTTGTATATAGCATGTGCAAGACCATCATTAACACTACAGATGTCAAGCTTTAAATAATCTAAAACATGAACTTGTTGAGACTTGGGGAAGCTGTGGTTAAGGCTCTGTGTTGTTGATCGGAGGATTGAGACTCAAGCCTGAGTGCCAAGCTGCCACTGTTGGGCCCTTAAGCAAGGCCCTTAACCCTCTCTCTACTCTAGGGTTGCTGTATCATGGCTAACCCTGCACACTGTGCTGTAATGTTTCTGTGACAAAATAAAAGCTTTATTTCTATCCCATTTAGGACAATGATAAGATAAGATAAGATGAACAGTAACTGCAGATGACTGAAATACAGTATCCATGTGCCTTTACACGCACAGAGACTTTTATATTGTGCAACGGATTAATATAAGACCGCTGATGGAGGCATGATGGCTGGAAATCTGGACTCACGTTGTGTAACCACTGACTCTTGGATAGAGATGAGCAGAGGGCTAAATATAACCAGGTACTAAACAGATATATTTTTACCTGCAAAATTAGCAAATCAGCAGTTATCAGGCAAAACAAATCGGTGTATCGCATTTTAGTTTACATGTAGAAAAGTGCAATATCTTCATATATTTCAATACTCTACAGGACTGAGTGTGCAAACAGTATCTTTTTCAGACTGTAACAGATTACATGTATTATATCTGTGTGTTTAAAGTTTGCATGCGCATCAATACTCACGCTCGTGTTTAAAGGTTTAAAGACACGCACAGCTTTTGTTTATTTTAGGGGTGGCATCAAGTTCCAAGTTCCCTCTGTGTCTGACAGCGCAGTAAAATGAGCTCATGATTACAGACACAGTAAAGTGTTATAAACCTCGAGTCTGGTAATGTGGACATTGTTCCCTTTTTACTCCCTTTATTATTATGTAATCCGTCAGAATTATTTCATCCAGCTTCCAGTTTACCATCACTACACACTCTCAGTCTTAGTCTACACACTCTTATTTCTACGATAAATTTGATGCCACTCACAAAAGCACCCGAAACAAATTCGAAGGCAAAATTGTACCGTTGTAAATTTAAAATGGATAATACACTGTAGTTCTATTTATGATTTATTTATTTATTTTTTTTAAATTAATTAATTTATTTTTTGCTTAATCCTTATATTTTGGTGTATAAGTCTATTGCAATTAAATTTAATTAAATTTAATTTGTATAACACTAACACTTTGTATCCCTAAATCAATCCTGAAGCGATGAATGTTCTTTTATAGTTGGAGCAAGAATATACAGAATATATATATATATATATATATATATATATATATATATAATTTTATTTATTTATTTTTTTTTTTTAGATAACAGTTGGGTTGGAGCAAGAATGCAACGATTCATTTTATTTTCATCCAAAATCTTCATTTAACACATTTTTATTGTTCTTATATAACCATAACTGAAGCAAAATCTAGTACTAATATCTCATTTGTCTTTTTTGTATCGTTTGTCAGGTCGCCGTTTCACTTCCGATTGGTTTAAACTGTGTAAATAGGTGGAGGCCTCAAACTTGTATGTCAGATGATAAGGGTTGCCAAGGATTGCAAAGTGACTCATTTTTTTTTTTTAACCACACTTGATCCTAAGCCCTTGTGGATAATGTCCTGCTACAGATAAGCACGCCACCGCTACAGACACCTCCTCCTTACCCTACAGACATATAAGCACAGGTATAATAGTGCAATTTGTGGTATCTTTTAACATATAAATCTTAATGGTGTTGTCAGTGTCTTCCATATTAGGTTCGTTTGGAAGACTCGGATGTGAGTCTGTGGCATTTGGATTTATTCCAGTTTGTTTACAGAACCAGCAAAGTTATGCGGCTGTATAATGGTGCATATCCTGGTTAGGACATGCCTGAGTGTGTGTTTCTTTTCAGGATGTTGTCCACTATTACATACAGTATCTGTTTCACCCCAGTTTGGATTTCTAATTAATACGGTTTTGTTTTAATTATATACTTTAAGTATTATAGTATGTCAGGTAACTTGTATGGGTTGTTTGTATAGTGTGCAAGTTGGCTGTCTATTTATGATGTCATCAAAGTCATGTAACTCAGAGATAAATAATAAATACTATAAATAAATAATAATAAATAATTAAATAAATACTTTAAATACTATATATATATATATATATATATATATATATATATATATATATATATATATATATATATATATATATATATATATATATTAGAAAGGTGTTTAAAGTTCTTTACAAAAAAAAATATAATAAAAAAAATAATAAGGAAAGAAAAGATCAAGAAGAAAAAACTAAGATGGAATTTAAGAAAAAGACATACAATAGAAATACTAAAAATTATGATTAATTAGCATTAATAGACTGGATAAATGAATTACTGGATAATTGATCAGTGAATTAAAATGACTATTTACTTTAATGACAATTATAATTCAAAATAATATATAGTAATGATATCAGAATAATCTATACAAAAATATACAAATCCAAATTAAAACAAATTGTTACTCATAAAAAAGTGAATAACAGAGACGTGCAAAAATGTACAGTATTAGAATATATACAGTGTTAGAGTACTGATGAAGAGTAAACACGCATGTGAAGTAATAAAGCAGGGTTTGGTAACGTTTCACTTTTATAGCGTGTGATACAGCACGTATCCTCATTGTTACATTCACACTACTGTATAAAAAGGCTAATTAAGCATAAAGTAAGCATCCTGGCGCTCCTTGATTTCATCATAGTTAATCAGCATGCTTTTATTATTGTTCGTTTTCAGTTCCTGCCTGAACAGGTTATGTGTGCATGAATCGAATGAGTTATCTGCTTTTACCTCATCACTCCACTTCTGTACAAACATGTTTAGTTTTTTTGTTGATTGTACACTGATGACGTCTGCGGGGTGAAACATGCTTGGGCGTGGATCAATGATGCAGAATTGCCCCTAAGTGTGTTATATGAATATAGAATATGTGTGTGAATGTGTTGATGAAGTATGGGGGCATCTAGTTTCCTCCCACAGTCCAGAAACATGCAAAGTAAGCTGACTGGCATCTCTAAATTGTCCGTAGTGTGTGAATGAGTGTCCAAGTCTCCTGAGATAGACTTGAGTCTTCATTTACCAGACCCTTATCCAGTGACATATATATATATATATTATTTCAATTTATACAACTGAGCAATTGAGGGGTTAAGGGCCTTGCTCAGGGGCCCAGCAGTTGCACCTTGGCGGACCTGGGATTCGAACTGTTGACCTTCCGATCAGTAGTCCAAAACCTTAAGCTATTAGGCTACACATTTACATAGAAAAAAAAGTACTTCAAAAAATAGATGGATGGATTTCTAAAATTTAGGATATATCCCACCTGTTCCTGTGATGTGATAGAGTCGGATTCAGACTAAACCCTGACCTGGAAGATAGCTGAACATAATATTAGACATTTAGATCATTTTGATTGCAAAAGCAGCCCTTGCACATTTTTCAGTCACACACCAGGTGGCAGCATTGTCACACTAAACGGATTGTATACTCTCACATGCTCTGGCAAGCTTTTGTGTCTAAAACATGGAAGCATTCAAGCTGGGAGTTAAACAGCTCTTTTCATGTTGATGACAGCTTTGAGCTCGTCATGTAAAGTTCTCTGGCAGCCTTTCAACAACCTTTGTTTTAAAACATCCATGTGCTTAAAGTAATCTCGGGTAAATTCTCCTGTCTTAGTCCTTCTGTTCTGTTTTTATTAATGAGCTTCCTTCATGTCTCTGATGTATAATTGTTTGTTTTCTCTCCTTTTTCTCTCTCTGCTTTTGGGTGGAGTCGTGAGGTTGTGAGGTTGCGAGGCTGGGCCTTTCTACGACTTTTGTGATCCTAGCTCAGATTCCAGAGCAGTGACTGTAGGAGTCACACCCAGCTGAGCAGCACTCAGACAACGCCTGTAGTTCTGTCTAATCAAACAAATCATCTCAAATCATACGTCTCTTCCTTATCGTTGCTTGGACCGACAAGCTTTTCAATCCTGTCCTCTTTGCCCATTACTAGCGTATTGAAATAATCTTCTTATTTTTTTTATTCTTGGCTTGCTGTCAGACAAGGGTGTCATGCCTACCTCATAGCCAATGAGAGTGCTTTCTAGCTCAGCGTCATAGCTCGAGAAGGAGAGCTTTCATAGGTGGAGACTGAGACTTCATTTTTTTGGTGGGGCGTGTTTTTGTGTGTGGTTGAGTGCGTTGTGTGTGTGTGGGTGGGTGTGTGTGTATGTATGTGTGTGTCAAAGTGTAAGGTACTGTATATACTTTGAGCTGTCTCACCGTACAGGATTTCTTGATACTTTGGAGTTTGTAAGGACACACAGAAAGGACATCTTTCTAAACACAGGAGCCAGATGGTACGTACTCAAATCACCCTATGTTGTGTGGTTTCCTGCTTCTGAAGCTGATCTCTCTGTGCCTGAATACTTGCCAAAATGGGCTGCAGTCAGTTTGTGGAAAAAGTGATGGCTGCAATTTATGACTTATGCCAGTGCTTGTTGTTCACAAATCACTTGAGCAGAGAAGAAATAGACAGGCGAATATTATTTAGGATAGTCATTCAAAAAAAGTGTATAATCTAATCTCTTGAATGATAGACTCCAAATGTTGCTGGTTAAACTTAGATATCTGTTGCAGGGCGGTTTCCTGTGCTAATGTCTGCTGTAAACATTAACTCTGTGTCTCCAAAAACCAGCTTTTTCCAAAAACAATACAGAATTTTGCTTATGGATATAAAACCATTGTGCTTTTTCAGTTCTGGATGTCTATCAGATGTCAATCAGTTTTTGAAGATGATATGGATCTAGCCTAGCACTGGTCAAACTGGTATTTTAGTTCCAGCACTAATGGCATACAGCTGGTCTGGTAGTGGGGGAATTGTGAGAGGAAATAACAGGTAGACGTTGGTGACGAGTCTCTAAGTGCAAACACACAGGCATGTGAGTGTATAAGCAAGATTATGTGCATTCCCAGGAACCTCTGCAGGCATGCGGAGGTATGAACTGTATGCGAGTAAGAACCTGTGCAGCCCCTTGAGGTGAAGTAAAAATAAAATTTCAGCTAAGTTGTGTTTACGATGATGGATGATGGATGAGGGGGTAGAACAAAAATGGGACAAAAGTCAAACAAAAATTGGAAGATTGCACATATGTTACTTTTGCTATATCATGTAGCTGTCCATCAAAGCCTGACATTCATGTATGTTAATGTATGTTACGGGTTTTTTCAGTCTGTCCACACATACTCCACACAAACCATGTGTGTGTGTGTGTGTGTGTGTGTGTGTGTGTGTGTGGTAGCCTTGTGGCTAAAGTTTTAGACTATTAATGTGAAGGTTTGAATTCCATGTCCCACAAGCTGCTGGGCCCCTGAGCAAGGCTCTTAACCCTTAGTTACTCAGCTGTATGTAAGCAAATGTAAGTCACTCTGGATAAGGGACAAACCACATCACTAAATCGCGAAATGACATGAAATGATTTATTGAGATATTATGAGCTCTACAAATATGTTCATGTGATGTTTTGAAAAATAATATTACTCACTAAATCCATAAAGGGAAAACACTTCAAGTCTAATTGTACTGTTTGTTTCTTGCATTGTTTACTTTCCCTAGAGCATGTGTGCTTGGTTGCGTGGTGCCGGGGCCATGCATTAGTCATCACTTCCTTTAAAAGATAGAAAAAAAAGGCAAACAGATATACTGTTGCTGCCAGTGTCATAGCAGCAAGACCAGAGCATCGTGTATTAATTTCGGGGGGAACCTGTTAGTACCTGTGATGGGATGAGCAGAGAGCTTCACATCAGCAATATTTGCATATTGTATTCAGAGGCCAGAGTAAGCTGGGTGTGTCTATATTTCGCCTCTAAATCGAGCAAACATGCAGGCATCAGCAAAGAGAACTGGGTTGTGGTTGCCATGTCGGAACCAGTTTGTCCTCTTAGCATAAGTTTTTGATTATGATGTCGCTTTTTGGAAAAATTAAAGGCACACTTTGTGACACAAAGTTTCTCGTGAACTTTCTTCCATATTCCTTGCACTTTATTTGCATATACCAGCCAGTATAGTCATTAAGACATCGAGGCTAAAGAGGAGCTGCTTTTAGCCAGATCTTCTTTTCGGCTTCTATTTTCACTCATGGTGTTAAGGTTTCAGGGATGTGTGTATGTGTGTGTGTGTGTGTGTGTGTGTAGGATTGCAGCTGTTCTAGAACAGAGCGCTCTCGCTGACTGACATGTTACAACCAAGACTAGAATGCAAAGCTTTACCGAAGCTGTCATTTCTCCTGCAGGTTTTGTTTTAGAGGATGATAGAGAGTGTGTTTCTCTCAGTACAGTGTTACTGAGGCATTTGTGCCCAGTGTGTGAGGGCAGATTTGGATATCTGAGTCATAGGACTGTGCTTAGAGGGATGTGGGTTGGGTTCAGTCTGCAGGACAGAGAGCAGAAAGACAGGTACTCATAAATGGGCGGCTTTTTTATCCCTCAGATTTTTCCAGTGAACCGGTTCAATTTTCTGACTCATTCATTTGATTCATTTTAATCTGCTGGTTTGTTCTATTTGATTCTGATCCTTTGTTAAACATTTCACATGAGAAAGTGTGGCTTTGTCCTGTTCCTTTATTCCTGTGATCATGTTTTTAAACGTTTGAATCATTTCGAGGACGTGGTGACTGCATGACTGCATCGCACCACGGTGGTTGGGGTTCGAGTCCCTCCAGGTCTCCGCCCTGTGTTCACAGAGTTTATTCTCCTCTTGCTCAGATCTCCATGTTCCCTGCGACACTGTGTGGGATAAATATGACAGGAAGTGGATGGATGGATGGATGGATGGATGGATAGACGATTCAATTTCTGATTTATTTTATAAAAGATTTTTGTACTGGTTTATGGTCATGGTTTAATCTCTGAACACACAGTTTTATTCTCTATCCCTCAGTCATTTCTATGTTTTATTGTTCTGATTCGTTTAGTCGTTTGTTTTATTCTTTTTTGTGTTCAGACGAGCTTTAAAGAGCAACTTTCGTGGATTCTGGTGATGTCACTTTGTGGTCATTGTTTTTAACCTCATATGACACCAACCTCAAAAATAAGTGGAAATAAAAAATAACAACATGGACATGTGACATAAGAAAATGCTCAGGACAATAACGTGTATTCTGGTGACATCAGGTGACATCACATGCAAGCCAACCACTGAAAATAGGTGGAATCCTATTTTTACCTGTCCACTGGCGTCCAAAAGTTTTGGCACTCCCATCCGCCTCTTCGCCTCCAAAAGTATTGGCACCCATTTTGCCCACTTGTTGTTGAAAAAGTATTGGCACCCCCATCTGTCCCTTCGCCTCTAAAAGTATTGGCACCCCATCTGTCCCTCCGCCTCTAAAAGTATTGGCACCCCCATCTGTCCCTCCGCCTCTAAAAGTATTGGCACCCCCATCTGTCCCTCCGCCTCTAAAAGTATTGGCACCCCCATCTGTCCCTTCGCCTCTAAAAGTATCGGCACCCCATCTGTCCCCTCGCCTCCAAAAGTATTGGCACCTTATCTTTCCCCTTGCCTCCAAAAGTATTGCCCCCCCATCTGTCCCCTCGCCTCCAAAAGTATTGCCACCCCAACTGTCCCCTCGCCTTCAAAAGTATTGCCACCCCATCTGTCCCCTCGCCTCCAAAAGTATTGCCACCCCATCTGTCCCCTCACCTTCAAAAGTATTGCCACCCCATCTGTCCCCTCGCCTCCAAAAGTATTGCCACCATATCTGTCCCCTTGCCTCCAAAAGTATTGCCACCTTATCTGTCCCCTTGCCTCCAAAAGTATTGCCCCCCCATCTGTCCCCTTGCCTCCAAAAGTATTTCCACCCCATCTGTCCCCTCGCCTCCAAAAGTATTGCCACCCCAACTGTCCACTTGCCTATAAAAGTTTAGTCACCCCATTTGCCCATTCACCTCCAAAAAGCAGCAGACGTTACAATCCCTTGCTTCGTCAAGCCAACATCAAACATTTGTTGCGATGAAAAATTTTGTTGATTCTTAGAATTCATTCACCAGTCCATTATATTTCTGAATACCTTACCTGATTTCTCTTTAATACACTCTAGTTTCTAGTTTTTTCTTCTAAAAAAACAAAACAAAACACAAAACCCTTGTTTCTATTACTAGTATGACGTCAGTTTTTACCTGCCTGTATTATCTACCCAACTGACATTATTTGTGAATGAATGAAGTGGTGATGCAGTTGTTCCAGTGTTTACCTGCTCGTAATGAGATATCTGGTTGGCTCTGTAATGTGTCGCTACAAATCCTGTCTATAGTTTGCACTGACTATTCAAATGAAGCACTTTGTATAGCTGAACCCACCTCGCATAGCATTCCTGTGAGTGTGTGCCTTTATTTTCACTGTTGTGTTGTTTAGTGCTGGTTTAGTGTTTGGTCCCACCCAGTATGATAAGTTAGAAAAATATAGAAAAATCTAGTTGTAACCTCGTCCCTTTGTTATAAAGGATAGGTTCTGTCTCATAGACCATCCCTGAGAGATTCCTTCTGGTTGACGAAAAGGGTCAACAGTCACCAAAAATGTTAGTTCCTTAATTTTGGATACAAAAAAATCTACAGTACCATGGTTGATTCCTCCCTACAACATTCAGTACTGTTTGTGGAAGTGCAATAGTAACCAATAGATTACACTGGCTGTTTGTGTTAGAAAATGAAAATAGAGTAACAATGAAAGAGGTCATTTGTATTCGCTTCCTCTCTTATGGTAAATGCTGCACATGAACACAATACATTAGTTAACATGAACAAAACATCCATTTTGCAAATAATACATCATAAGTAACATTAAAAAGGGATGTATATTGTACATATAGAGGATATATAGAGTTAGTCATCCAATACCACCTCCACTACTATGACCTACATCCTACAAAATACCAATTTTTAGTAAAGTAACAGTTTCTATTTCTGTTTTCTATTTCAGTATGTATATGATTATATCCCCTCCACTTCCTCTCTCTTTCGCTTTGTGCCACTGTAGGTACTATTTTAACACTTGTGGAAAGACTAATTTACTTCCTCACAGCACCAGATCGCTATTTTAGCTGGGCACAAGCAATTTTGTTGTGGTCATAAATTAACACGGAGGTGAATGAAGCGTTATGGAAAGGAGGTGTGAAATCCTTAATTTTTATATTCCATGGGACGTCATTTTGGGGTATAAATTGCACCGTGTACTACAAACGTCCAGAAACTCAAAGATAAAATTGTATTTTCTTGACCAGAAGGTTGTGAGTTCAAATCCCAAGACTACCAAGCTGTTACTGCTGAGCCCCAATAATAATAATGATGATAATAATATACATCAGATTAGAAATGTAAAGCTAAGCTCTTCACCTGGCTTCAGAATAAATGGGCTTCACTCAAATATTAATGACTTAATGAGTTCGTCTCTCTCTCTCTCTCTCTCTCTCTCTCTCTCTCTCTCTCTCTTTCTCTCTCTATGACCTTCTTTGAATGCTCCCATACTCGTTTTTTACTTATGTAAAGCAAATGATCCATATGAAGCTCCTACAAGTTCATTCTTTAATTTGATGCCCCAATTTGTTATAAAAAACAGATTTCCTCCACAGATTTTTCCCAGTTTTAAAGGTGTTTGCTTATTACGTCATCCGACATAATTAATAAGCTATGTAGGACCACTGAGCATTTAGTCATGTTAATAAATAAATGCTCATTTGGTGTTTGTGTTAGAGTGCCTATATGGTTGAATTCTAAAAGTAGACTATAGATTATAGCATGAATCTTTTGGTAAGTCATTACAAAGGCTCACTTTGTGTGACCAGGTCGCTGCTCGGTGACACATGATCCATGAACGCAGAAGAGATGATCAGTAAATAAAGTCCTATTTTTAATCAAGGTTCTGTGCCATGTTTTATCATGTGGTCTTGCTTTACTAGTTCAGTGACTTGAAGTATTCTCACTGAGCCTGTTTGTCAATAGATAATGATTAGATCTGACCCCGCAGGCTGCGTTGTTATGACATGTCATAGAGCATTTTCAGGTCAAATCTTAACTGTTTACACAAACACACACAATATATATACAGTATGTGTGAGCAAAATAGCACATTTTGTTGTTTAGTAGAACTATTCCTTCTTGATTACCAGCTCGTCTCCCAGTGGCAAGTCACTGGACTCTAATGGAAACCAGTTTGATTCAAATTTATTCAAACGTTCAGAGGCATTGAGGTGACATGGTTATCTTGTAAATAAGGTGTGGCCTTGAATTAACACACCAAAGTCATAAGATAATGTTTTTAGGCTCTCATGTGCAAGTTTGTTTGACTTGACATAAGACATAGCTTCTAGTTCCTTATTTGACGGGATCGGATGAAAAAGTCTGTTATGTGACCTAATTTTATGTCCATGTCACCACAGCACTGGTTCTACTCTATGCCGATATACATATATATGTGCACGTATATGCACTATTCCAAGCAAGTGTGAAGGAACTTTGAAGGAACTGTGAAATAGTTGATGGTGCCATATTGGCTGGTTTAAGTCTATCTGAAAGAGTTTGCACAGACTAGCATGAAGAACATAAAAGCAAGAGTGGAATTTCCTTGTAAATGAGAGGTCAGAGGACAAGACTGCTTAAAGCTAACAGGAAGGATGTTGTAACTCAACTAATCACTCTTTATAACCATGGTAAGCAGAAAAGCATCCCCGAATGCACAGCATGTCAAACCTTCAGCATAAAAACACAGCAGGTTCTAAACCTGAACAAGGATCTGTGAGATGAAGCCTAAAAACTGGGCAGCTGAACAACAGAAAAAAATCCAGACAATGCTTTTCTAATATCAGCTGTACCGATTTACCGTACTGTAAGCACACAAAAAAAGGCCAAGTATATCTGCAAAAGTTGTAAAAGAAACAAATCAAAGGTGCAGATTGAGCATGTAATGAGAAGTGAGTGGTAATAACAGGTTGGTAAAAATCTTCCACTTGGTTATAGGAGTGTATTCAGTAATGTCCAAATGTAACCTAGAGAGAGCACATAAACACCCAGCCTGGCACCGGTCTGGCGTGTTTGCCCTGTGCTACGAACCATTTGTTCTCTAAACCCCTGCCAAACAAAGACATTTTGATATATTCTCTGAGGAATACAGATGTTTGGACGAGTCTGTGGGTTTCACTGTTTAGTTGCTTCGATACTCTGCGAAGGTTTGTTTATGCTGTTTAAAGTAACAACGCAGCTTTGCATGGCAGAGATATTACCTACAATGTTTGTTTGTCATGTAAACATTTAATACCATTTAAATAATATGTGTATATTCAATATTTTTTATTTCTTTTTCCACAGTCTCAGCCTAAACAGTCCGCTTCCACCCCGTCAGTCCCGGCCTCTACTGTGAAACCTGCACAATATGAGGTACAATTTATCGGTCTATCTGCCTTCTCTCATTTCTACAGTTTCTGTATGTTGCATGAGATGTGTATGAACTCATTTCCTGCTCTGTGTTGCAAACTCCTCCCCCCGGGCCTTCAGCCTTCCTCCATCACCAGTATTGTTCTTTTTCCTGTTGCTGTGAATGAGTCGTACTGTGTGTTTGAGGCTTATTACAGAACGCCAGCCTCGATATAGAACACGTTCCCTCTTAAAAAACATTTTTAATGATTAAATCCTAGATTGAAAGCCAACTTGTAGCAGAAATGAGGAATTTATAATCAGAGACTTGCTTACCTTTATAAAAGAACCTGATCTTGGGAGTAAGAGATGAGTAAAATATTTGTGACACTTTATAGGAAAATAAACAACAACAGATTGATGTATTACATCTGGACATGAAGTGGAGTTAGTGTTATCACTGTTATTGTCCTATAATATCATGTAACATCCCCTTTTATCACAACAGTTTGCCAATGTTATGCCAATGAATTTTTTTAAAATTATTAATAAGCAACACTGCTGTTATTGAAACTGAATACGCAACACTATCTGACCAATCAGATTCGAGAATTCAGATTCCATAGCGTTGTCATACAATGTGAGATAACAACCCCTGTTACAAAACGCTAATACAGTCACAAATCGTCGGGCGGAAACCTCGTATGTCCAAATTTGGTCAATTTCATATTTTTTCACATATCGATGCTATTGGTCAGTCCCCACGTGGGTCTGTTATTTTTACAAATTATTAACCAATCTAAAGTCTTGAAAATAGCTTGAGCGCAAATCTCATAACTCCATTGGACACTTCAACTGTCCACCTCTTCCTCACTCCGTGTGAGAGCTTCGCGGCATATTTCTCCTTAATAAGAGTCGCAACGAATCAACACGTCTTCTGAGGTAAATGTCTTCAAAACACAGGGCTCAAAGAAAAAAAAATAAAAAATCTTGACCCCCGCTAGTTCTGGTGCTCGTCTGAGGACAGGAATTTAGCGCAAGACAATCCAATGCGACGCGGACTAAACCCTGTGCACTGCAGATAAGGCACGGCGTTTTTTTAATTTCCTGAAAAATAACGGTTTTGGAGATACGAGGATTCCGTCTGACAGCGACGAAATGCTGCATGTGTCTTCAGAAAAATGAGTCCCTTCTTGGAAATGGCTTGGGCTTTCTAATCATTTGCCCTCTCATAGATCTCTTCTGCGAGTTTAAAGCCAAAGTGCTTTTAGTGGTCATTTAGTTTGCCATGGTGACCTACAGCACTCCAGTGTCATTCACGTCAATTGTGGTTTATAAAGGTTGCTTTGTAGTAGTCTGTCTAGGCAGCTGGATACTTGTTAGATGTGATGAAGCCCCTTAGATACGTCTTCACGATTATAACCTGATCTCTTATGGTGGATCCTGACCTGTCTGAGATCTCATGGAGTCAAACTAATCCCTTCTCATTTTTACAGAACTTGTTTGGCAAAATATTTGTAGTTTAATGTTTGCTTGTCCAGGAGCTATGAGGCTAATACCGCTTAATGGAATTTCACCCAAAAGATTTATCCACTAATATCAAGTCTTACTGGTTCTCAATGACTCATAGACTTGCTGATGTGGCTTATTACAGCAATCTGATGTAGCTTTCAGTAAGGGTTCGAATAACTTTTTTTTTGTAGGGTTCTAGAATCTTTAAGGATTGTCTTGGTTGATCCTAAGGGGACGAACCAACAAAGCTTCACAGTGCAGATGAATGTTGTAACATACATCTTTAGGTTCCTTGTCCGAGGTGTGAAAGCAAAGATGTAGGAAAACTAGACATTATAAGTATGATAGTTCTGTTCGTTATTGAAGTGCAATCTGATCATATACAGGGTTCCCACGTGTCCTGGAAAACCTGGAAATCCTGGAAAATTAATGACCAATGTTCCAGTCCTGGAAAACACATGGAAAATGAGAGAAAACATAAATTGTCCTGGAAAAAATCTTGTTGTCCTGGAAATTATTATTTTTAAATGTTCTTGATCATTTAAAGAACAGTTTACAAACTGGTCGAAACAATTAACGTTAGTAACAGAAAGCGCTCTGTTCAGGGACGCCGAGTTTTGACGGGTTTTTTGTTATGCTGTTTAATCTCGCTGTGACGGATGACGCTGTCTTGTGTTGGTGGTTTCAGCTGCTAGGAATGGTTTAAGTGCTCGAATGTTTTCAGCAAATGGTGACGGGTAAGCAGGTTATATTAACTTTGTTAATCTGAATATCATGTGCAAGGGGAAGCACAGCAAACTAAAGCATGCATGACGGCATTGGCCTGAGAAAGGAAAGGGTATTAATATGTGCGGCCTTTTTATTTTATAAATGTTGAAATTTCATTCACATGACAAATTGTCTTTAAAAGTATAGTTAAGTAATAGCCATAAAGTGTACGTTGTTTTTAAGACTTCTGGAGAGAAGAACATATTACTTTAGGCCGTGTATCTGTGAGCCTTGTCTTTTTTTGCTAAATTTGAAATGTCCTGGAAAATGATCTCTGAAAAAGAGTGGGAACCCTGATATATCATTTGCTAGCTACTTTTTTGAGTTCTCCAGTGCAAAAATATACAACCAAGCACTGAGCACTTAGCCTTGCCTTTGGAACTGTGGGGATGTTTTTCTTGCATAATTTAAATGCTAAATGCTAAAAAAGGTGGGGGTGGCATTTAATGCCATTAGCTAGTATCAGCTGTGAGCAATGGTCACCTATGGTAGTTTGATATCTGCTTTTGCAGAAAGGGACTGCATCATCATCATCATCCACTGCAGGTGCGGCTGCAAAGCTTGAAACCTCTACCACTGCCACTACACGTTCTACATCCACTGCAGCTACAAGCTCAATGACCAATGTAGGGGCTTCAACAGGAGCTAAAGTCAGTGGAGGAGTTACCACCACCACCGGATCTTCTAAAGTCACACCGAAGGTAGCCGCTAGTCATTGTATCTGGGGCTTGGTCAATACTTCCTCCCATTTCATCACAAACTACTGTTCATCTTTTCATCATTTCTTCCTGACTCCCTATTTGTCTCCGGGGTTTTACTTTCTAAGCTGTTCTAAGGCATGAACTAAAACTAACCCTCCCATAACACTCAATCTGGATCTCTGTTGCCTGTGGGATTGTTTAATGTTCTTCACAGTGGGCATCAAGGAGGTCTTCAGGTCCTTTGGAATTGTTGCGTTTATTTACTTGCGGTTTCTCTTTTTTTCCGTATGCCAGATGGGACACAATTGAATTGAAATATGTTTTTTATGACACTCCCTATTTTTCATGCTTGTTGTATCAGCAAAGCAAGTCCATGCATGGCTTTGTGGGGTTGAATATCTTGACGTGTCAGACTTCATGCCTGACTTTTTGATATAGGCCCCACCCGTGTCTCCTGCCAAAGCTCCACCTGTGAGTACTGGAACAATGGGTGCAGTAGGTGGAGCAGGAAAACCTTCTACAGAACTGGTTAAGCCCACAGACACCTCTAAAGTCCAGGTACACAAAAGACAGGCGTCGTTTTCTGGCTTCATCGGGTCACGCCTAAGATTCATCTCTTCACGCTGTTTTGTTTTTATCAGAGCAAATCGTGGCATTATTTTTGCTTCTTTCTGGAACGCCCTTGAAACTCTTTCTGCTTATTGATATTGTCTTTCTCTCATAAACTGGGCAATGAGAAGAACTATGGGTTTTACAGTACGTTGTCTTGTCCATCGACCCTCAATATCACCACTGCCGTTTGCTTTGGCCATAAGACATCATCTTCTTCTTGTATTATGCTTTTTAATTTGCATGGCTTTTAGACCACTTGTTAATAGTTACATGTATCCTTCAAATAGAGCACTGCAGTTTCATCATCCAAACCAGAACTTTCTAAGGTTACCTCATCAGTAACCAAGCCCACTGCCACCACTGTTGTTTCTGGAACCACTGGCCAAAAGGATGATGTTAAGTCAAAAGAAGCAAAGGTATTTGCATATGAATCAGGGTCATACACACACACACACACACACACACGGAAATCTACACATCTTCAACTGATATGTTTTCCTTCAGCATCCATGTCCTTCCGTAGTTTATTTAAATAGCCCATACATGGATGGCGTTGTGGAAGTTCCGAGGTTAGAGAGATTTAAAGAATAAAGTATAACACTGGTAGACACGAGCAAGAGTAAAAAAGGTTACACAATTTATTGTGTTCAGCTGCATAGCAGGACCCAACACTCCACATGTAGCATGAGGGATGAAGGGTCAAGATCATTGATTACATCAAGGTTTTATAGACAGAACTCAAGAAAACCGAAGATATGTAAAAGCAAAACATCATCAATCATTGGTTCAAAATGACCTCATGCATCTCCTGACCAAGCTAATCTGACCAGGCCAAGGTCTTCTAGAGGACTTATTGGACATTGTTTATGGACAACTCGTCCCCAGTCCCTTGTCATAATCTTAACAAAACCTACTGATGACGATGTCAGTCTCTGGTCATGACGCACACAGGGAACAAGCATAGAAGGACAAAGCCTTATGAACATCTTAAGATTAGACATTTCCACCACAGTGGTAAGCTGGATTTTTCAAACTTCTCTCAGAAGGTTTCAAGGCTATATGTTTTATATATTGAATAAGCATTCACTTGGAAAGATTTTCCAATTTTACAAGGAACTTGCTTTGTGCACAGGAGCATTGTCATGCTGGGACGTTTTTAGTACCAGAAAGGGAAATTGTAATGCTACAATACGACATACAAAGATATTCTGTACAATGGTTTGATTAAATCTTGGAGAAGATCCGCATTTAAATGTGAATGCAAGATGTCCACAAAAATAGTTTGTAATTTGTTTTGTAGATGTTTTACAAAAGTTCATGTAACTATAAATAAATAAAGCGTACTAGTTCTTAGCATAAGTACTGTAACACGTTCGATTTTTTTCGTATTGAGACTCAGAAATGAACTCAAAACGTAGTTTCTGAGATCATTAGTCATGTCCCTTTTACTTAAATGTGCTGTGTACATTTACAGTTTGCACACAGAGGGTGGGACGAGCTGGAGGCAAACCAAAATATGGTTAATGTTCTTATTTCAAATGCAGTTTGCCTTGTACTGTACGTAGCATAGGTAGAACAGAGAAATTCGGCTCACGAAATCATTTCTATGTGAATATTATAGAAAAAGCAAGTATAGGTTGACTTCAATAAAAAAAATAAATAAATAAATACTGCATGCCCTGTAAGACTCATACTCTCATGCTCCTCTGGTCTGCAGGTGAAGTCAGAGGTTTCTGCAAAAGCTAGCACTCCGGTGAGTCATCAGTCCTTTTTATTTCTGCAGTGCTGTTGCTGTGTGTCATAGACTTTAACAAGCATGGCGGTTTGCATGAGCACTATACTGTTTTATTTTATGCTGTAACACAGGCGCCTGCTGTAGATCCACTTGATGCTTTGGCTGGCAGCTTGCCATCCTCAAAGCCTTCCAAAAGTCCTCAGTTTACTGGGCCTGAAGTCACAGAGGTATGAGTTTTACTCAGCGCATGCGCTAGTTTGTGTATATTATTTCTAAAAGCATGCATTTTGCCTTTGATTGCGGAATGTGCATTGTAATAGTGTGTTGCATGCCGTAGCCTCACCTAACCTCAGATGTGGCTTCACGTTGTGGAGAAAGAGATGACACACTACCACCTGGATACAGATTGAAAGACATGGTCAGTCTGACACGAGTTGCTAAAATAGTTGCTGTGATGCTAAAGCTGATTGCGTTTGTTCTTTCTCTATAGTCCCACAATCTTTCCAGATCCTTGTTGCCTTGTTCTCTTTTGTCTGAATATCTATCAACTGAAAAAGAATTCTATTAACTGTAATGGTTTTAGATTAAACTTTATTGCTTCTGCTAGGAAAAGAAGATGCCTGCGGGACAACCTGAGAAGCCCAAAGAAGTTTCCAAAGTAAGTCATTACGGTCCTTATTAACAAGTCAGCCATGTTGCTCCTAACATCATAGTCAGGCTGAGAAGTCTTCATGCTTCATTATTTTGCTTCAGATACGTCTGAAATCTTCTATAGCCATCAAAAACAATACTTAACAAAATACGTTTTGTTGTTTGTAACTTTTGTCATTGTAACTTCTGTCATTTTTGCAACAGACTCATCTAAGATTTTGTTTTTGTTCACATTTATTATAATTCACTTTTCACACACACACACACACACACGCACACACACCAACCTGACGTTATTATTAGTAATTAACACTGCATTGTCCTGCCCAACCAAACCCAAATAACACACACACACAGTATTTCATGTATGTCCACACCCTTTTCTTGCTTTTGCTTATTGCTCTTCCTTTCAAATTGTGAGTTTAATATCTCAGAAGTTATCTATCTATCTATCTATCTATCTTTATAAATCATTTATCTATAAATAGTTATAGTTAATTTTAAAAATTTAATGCATAAAAACACCACAATTTGTGTATTATTTTTTAGGCTTGTCTAAACTTTGTGTGTGTGTGTGTGTGTGTGTGTGTGTGTGTGTGCATGTGTTTGTGTGTGTAATCTCTGAAAGCCTGTGACACTGGATGAGGCTGTGGACTCTCTCTCCGCTGGATTTGTATCATCTCCACCACCAGGAGCATCCAAACCAGAAGTGGTAGGAACTCAGACACTAACCTTGATTCCTTTCTGGAGCAACTGACAATCTGTTGGATCAACAATTTAACATCTTAAAGCCTTCTTCAGTTGGTTTCACCTTTGGAACTCAACTCAAACTTGAAGTTGTACATACAATAGCAATAGCTCTACAACAGAGGGCTTCAGGAAAGGTTTCACAGGGGGATGACAATACTCTCTCCCCTGTCAATCACAGCAGCCCTAGCCAATCAGTGGAGTTTGTTGGCTCATGGAGGTGGAAGAGGGCAGAAATGAACAATGAGCTTTAAACTTGATGATATATTTATTTTTTTATGATTGATTAATAATACATACTTAAGACAATTAATCATCTCATTAACATCTGAATTAAAATATTATAGCTAGGAAATATATCATAATAAACCTTTAGCTACAGTGTAGTACAGCGATTTATAATGGATTTTTTTAACAGAAACATGAAAATGTGGTTGCTGCCGACACCCGTAAAAACTACGCCCCGCCTCCACCTGCTCAAAAAGTAAGAGAAACTTTTATTCTATAAAATATATATTCTTTTTATTTTATTTTATAAATTTTGTAAATATTTCACAACATTTTTGGACATTTTGCGCCGTATTAATTTATCCTGTATTTACTCTGTTTGTGATGAAAGATTGAGATGTAATTGTTGATGTCAATTTTTTTGTGAGAAGATTTCAGGAAGGAGTCTCCAGTCCTAGTTTTTTGTATCAGTAAGATAGTCAGTCAAACTTTAAAAAAAATAATAATAATACATTTTCATATGTATTTCATACGTATTCATGAACATTCTTAGTGCAAAGAGTTTCTCCTAGTGACTAAATCCTAAGAGATTTCTTAGAAATGTTGGTGTTTCCCCTTAAAATGAAAGAGAAGATCACAGTAAAGATAAAAAGCATCTTAACCCTTAAAAGAGCTCATATAGTCAAAAGGTTTTAGGAGTCCTGATGAGGACTTTTCATAGGATTAAGAGGTTTTTTATCAGAGAAGAAAATGGCTGAAAGGTGAAGAGGGAGAAGAAATGTATTGTACACAATATTTAATAATGATAGTGAGTTAATAAGATGATACAGATTAGATCATTATTTTTTGACCAATCATAACATTTCAGACACAGAGCAGAAATGACATAGTGTTAGAAATGATATAATTTGTCAGTAGAACATTTCTGCTGTGTCTGAGATGTTTCCATTTCCATTACATTTATTACATAGCGTCGCTGTCGGGCGGAATCCTCGTATCTCCAAAACCATTATTTTTCAGGAAATTAAAAAAACGCCGTATTTTTTTGTTATTAAACATTTTATCATTAAAGTTGTTATTATACCTTATATTGCTTTCATACTGTACCAACATTAACACAACATTTTCCCAAAGTCATGTTTTATCGGAGATACAAGCTTTATGACTTGGGAGCAGGGAGATATGAGATTATGCTGTCATTGATAAGAACGGTACGGACACAGACGTCGCTGCTGCCAGCAGTGATCAATAAAGTCTGCGGTGTCCAATGGAGTTAAGAGATTTGCGCTCAAGCTATTTTCAAGACTTTAGATTGGTTAATAACGTAAAAATAACAGACCCACGTGGGGACTGACCAATAGCATCGATATGTGAAAAAGTATGAAATTGACAAAATTTGGACATACGAGGTTTCCGCCCGACAGCGACGATTTGTAACATACAGATCAGAATCAGAATCAGAATCAGAATCAGGTTTATTGGCCAAGTGTGTTAACACACACAAGGAATTTGGTTCCAGCAGTTTGTGACCCTCAAAGGTACAGACATAAATAGCACTATACTATACAAGAAAAATGCAGACGATGAGATACAATATAGACAGAATGAGTATAAAATATGGATATAGAATGAATAAAATATGAATATAGAATATGAACGATCAGTTACATACATAAAGCGTGGGAGTGCAAATAATATGATATTAATAGTATTATTGTGCAATATTATGCTTTTTGTGCAATATACAGCAGCAGTAGTGTGTAATATACAGATGATGTGATGACTGACAGTCCTGATAATATAATTATGGTGAGTTGTTGATCATGGTGATTGCCTGGGGAAAGAAACTTCCTGTGTCTGGCAGTTTTAGTAAGCAGAGTTCTGTAGCGCCTGTTAGAAGCCCTACACGATATAACCTCAAATATCTTAACATAGAGACAAAGTGAAGGTTTGTCTCTATAACAGACCATGTTTAATTTTTTAACCAATCACAGTCTTCAAAAGAATGTGTCATACCTAGTAACAGGGTAAAGCCCCACCTCCTCTCTAAGATAAAAGTCTTTGTAATTTCCTTGCTCAGAGTTGCTGTGAGATTGGTCCTGAATCACTCTTAAGATAAGATTCCTAGTTAGGAACTTTCGAGCTAAATTAAGAGCTCTCAGAGATCATTCTTAGAAACTTTATGAATACAAGCCCTGAGCTTGTAAATGAAATAAGAATAAATAAAGAATAAGAATAAACCCTTTTGCAAAAGATCCAGTTAAGAACAGTGGAATGAGTCAGGTTTATCCATTTGGTTTATTCTGTAAACAATGTATTATGGATTGTCCTGTTCATCCTTTGCCAGAATGTTCTGAATGCCGACCACTAGTCTGTTTTTTTTTTCCCAGAAGCCTAAATTAACTACCTGATATCAGACCTCAGTATCTTTAAACAGTCTAAACAATGAGCGTTGAGGATCGGATCCATGTTTACACAATGTATTCGTATAGCATGATGACATTATCATTATTATAATAATTATTATTATTAAGTCCCTATGACATATTCTTGTGCAGAAACAAGACGTTTCCGTGCCTACGAGTCTGTCTCCTGCTCCTCCTGCTGACAAGAAACCAAAGATAGAGAAAGTGAGGATCAGGATGTGGCAACATTTCACCACACATAGTCATGTTCTGCTGCTGGTGTCTTGCATGCGCACCTTTTATTCCACATAACAGCGTCCAGCTGAAGTGATTTTATATATGTGGAAGTGATTATATATCTATATGTCATGCGTTAATACGTTCTCTCATCAGCCCGCTAAAGACTCGGCGACTGCAGCCGCTCAGGATGTCAAAGCAAAGGCTGAGGTAGGAGACGAGCCGTAATACTGATGTACTTAGTGTTAAATATATAAACGTGAAAAAAGTTTGAGTTGCAAAGCTGTTGAAAAAAAACCCAACAAAACAAACGTAAAAACCCTCCTTCATGTTTTTTTCACAGGAAAAAAAGGTTTCTGCAGATAAGCTGCAGCAAGGCCCAAAGGTAAACATTCATTTCCCCGCTTTTTCCCTCCAAAATTATTTTGCTATTGTAATGTATCAGAAACACAAATCTGAAACAGTGCCAAAGCAGATGATAAGAAAATGACAGGGATTTCTAGAAATGATCCAAATCATACAACATTAATTAAACATTAAACATTAATCTAATTATAAATTAAAATGAATGATGTTACAATACAGCATAATGAACCAAAACATACATTTATTGTTGCTCATTTCACATTTTTAGCTATGTTGCTACCCAACCAGGAATTCAGATACGCCTGGTTCCACACCTCTAGCTCTAAGCTAACTGTAGTCTGAAGCTACAGAGACAGGAATCATACCTTTATTTCACATATTCTGAATACACAACACTTATCACTGAAGTTTAGTTATTTTTACTTAGCACATTGCTTTGTGTGGCTCTACACTCTGCATGACGTTAGCTGGCTAACTCGCTACTAGTCGCACAAAGCTGCATGCTAATTAAAAAATACCTAAACCCCAGTGATGAAAGTTTGATTCCTGTCTCTATGAAACTTCAGACTACTGTGAGTTTGGCACTAATGATACATTAATAGTGTATTAGTGATAATTATGTCAGGAATTATGTTAGCATTATGATAACAATGTGAGCAAACAAGTAAAAAATATTAAACGTGAATTAGCATTTTCTGTGCATTAAGTTACAATCAGGGCTGTTTAGCTTTAGGCTTTAACTTGGGAACAATGCAGCATTGAACAGAGGTGTTTCTGACAGGATAACCTTTCCTGTAACCTTGTTCAGTTACAAAGGAGGTACAGTAGTATGAACATTAAACTTAAAGATGAACGTCTTCTGAACGGCTACAGGAAAAAAGAGTGCGAACCGACACGCGCTGGACTCGACCTCGTCTCCTCACGCGTCCTTTCGGCTTTATTTTATAATGGCAGCTGTACAGAATGTGCAAAAAAACGAGGGGTGTGAACTTATCATTACAGAGACAATAAACCATTTGTTTTTGGAGATTGTTTGGTTTCCCCGTGTCTCAGAGGTGTGGACCATTTCATGTCAAGTTCAGACCAGTATTCAGAAATACACAGTAAAACATTTATCAAATCAGCTAAATTATTCTTCAGTCCAGGCTACAGGAAGCATCCGATAGTCAAGTCCCAGAGAAATGAGCTGTTAAGATTAAGAAAGGAGGAGTGATCGTATGGGGTTGGTGATCCTTGAGTCCGAACTCATGACCTTCCACTCTGTAGTCCAACTCCTTAACCACTAAGCTGCCACTTCCTGATTTACCCATTTTACGAACATGGTCATGCAATACTTAAGAGTAGAACAACTATGGTCATTGTAAGATAGCACAATAAAAAATATGGTAGCATCAAAAAGTCAAATGTGTATTAAACATACAGTAGTTACTATAAAACACAAAAGTATAGTAAGATAATAAAAATTATTGCATCGGTTTAAAAGTGATATTGCCTCATAAATGAGTTTTCAGTACGTGTTCACATAAACAGGAACACAAACACACACACACACAGTCTAACACTCCCTGTTGAAACCGTTACAGTGTGTTAGAGTAATGCTGTACAGCATGTAGGTGTTGATTTCAATTCTTTTCTTTGTGTGTTAATTAAACTCAAGAGAACTTAGCAGATATTCTCACACATCGCCGGCTAATTATACTGAAAATATTCTGAAAAATTGTTTTGTTAGAGAAAGAGTTTCCATAGAAACCAAAGTTATGTTTCAGTAATAAACTCAGGTATGCATCGCGAACACCTTCTTTCTTCAGCTCTGTTATTATCTGGAGCTAACCTGCCCAGCCAAAGCTCTCTCACACACCACACACACACACACAGACACACACACACACACACACACACACACACAGTATGTATCAATTATGACACAGCCTTTAATTCTACATCCTTTTTTTCATCCTCTATCACTGATATGTCACTTCCTCGTGCAGAATAATTGTTTTTTTAATACAAATTTAATCATTTAAATTATTAAAACAAACTTTGGTTGGTTGGTTTGGTGTGTTTTCATGATTCTGGCCGTTTAATTGACTCTACAGCTCCTCCTCGTGGACGGTTTTTGTATTATAGAAGAGGTTCCTTGCTCCAATCACCCTTGATAATAGTTTAAGGTTTACATAAATTAAGCAGAAACTCATTTGTTCGATGCTCAACATGAACTGATTAAAAAAACAAACAAACAAACAAACAAAAAAAACCACACAAAATATGTCATTTAAATGAAGAGACATATTTGGAGGGAGTCCCCAGTTTCAGTAACAGTCTTCAGGACTTTTCTGTCTTGATTAGACAAATAAAATCCTCTCAGAAATGCTTTTACAGGAAAACAGTATAAATTGAGATTGTTAAAGTAACCAGTGCAAGTTACAGTTTTAGCTGAGCTGCAGTTATTAACAATTGCTCATTGTTTTTGGTCAAATGTTTATCTGTGTTCCTCTGGTGTGTATCCTCAGACTGTTCCCATGTCTTCAGACCCTTTTGACGCTCTAAGCAACACGTTACCTGAAGCGAAACCAGTTCCTGAGCCCAAAAAACTCAGACCTGAGGAAATTGTCGATGTAATGACTTTTAATTACACCTCTTTTATATGAGAACATTATATTTCACCGCTCTTTATTAAATGAACATGCTTTTAATGATTGGTAGTGACTGGATAATCTAGTTAATGCTGTGTGTATTGCGTGTATCCAGGAGAAGAAGCTGAAGTCAGAGAAAGGTGTGCGTGTGGGTGAGAGAGAGGACTCGCTGCCACCCGAGTACAGGCACAAGCCAGACAAAGACATGAAGCAGCCTCCTCCTCCTCCACCAAAACAGGTGTTTGATTTAGTTTGTGCCTAATCAGGGTTTTAAAGCCAAGGAGTCTAGGTGTGTTGTAGAATTTGTAAAGACAGTTGTGTGAGAGGTTTCTTGGGTGGAAAATAAGAACATGTAGAAATACAGTATTTGTTCAAGATTATGACGGAGCTCTGAACGCTCTGTATCTGTTCATAGAGCTCAATATTTCTGTCCATATCCAGATTTAAACCCAACTGGCCTTTAAATAAAGCAAACAGGATCCAAGTCTCATGTAATTTAGAATAATGTATTCATTTTCATTTCTCTTTTGTGTAGACTTATAAAAAGTATTTTTTTAATTCTTTACTGTATATAACTGTATATAAAATTGATATACATTGCTTTAAGAATATATGGGAAACTCATGGGAAATGATATTTGTATTTTGTTATAGAAATCAGTGTATTATAATGAGACTAATAGTCTGATCATAGTTTATGAATTCATACTGAGGTTTTTGGTGTATGTGTTGCTCTCTCCAGCCCTCCATGGACGCGACTGAGGCTTTGGATATCCTGTCTGGAGATTTCACTGATGCCACGGTAGCTCCTGCTGTCCAGAGCCCTGTTCCTCCTAAAGCCCAAGCCAAACAGGTCAGAACATCACCGTACAAGAAGCGTCAAATCATAACCCTGTTTCCTTCTAAGAAAACTCCCTGTGAATAAATAAATCAGTTGGACATTAAGTTCATTCTAGGAACAATTTAGTTGTTGTTGTTTTTGTTGGGTTTTTTCCGGCTGCTCCTCTTCACCACAGCCGATCTGGTCCACATATTTGATTTGGCACAGATTTTCCTTCCTGACACAACTCTCCCATTTTATCTGGGATTGGGACCAATGGCTGGGTGAGCTCTCTGAGCACGTGGGATCCTATCTCTGGACACTAGGCGGCTATGAACAATTTACTATTCTCCAAAAAACAAATATCTATATGTTTCATGGTTCTTCTAGCCCAAAGTGGAGGATCTTTCAGCTCTTGATGCCCTGGCAGGTGATTTTGTAGCTCCAGCCAAAGGCCAAAAGGTATTTCACATTGATAAAAGCGTACTGAAGTCTGAGTTGCATCATCATGTCCAGTAGATGGCTGTAATATTGCACAGCTTGTAGTGATATATATCTTGATGTTTCTGTAGGTTTGTTCTGGTGCACCTCCTGCCCCAACATCAACTACTAAAAGCACACCACCCACCTCTGAACAGGTATAATAAATCCTGAAACTGTCTGATTTTTTTTAAGTTAAAGCAGGAGCTAGACTTAATGAGAACAAAGGTTGCTGGAAAAAAAGCATAGTGAAAATAATGAGGAAAAACTCATCTGCTTCTGTCAGCGATGCTTTTTCTTCATGCCAGCTTTAAGATATATTATGCAAATTGAAATGAACCAAGATGGCAGGACTGTGATTTGATTTTTTGAGACATTGGCACTTCAGTAGACCTCATAAAGACCTTTCTCTTACAATTTTTTTTAAAGTCACTTGACCCACATTTGTATGATGTATTTATTAAAATCAAAATTAAAAGTCTGGGGAAATTAAGCTGGTTTAAAATTTTACAAAGTATGTCTGTATCAACAGTAAGACATTAATTATTATTATTATTATTATTATTATTATTATTATTATTATTATTATTATTATTATTATAAAAAGTAAAATCATTGTCTTTGTGATGATGCGTCATAGCTGTATGTTAAACAGCGTTACACTGCCATCTAGTGGTCAAGCAAGGACATTTCTCCACTCGTTTTGTTTTTTCTTTCTTTCTATCTTTCTTTCATTTTAATCAGAAGACTGAATCTTTGTAACGATGTACAATATACCTGCTAATCCAACATAGATTTATTCTACTACAGCTATAAAATACTGCGATAAAAATAAAGAAATCCCGGGACCATGTCTCTGTTTGCTAACCTAGCTGACTAGCTTGGCTAATGTTTATGTTAGCAAACAAGTCTTTGGCTAAGTTAGATCATTTTAATTGTTGTGGTATAGTTTGTAGTAAGTATAGTTTGTTTAATTGCTGATACATTCATACTAGTATCTACCTGTGACAAATGTAGGCTTGTTTATTAGCTTTTAGCTAGTCAGCTAGGTATAGCATCAATGTACCATGTTTGCTAGGCTAGTATTTTTTTAGTTGGTGGAAAAAACTTCTTAAACAATTTCTTTTGCTGCACGATTACACGTATTAGTTTTTAAATGAATTAAAATGAGAATTTGTTTAATAGTAACTTCTCTGTACTATTTTAGGTGGATCAACATTGTCATTTTCAACTCATCTCCATTTCCTTTAGTTTTTCATTAAACACTGAATCTGTTTTCTCAGGTTGACCCCATGGCTCTGGATGCTCTTGACACTCTGGGAGACCTGTTACCTAAAGCAAAACCCGTTCCCGAGTCCCCAAAACTCAGACCTGATCAAATAGTTGAAGTACTGAACATCTCATTATTTATTTAAAAAAATCCACAGGACTTTATATTCCCCCCTTATGATCATGCAAAGAAGGATGAACTAACGTTTAGGTTTGTGTGTGTTTAGGAGGCTAAGCTTAAATCAGAGAAAGGTGTGCGTGTGGGTGAGAGAGACGACACACTGCCTCCAGATTACAGATTCCCTAAGACAGACCCCAAAACACAACCTCCACCCCCAAAGAAAGAGGTAGCGCATCACTCCAGTCTGGAAACCCTTAAATGTGGTGTTTTTATTGGTGAGTGAATTGTTTCATTATATTAATGAGATGTTTTTATTTTTCTAACAGCCATCCATGGACCCTACTGAAGCTCTGGATATCCTTTCTGGAGATTTCACATGCTCACAAGCGGCTCCTGTGGTCCAGGCCTGTGTTCGTCCTTCGGCTCCTCCAGCAAGCGTGAGTCACTTTAGTAAACGTGTGAATGAGTCAGTTTGTGTGTCCCAGAACGTTCATTAGCACATTCTGACGGGTCAGATTGGAGATTCTGACAGCACAAAGAGTGAGCACAAAGTCTCCTTCCATTAACGCTTAATAACATGTTTATAATATACCACAGTGCTGTCAAAATATCCAATCTGACCAGTCAGAATGTGTTAATGAACTTTCTTTAACACACAAACTGAACTGAAGCATTAATGGAAGGAGACTCCAGTTTGTGAGTTTTTTAAAGAAAATATATTAAACCTTTGGTGATAACCAGAACTAGAAACAGAGATAGAGAGAGAGAGAGACAGACAGACAGAGAGACAGACAGACACTACTGGACATGGTGTTATTAGATGATGTTTAACTTCAGAACAGGAACAGTAACTGTATCCCATGACAAGATAGTTGATTGTTTTCCTTCTACATCGCACCCTTTACTGACACCTTCTGACCAATCAGAGGCAGGCAAACTTCATGGCTTTTTGTCAGAAGATAAAAACAAACACAATTTTTTAGTCTTTCAGTGATTGATATTAATGAGCCATTAAGCAGGGACATTTTGATTTGAAGTTATCTAATAAAAGAAAATAAATAAAATGCTGATTTTGAGAAGAAATCCGACCAGTGATCATTTAGACCCAGTGATTATTTTGTTATTCTTGTAATCAGCTTGTTGATATTTCTGTAAATACCTTATTATTATTATTATTATTATTATTATTATTATTATTATTATTATTTATTTTTTTAAATAAAATCTTACTAATATTCTTTACTACAGTTGCAGGATGCTGTATGAACAGAATATACAGATTATTTTGATGTTAAAGATTCTCTCATAACAAATGAACCGTTTCTCTGTCATCAGGCCTCAATAGATTTTGATCTTGAGGAGCTTTCCGGTGATTTTGTGGCTCCCAAAAGTGCATCTAAAGTCTGTTCTGCTGCTACTACCACTGACAAACAGGTAAACGTAGCTTCATCATATTTTGACTTATGATTTGTAGCACTACTATGTTCTCGTAAGTTGTCTCAAGTACCGCGTCAGCCCATGGACACATTTAGACACTGCAGCACACTTTTGTCTCCATCCTCCAGTGCTTGAGCCAATATGATGATAAAAATCATTATAACTATTTATTATTCTGCAGACATTTAAGCTTGTATTTAGAAAAAAAATCTTCATTTTTCTTCTCTGCTCTTATAATCGCTTTAGTTTCATTTAGCGCTACATTAAAAAAGTGAATCTGTGTGAATTTCCAGGCAGACCCCATGGCTCTGGATGCCCTCGACGCTCTGGGAGACACACTTCCCGAAGCAAAACCGACTCCTTTGTCCCCAATACTGAGACCTGAGGAAATTGTTAATGTACTGAATATCTCATTTATATTTATATAATTATATTAACAGCACTTACGTTACATTGAACTGAACTTTATTTTATCCTCTACACCTGCTTCAGAAGAAGGATGAACTAACGTTTAGGTTTGTGTGTGTTTAGGAGGCTAAGCTTAAATCAGAGAAAGGTGTGCGTGTGGGTGAGAGAGACGACACACTGCCTCCAGATTACAGATTCCCTAAGACAGACCCCAAAACACAACCTCCACCCCCAAAGAAAGAGGTAGCGCATTATTCAAGTCTGGAAACCCTTAAATGTGGTGTTTTTATTGGTGAGTGAATTGTTTCATTATATTAATGAGATGTTTTTATGTTTCTAACAGCCATCTATGGACCCTACTGAAGCTCTGGATATCCTTTCTGGAGATTTCACATGCTCACAAGCGGCTCCTGTGGTCCAGGCCTGTGTTCGTCCTTCGGCTCCTCCAGCAAGCGTGAGTCACTTTAGTACAGTCAGTGTTTATCAGTAAAGCTCTGTGATCTGAGAAGAATAAAAGAGATGTTTTTTCATATAACCTGAAGAAGGTCTGAGAAGATGATTGTTCCCATAACAGCACACGAGATGCTTTATTCATCTCACACGTTTTTATTTATTAAAGAACCTTTTTATGTGCCTGTTATCACTAATATGTATGATATTATTTTTCCATGAACACATGCATTGTAGGATAATAACGAACAAACAAAAAAACAGATGTTAAGATGTGGGCATGATTTTATGCACTGCAGGTAGAAGGAAGAAATGCAGGTTTGATTCGTGCTATCTTAAAAAAAAAAAGTATTTGACGTCACGTGTTTAGGAAGAAATCCGTCTATGTGTCTAAATACATGGTATATCAGTCAAAATCTGTGTAATTGACGCCATGCAGTTTATCCTGAAACTAAAATTGCTTGCGTTAAAGATCTTCTGCTAATCAATCGACACTTTCTCTTTAATCAGAGCTCAGCAGACTTTGACCTCGAGGAACTTGCGGATGATTTCGTTGCTCCCACCAGTGCGTCGAAAGTCTGTTCTGCTTCGTCAGCTCCCACTGCTATGGACAGACAGGTAAATCTCTCTCTTTCACACATACACACAGTGTTCATATAGATTTAGCCACTGACTCTAGCACCGTTATGCTTCTTTAAGCTGTCGGATGGTAGCTCATCAGCCATGGACGCTCTCTCAGACACTCTGAAAGACATTCGTCCAGCACCTGAGCCAGCACCCGTGTCTCCTAAAGATGTCGTTAAGGTACACAAGCAAAGATTAAATATCACTATCGACAATGTAGATGTTTATTCGGAGGTTGATTGGTTGCTTGTTGTCTCTGCGATCTGCTCAGGAGAAGGACGTGGTGGAGGAAAGGCTGCGTAAACCTGGCGAGAGAGACGACTCACTTCCTCCTGAGTTCCGGCCCACGGAGGCAGCTATCAAGGTTCTGAGACGTCCTGCACTCTCACTAATCACACGAAATTCTGTATATATCGAAATCATTCATTCCTTCGTTCGTTCATTTATTCTATTTTTTTTTTTAATTAAAGGCTGCAGCAGAAGCCAAAGGCAAAGCAGCAGCTAAGCAGGTAATTTATCAGCTACATTTAAATCACATTTATAAAGTTCAGTGTCTTTTCAGTTTGCTGCCGTCGCTGAGAAATTTGCTTACGAATCCTTTTATTGGATAAATTCCTGTCTAATCACTTTGCTTTCACAGCATGGGAAAGACTTGAATCTGACATGTCTCTAGAATTACTTAAAATATAAAAATACTTCAAATATTTTTCAAGAATTTCAATTGAGTACATTTTTTTTTTTTCAATTCAGTGAATATTCTGAAAGTACTGTTTACACTTTTTATAGTTTATACTGTTTATTCGTACTCTAAACATTACAATCTGATTGAGTTCTCGTTAAAATTCTCTTACACGTTTAATCCAATCGTAATATCATTATGTAGCTTTGTAGAAGCCAACATTCTGTTTTCCTATTTAAGCTTAGACAAAAATGTATAAAATCTATTGCGGCCGAGCCACATGCACCAAATTCGGATATGTTGTAGATCCTGGTCTGAAGTTTGTTGCTATTACTTTTCTAAGCGATCCGAGTACCGGTACGTCCGGTACCGGGTCTCAAAGTGGCGCTTTTTCCCCATAGACTCCCATTATAAACTTTGGAGGTTTATAACTCTGCGAACTTTTGAACTACCTAAACCAAACTCGGCCAGCTCCTTTAGGGTGATACTCTGAATAAAGTTTTAAATTGGTGTACCGACTGGCCTTCCGGTTGTGCCACAGCCCCGCCTCCAAAGTATGCAAAATCAAAAAACCTTTTACAACATGGACATGTGACATATCAAAACACTCAGAACAATGAGGGGAACTTCCTCATGTGTATTCTGATGACGTCACGTGACGTCACGTGAAAATAAAAAATTTTGCACAACATGGGCATGTGACATATCAAAACACCCAATGAGAGGAACTTCCTCAGGAGAATTCGGATGACATCACATGCTCGTCTCCACTTGCCTCCAAATGTTTTGGCACCCTACCTTTCTGTCCACTTGCCTCCAAAAGTAACACTGACCCTTATGTCCACTCGCCTCCAAAAAGCACCGTCCTTTGCGAATACTTGCCTCGTCAAAGCCAACATCAAAGTTTGTCGCGACGAACTTTTACAAATGTATTTCAGATTGAACTCAGTCAGATCTTTTGAGGTGTTAGATGAAGTCTTCTCAATTCGATCAAGCTGTCAATCTGATGATTTGGTCCTGACTCATTGTCTCATTTCCTGCTTAATTAGTCCCGACTGTCGACGATCCTCAAAAGTACAGACATAAAACAACTACGCTGTACATTTTACATCATTTACAAACAACACTGTAGAGAAAAATGTAATAAAGACCACAATGTACACAATATGCGATGAGTATAAAATGTGATCGGACATGCGATGGGTCCAGCTGTGTGATGTGTAAAGAGATAAAATGGTGACAGAGCGATCCGCAGCCCATCTTCTGACATTTCTAACTTCTTCCTTTATTTCTCACAGCCCTCATTCGACGACGCCGCAGCCCTCGACGCTCTGTCCAGTGAATTTGTTTCTGTTGTCCCCGGGACCTCACCTGCTCCTCAGTGTCAGGCTCCTTCTGTAAACACATCCTCCAGCCAGAAGGTACTCAGCCTCAACATCATTCTGTATTCAATCAGTTCACATTAAGCAAAAAAACCTCAACCTAATGTTCGTCCCTGGTAATGTCTGAATACCAGAAACCAGGTCCTGTAATGGACCAACTGGCTTCTACGCTGCTACCAGCAGATTTCCCTTCCACCAAGCAAAGCGACAGCAAACCGAAGGTGATATTTTATGTTCACTAGACAATTTGTGCACTTATATGTTATACAAATACACAGACGCGGCCTTGTGAGTCGGAATTAATCCCTGGAGCCGTGAGACGGAAATAAATCTTTCCTAGAGTATTTTATTTTTTTTTATTTTAATGTCATAAGTTAACACACCCTCATGTTCAACACAGATTCTTTTAGTTCATAATAGTTTATTTAGGGGATTCTGTCTGGTTTCAGGGTAAGGGTAGAAAGTCAAAATCTGCATCAAAGGTAGGTTACGATTGCCCCTAAGCACCACCGTGTTACGTAAACACCTAACATTATACTATTTCATTTCACGCTCGTTGAAAATAATTGCATGGAACATTATGCATGAACGTCACGCTTTGGCAGATCTTTACATCAGCTGCACTCTTTTAATAGCCAATTCATTTCAAGATTTCCTTTTTATTTAGAAATGGATCATAGGGATAAGTAGACTGTTAGGAACATCTTAAATATCACACAGCATATTGGATTTAGCTATTTCATTTCATTTACTTTTACTTACCGGGATATGATGCCTCTCTCTCCACATGACCAGGAGGTGAGTGCCTCAGAGTAGAGGTTTTTATTTACATTTATTCTTTTATTTGTTGTACTTATCTTTCTCAACTCCATCAGGACACAAAATTACAGCATTTTTGTCGAATATTTGATTAAGTTGCAAATGATTCATGTGTGGGGGTCACGGTGGCTTAGTGGTTAGCACGTTCGCCTCACACCTCCAGGGTTGGGGGTTCGATTCCCGCCTCCGCCTTGTGTGCGTGGAGTTTGCATGTTCTCCCCGTGCCTCAGGGGGTTTCCTCCGGGTACTCCGGTTTCCTTCCCCGGTCCAAAGACATGCATGGTAGGTTGATTGGCATCTCTGGAAAATTGCCCGTAGTGTGTGAGTGCGTGAGTGAAAGAGAGTGTGTGTGTGTGTGCCCTGCGATGGGTTGGCACTCCGTCCAGGGTGTATCCTGCCTTGATGCCCGATGACGCCTGAGATAGGCGCAGGCTCCCCGTGACCCGAGGTAGATCGGATAAGCGGTAGAGGATGAGTGTGAGAGTGATTCATGTGTAAGAAATCTGAGTGATTCGATCTGCTCCAGTGATATGATCCTGATAAGCATTCAGGCATTCAGCATACATTATGATGGAGTTTGCGTTTATCAGTGGATTTAAAAGGTGGGATTAGTGATTTCTGTGTGTAAAGGGTGCGTTAACTTTGGGGAGCTTTTATTAAAATTTACTGACTGTACCTTTAATACACGTAGTTCGATTAAGAAGCCCTAATTATATTTTATTGTCCGTATTTGTTTTGCTTTTGATCTGTATCTCAGTCCCGTCAGGATTTTGTGGAGTTTTCTGCATTAAATGAAATCGCACCGATCTGCACGGTGAAACTGCAACCACTGGATTCTTCTTTTTAACTCCTACCATTGAAGACACACACGTCTTGACTCTCTATCCTAGCTGTACTCAAGATGGCTTTGTCTGAATTTGCAAAATCCTGCAGGGACTCCTATCTGCTTTATTTTATACATTGCACTGCTGCCATATCAAGTAATCCCGGCTGTTTTTCCACGCCTGCGTGAATGAGATGACGTACAGTACACTTGTTCCTATTAATGTGCTCACTGAGTGTATATTCATAACTCTCATATATCTTTCTCAGAAACCTGCACCTGCCGACGCCCCAGCCGTGGAAACGCTCCCTGCCAAGCCAAGCTCAGACGTCGTGTCCACGTCCACCACAAAGAAAGGCGGGAAGAGCTAGACGTCACACACAAGTAAACCACAAATCACAAAATATCTAAATATCCGCCTGTATATTCAAGCTGCATATCACTTAACTGTCGTTCTGTGCTGGCTTTCAGGTGGCTGCCAACCCAAAGCGGTAAAGAGACGGCAATCCAAGAAGCTGCCCGAACGAATACATGCTATACATATTATATATTGCAATGGTAGAAAGGTGTACAGAACTTTAACTGCAAAAACACATCCAACACAGACACTTTTTAAAACACCAGCAGTCCGTGTGTAAAAAAAAAAAAAAAAAAAAAATTATAATAATATAAAGAAAAAAAATCTGGGATCAGTGCATGGATAATGATGATGATGATTATTATTATTATTATCATTATTATTATTATTAAAAAAGCAGAAATAACCCCCAGAATGAAACCCCATATGTCCATTAGCGCAATGCTGATTGGATTTAAAGCAAATATAATAAGAAAGGCAATTATTTTCCTTTTCGGATAAATGGAAGGACGCTGTTGTGCCTTAGTTGCTGTTACAGTTTAACATCTCTTTAAGGATTAGGTATAGTGTAATGCATGGTTATTTTTATTTTATTTTATTTTTTTTTTTGGTTTGATCTGGGGAATTTCTTTATAGTAATGAGTTATATTGCCACTCCTTTATAAACACTAGTGTACAGCACGTCCACTTTGGTTTACTTTGTCTAGTTTACAGTATAGAGTTATGATGTACTTTTATGATTATATTATTTACATGATATTTGTGCATAAGGGTATCTTCCTGTGTGTCTTTAGTCAGGCTGACTGTCTTTTTTTTTTTTTATACATAATGTAGGAGGTCTGAAAGCGATTACCGGCAAGCCTTAGAAGACAGATAAACTTCCTTTAAGCATCATGTGAAGCTGTTATGTGGTTCAGCGAATGATTGAAACACCACCTTAACTTGTCCTGTAGAGAAGACGCACCACCACGTCTTAATTACAGCTCAAGTAGGATGTGGCAGACCAAGTAGAGATCTTTGTTTCGTTTTGAACTAACAGCTCTTGCACTTCTAATAAACAGCTCGCACTAGTGTGCGTTACGTTCACCTGTCCATTAAGACACCCTTTTTTGTTTTCTGCACATGACATACAGCTTTAGTCTCGATGAGTCGAAAAGAAACATGCACTCTTGTTTTAGTGCCTTTAGTTTTGGTTCACTACGTCTTCCTGTTGTGGTGATCTCACAATACTGTGCCTTTCTGCTGAAGCTCATTTTTAACCCAGGGACAGAGATGTGGAGGGGAGATTTTTTTTTTTCGGGTTAATTAATAAAAAAGAGATTTAAAATGTTCAGCATGTTTGGTGAGACTTTCTTGAATGGTGATGTTCAATAATTCTTGGTTTCGAATTTAGTTCTTCACGTTATATCATTGACTAACTTCACTATCTATTATTATTCTCTCTCTCACTCAATTTTCTACCGCTTATCCGAACTACCTCGGGTCACGGGGAGCCTGTGCCTATCTCAGGCGTCATCGGGCATCAAGGCAGGATACACCCTGGATGGAGTGCCAACCCATCGCAGGGCACACACACACACACACTCACATTCTCTCACGCAATCACACACTACGGACAATTTTCCAGAGATGCCAATCAACCTACCATGCATGTCTTTGGACCGGGGGAGGAAACCGGAGTACCCGGAGGAAACCCCCGAGGCACAGGGAGAACATGCAAACTCCACACACACAAGGTGGAGGCGGGAATCGAACCCCCAACCCTGGAGGTGTGAGGCGAACGTGCTAACCACTAAGCCACCGTGCCCACCCTCTATTATTATTATTATTACAACAAAGAAGGGAAAGGGCAAATTAAATAGCTTAACAAGTACTAAGTTTATTTATAAAAGGATTACATAATTCATCGATTAAAATTATCTACAAAATAAATGGAAACATAGGCTTGGTTTTAACAGATTAAAGGAATACTACTCGCAGAAATAATGTTCCCAGAAAAAAATCTGGCAGTATGTTTTAAAAGAAATCTGAAATAGAAAATGTTTTAACATTAGTTTTCTTGGTCACGGTGTCTAATAGTCTGGAGGATTGGGTAGAGTTTTGTGGCCTGCTGGTCTGCTTCGTGGTCTGCAAATATCAACACGAGAGATGTTTCAGTTCATTTATATACAACTAATGTTCAAAAATTAGAAGGGAAAATATATACATTTAAACAGTTTACCGTCTTTTGTAATGATGAGGGCATCGTCTTGTTCTTATACCTTGAGGAGGTTAGAGAAAGTTTAAATTCCTTTTATTGTGTGGTTAAAAGATCGTTATTTCTCAAATCAGCTGAAACTCGACACTCAATGTTAATTTGATAGATAGATAGATAGATAGATAGATAGATAGATTGACAGACAGACAGACAGACAGACAGTTTCTAATGCCTGAGACCACTAAATATTTGGGATATATTTTTTTATTTAAAGCTGGAAATAAAATAAAAAAACAAAACAAAAGGATGACCACCATCTTGACTACTCAATATTCAAAAGGTTGCCTAATTTTTAATCCATTTATATGTAACCAAATTAGCTGATATTGATCATGTTCACCGCTTTGTACAAAAGATCAAATTCTACATGAGTCCAATCTCTGTTATGGAAGCACGTGTTCAGACAACAGGCTGTTGGGTTTGATCTAACATGCATCATGAGGTTTTGTACAAAATTTTCAAATTCAGGTAAATATTTCAGAAAAATTTACTTTTCAGTTAAGTTGTTGCTGGTAATATAATTTGTAATGAAAACATTTGTGGTAAATTGAAACAGGATGCCAATGATAGTGCTCTCAAACTCTTTTTACCTCACGGCAGACAGACAGACAGACAGATAGATAGCTAGACAGACAGACAGACCTACAGACACAGATAGATAGATAGATAGATAGATAGATAGATAGATAGATAGATAGATAGATAGATAGATAGATAGATAGGAGCTGTTTGGTTACAGTAACTCACACTATAGACAATTACAGGGTCTCATTCAGGACTGTTACATTTACATTTACGGCACTTGACAGACATCCAGCGCGATACACAAAAGTGCTTTTAAGTCTCTATCAATGAACATATTAACACAGGGTTAAACCTGAACAATGAAAGCCTGGTATAGGAAGTGAAATTAAGTGTTATGTCACAGAAGACACTCTATAAAGAAAGTGTGTAACTAGGTCATAACAACAGGTTTTAAAGATTTGGGTAAAAAAAAATGAAAAACTCTTTACAATAGCAACACATGAATAAGTACTGAGTACTAAGAGTGTATTAAGATGGTGTTTATTCAGACTTGTTGTAGTTTAGGTTAGCTCTTAGGCTTATTTTGGGATTAGTACATGCCTTAACTCATCATTAGTTCATGTTTTAATTCAGATATCAGTGTGTGATTATTCACACACTGTTATTGTAACATTACCAAAATTTGTTCTTTTTTTTGTGTTAGCAAAAAATTCATTTCCTGTTTTCTTAAACCGTTGTATCCATCGCTCCAAAGTTGAGTGTTTTTATTATTGTTTTTTTGTCGTGTCAGCACGAAATATAAAATGCATTCTATCTTTAATGTACCATGAGATATTGTGGCTAAAAAATGTGACTATGGAGTGATCTATGGATGGTGGGGATGATGATAGTGATAGTGATGTTGATGATGATGATGCTTACGATTGCAGTACACAATGGTGATGAGCAGAAGCAGGAGTAGAAATCCACATCCAGCAGCCAAAGGAATGAAGATGTGCTGCTCACAACCCAAAAGTACATCTATCGTCACAGGCTTGTTCTCTACCGTGTATATTAAACAAACAGAATGGGAGTGGAGGAAAAGTGAAAAGTCGAATCTTTTTACACAATACTGTAGCTTCATTTCTGCATGCTGGTGTTTGTGTACTTAATACACCGAATACAATAAAGGCCTAATAATAATAATAATAATAATAATAATAATAATAATAATAATAATAATACCTCTAGGATTCTTTGGACAGTTTGATGCAGCAGTTGGCGTGGCAACCAATGCCTGCTTGGGTGTTGTTGGTATCTTTGGTTTGATTGTTGTTGGGACTGAAAAAAAAAAACTATATATGATCTATATGTACTTGTATATCATAAATATTAAAAAAGATAGATAGAGAAAACCCATCATTTAATAGGAGAACATTAAACTATTAAATCATTAATATTGTATTTTAAAATATTTTTTAAAATAATACTCAGTTCATTTTTCCTACTGTATATACCTCCTGGATGCATATACACATCTAATATACTGTAGACATCTTATAATTATTTATTTATTTATTTTTAGTCATTTGCCAAGAAAGGATTATAATGCATATTTGAGCTTGATGTAACCTAGTAATACAACTAAAAGCATAAATCATATGAACTAAAGTAAACTACGACATTGTAGTTGACTGTAAAATGCGGTTTGTTTTGATCAGCTGCCTAAACACAAGCCGACCTAGATATTGATGAAAAATTTCACTTCCTAAACGATTGCAACATTATAAAACATAACTGTAAAATAATCATAAAGCCTTAACTATGTATGGCTCAGTATCCAAGTGAATATTTAACTGGAATAACACGTCTAGCAGTTTGATCATCTGCGTGTGTTTGGGCATCTGGTACAGCTGACCAGACCATGATGACCTCTGTGCTGTGTTATGTCTGTATAATGAATGGTGTTAGGGTTATAAAGCGCTTATTAGCTGTGCAGATGATCACGAACCCACCTGTTTCTCCGCGCAGTTTGGTGGTGCAGGTGAAATGCAGCGCGTTGTTGTTGATGTAGACGCAGCTGTAAGTGCCGCTGTCCTTCACCGACTCAAATGTTTTCAACTGGAGAGATTTCTCATTTACTGTGAATTTATTCTCGACAGCTTTGCCTGTATTCTTACTCTTGCTGAAGGTCCCAATATATTCAAAGCCGTTTTCTTTCATTCGAAACCAAAAGACTGAACTTGACTCCTGGTTGCAATTGATGGTCGCAGGTTCATTTTCTTTTATAATCTTCTCACCAACATGACCTTCAACACCTAAATACATCAATAAATTATATATTTATTTCAATATATTTTTTATAAAAAGCTATCTATCTATCTATCTATCTATCTATCTATCTATCTATCTATCTATCTATCTATATAAATATATATATATATATATATATATATATATATATATATATATATATATATATATATATATATATACACATATATACATATATACATATGTATATATATATATATATATGTTTTTTATTTTTTTTAGTTATTATATATATAATGTGTATATATATTTATTATTGGTGCGATTGGTGGCTAATCGATTATTATGTATAAATATATCGATTATTTATTTATTTATATGTATACTTATTTTTAATTTATTTATTTTTTTAGGAAAAGGCTAGCAAATGAAAAAATGTGGTTTTAAAAAAAGGAAGTATAACTGTTTCTGTAGAATCAGGATGTTTTTAACTAAATTATAAGTGAACATATTTATACTATTATATACGGTATATAGAAGTTCAGCAATTAGGTATATCATATACCTTATATATTTATATGTAGCTATATTTATTTAAAACATGGAAATACCCAGAGTTAAAAAAGAATTATTAAATAAAACCACATTGGGTTAAAAAAAAAAGTATATAAACCTTTTGAAAAGATGAAATATGTTTAGAAAATTATTACAATCCGAAACTAAAACAAATAATTATGATAACCGTCGTATATTCATCCAGATGTGATGCAATGCACTGTATCACTTGTTAAATTTTATTTACAGAAACTTAATCATCTCTTATGGCTCTAAAACGCTCATCAATATCAATATCAATCAATCGCATTTCTTACCTTGATATACAAATAAAAGAACAATCAGAATCAGCGTCATTATTTAGTTTTTGTCTGATTTCTCGATCAGGTTTTTTTTTTCAGTTAATTCCACCAGCTAGAACATGAAGAATGTGAAGAAGACGTGATATCATGACCCTGATCATCTCTCCTCCCAGTTTCTCATTGACATTTCTCTCTTATTCACTGCACTGCTCACTTTGTTAGACTAAACAGATCTGTCAAAAAAAAAAAGAAAGAAAGAAAGAAAAAGAAAAAAGGTTGACATGGACTAACACAAAAGAAACAGTATTGAAATTTTGAAAAGAATTGCTCAGAATATGTTAAACATTTTAAAACACAGAAACAAACATGAATTGCAGAATTTTAGTATTTTAATCACATCGATTTTTTTTTTAAATTCTAACTTTTATTTAACAACATCTTATTATTAAACCTGATTATTTTCTGCATTCATTTATTTAAGATATTTAACATATACGATGGTTTATATGGTGTGATATAATCTGTCACGAGATCTAACCCAAATTTCAGGGTTATTACAACATTTTAATACGAACTGTAATACCCAGTACTAATAAAAAAAAAAGGTTTAGTGAATGTATAGTGAAGGTTTATATTTCTTTCAGACTGGTGCATGAGTCTGAAAAAACACAATGCAATCAATTTTATTAACTCTTTATTTTCACCATTTATTTAGAAACCTGCATTTGTGTGCATGTGTAAAGACGTTTGATAGTGAGCTTATAGAAGTGGATCACATATAACGGAAATTGGATAAATGTTACGTGTAATCTTTTATACAGCATGCATTTTGCAGCATTGTTGCAGAACCATGCACCAAGCTGAGGGTCTTGCAGAGCGCGTGGCGCACTGAAACCCACCAATGAGATGCCGAGCTGAGACCCTTCTCTAAAACCGCAGACACTTTACACGTACCAGATACTAAACATCATCCATCTAAACTACAGCCATTTTCGTTGTAGCACTATAAAATTCAATGCGAATGTAACGTGCAAAATATTCAATAAAAACGGACGGATCAAACCAGTTTTAAAGTTTTAAAAATCAATTGTCATATGCATATGCCCTGAAATAGAGAAGAGATACCACGTGATCATAAAAACAGGAACAAAATAAATTTCATAACTGTATAGAAAGCAGAACAAAACATAAAAAAAATGCTAAATGTAAAATATAGCACTTTAAATAACAGCCTAGTGAAAAGTAGCAAAAAGCAACCTATAGTAAAGCCATGTTAAATTATTGAGTTAGATTGAGTAAAATGTGTGTGTGTGTGAGTGTGTGTGTAAATGCAAAGACACTTGTGTATAACATGGATGTACAGTAGTGTGTTAGTCTTTGCATGCTGTAGTATTATAATTTCCCTGCACTGGAAGTAAGAGGCCCAAAGCTTTTCCAGCACGACCAGGATTATGATCTCACTAATGTTCTTGAAGCCGAACGAGTACAAATCCACACAACTCAGCTTTAACATCTAGTGGAAAACCTTCCTAGAGCAACTGAGTTTATCATGACATCAAAGGGGGACTAAAGCTGCAATGTTCAATAATCTGGATATGTTTAATATTTTGAGTACGTATCTTTTATCCAGAAGGCTGCTTGTAGTGTTCCCTTAATTATCTTTACTAATTTAAGGTAGTAAACATGGGCAGTTACAGTTCAGTAACTTTATTAGTACCTTTTAATATTAGAAGTGTACAGTGTAAATTGTGTGCAGCTGGACAAATAGAAATGTGTTAAATGGTAAATATATTTGCTTTATGGATCAACCAAATTGTTTTTCTATATAGACTACTGTATATAAAAGATACACTCTTAGTATAATATGCACTTCTTCAATAATAGCATATGGTTCTTTTTTTTTAATGCATTTATCAGAAGCTCTTATCCAGAGTGACTTACATTTAATACAACTGAGAAATTGAGGGTTAAGGACCTTGGTCAGGAGCCCAGCACTGGTAGATTGGTGGACCTGGGATTCAAACTCACAACTTTTGTATGTACTTTTGTACTCACATCTGTATGTTTAAAAAAGCATCTGACGTTTAATTTCTATTATTATTTTTTTCCATGCCGAAGACTTCATCTGTCTCAACACTGTATACTATTATTTATCTGCTCTCAAGGAAATCCAGAAGCAGAAGATTTTCAGAAGATCCTCTAGATCCTCAACTCATTTGCAAATGTATGGTAGAATTAAACCAGTTTCTGAACATAATAGGTCACATCTCAAACAGAGGCTACTGAGTTTAATCATCATTCTCATGAAAAAAAATAAAATAAATAAAATCATTACCAAATAACAACTAGTATGATATCAATCTGGACCTTCTAATGTATATTTCCAGCATGATAAAGCATCACGTATTCTCGAAATGGCTCCATGAACCTGACAATGACTTCAGTGTACTTCAGTGTCCTCCTGTAACTGACACCTTTAGGATACAGTGGAACAGGATCTTCACAGCAAATGTCATTAAATCTTCAGGATCATTTGATGCAAACCTGTTAACCAGAATCATGGACCAGAATCTCAACAAAAAGTTACCAACATCTTGTGTAATCCATGCTGTAAAGATTTGAGCGTGTTCTAAAGGCAAAGCCGAGTCATATCCAGTATTAGTATGATGTTTTTTATAAAGCATCTGTTAAGTCTATTTAGGATACTGTTGAAATACGGTAAGTATTTAGAGTAAATGTGCTTTACTGGGCATTAGGAAACGCTATAACAGACCTGCTGCAGGGGGAAGATACAGGCAAGGAGGCTTAGGTGAATACTGCCCCCTGTGGGCTGAAATGTGTCCTGGTTCTTTCTTTTTTTAAGAGTCAATATGTTATCCTTTGTCACTTGTGTCAAACTTAGCTTCCTGAGCATAACAACTCTACTTTATTCTCTTTTGTTCTCTTCCACACCTCACCTTCAGCACAAGTAATTCTTTTTTGTGAACTAGCAGTGAAGTCATCCTCATCCTCCTCCTCGACTGGAATGTTTGCTGACTTGAATTACCATCATATCACCATGACTTCTGTGTTATTGAGCAGATTAGAAGCTTCCAAGTAATCCAAGACAATAATTCTATAACGTTGTCCTTTTTATTAATTCTTTATAGACTTAAAGATTAAGACTGACAGAAGATCTGAAGATGTTTCCTTTTTTTTCTTATAGAATCTTGTCTTACTGTATTATATCTTATCTTGTATAAAAGTTATAAATGGAAAGGAAGTTGGAAGCTTTAGAAAAGCACAACTTTATCAACTTTGTCACTTTGGAGAAATCACCAAACATTGAAAATGACTGAAACATGATATCACATGAATGAAGTCACATGATTTTGACCACATGGTGTCACTAATAAGGCATTGTTGAAGACCTAAGATTTGTTAGGCCAAAAAAAAATAAACAGCAAGATTAAAAAAAAAAAGGTAAAATCAAAGGTTACGAGTAAAGAAATAGAAGCTACAAGAAAGTAGCATTTATGTACTTTAGCTGAGGTAGAAAACAAATGGTGTTTGAACTCATGACCTTCTGATCAATTCAATCCAATACCATTTTATTTGTATAGCTTTTAACAATGGACATCATCACAAAAATGCGTTATAGAAATATATATATATTCAGAAGAGACATTTAGTTTATCCCTATCGAGCAAGCCAGAGGTGACGGTGGTGAGGAAAATCTACCTGAGATGACCGTTAGAGGATCCAGACTCAAAATAGAACCTGTGATCATTTGGGTGACACCAGATAGATAAAATGATTCTAAAATGATTTCCCTTGTATAACGATGTACTATATGGTGAAAAAGAGCAACTGTTCACTCTGCTCGACTGGTCCCACCATCTCTCAGGGTATGAGGTAAGTATACATCAAGAGCCTTTTCTGTTCTTGCACCGAGGGGGTGGAATGAACGTCCCCAAGATGTCTGAACAGCTGAGTCACTGGTCATCTTCAAATGACGGGTGAAGACCAATCTCTTCCTGAAACACTCAAACTAATTCTTATTCTTATTTTCTTATTCTTATTATTATATTCTATATTCTATAATTCTTATTAATGCCATTAGCCAGATTCCCTTATCCAGAGCTCTCTCTGATGGAGAGCTCTGGATAAGGGAATCTGGCTAATGGCATTAATCTTAATGTAAATGTAAATGATGAAGGTTTGAGTGGAAACCCCTTCACAGTAACTGCAGTCCAAAGCCATCTTCATGGTTTCTAAATAGTTTTTCAACAGAAAAACTTTTTATCTCCAGGCTGTCCATGTGGGCACAAGCTGTCCATCCTCAGAAGCAGTGAGCAGCCTACAAGCAACAAGAACTACTCAATATGATGAGCAGGGCATCAGGATGGAACCAGCAGTAGAAGCTTGAACATCAATAGAAGAACCAGCCTTTATTTGTCACGTATACTGTATAGAAATTATTTTCTAAGCTTCAGAGGATTTCGAGGTCAGAGAACAAGATGCAGCACCAACAGTAGAATCCAACAGCTTGGGGCAGCTTGGTGTTACTGAGGCTTGAACCCCCAACCTTCTGATCAGTAATCTACTGTACATAAAGCTTTCATACTGGGCTTCTACAGCTCTTGGGTGGTGAGCTTGAGGGAGGAAGATACTGAAATGTTCAAGTGGGTTGTACACTGGAACCATCTGTGATTTGTGATCGTTTCAGTACAGGATGTTTTGTTCTTGCCAAAAAAAGGTGTTGTTGTGACAAAAAAGTTCACCTTCCAAATAATGCCCAGAGAAAAAACTGGACTCTGAGCATGTCAATGATTACTACGTGTGAGTTGTGCATGATACAAAAGTTTAGCCTGAGGTATACGTTGTTGAAAAGCTACTGATATTTGTGCGGAGTTGTGCTGTGGAAAAAAAAAATACAGCAGTGTAAATAACATCATGAACGACCGCTTCCTGAGAACAATGGAAAAGAGTCTTGAGCTCATGAAAGTTTCAAATGTCTGCTAGTTTGTGGAAGTTAGCCCACTCTGGGCTGTAGGCGTACAGAAATCCTCCGAAGGGTGAAAGGAAAAGCTGCCTACACTTCAGCAATCCTCACTAACCTGACGCTTTTAATGACGCAATATCGTCTTGCGTCACGTGATTTATGTTCAGTGGGAAAATAACGCAATTTCATCGAGGCCGCACACAGGGGAAAGACTGCAGGTTACTGAAAACATACACCCAGGCATGGCGTTATAAATCTAAATCTCTTACTGACACACAGACAAAACCTGATGAGTGATTTTCCATAACAATCCAGTGTGTATTATTTTCCAGTAAAGAGTCTTTTCCTGGGGGGCACGGTGGCTTAGTGGTTAGCACGTTCTCCTCACACCTCCAGGGTTGGGGGTTCGATTCCCACCTCCGCCTTGTGTGTGTGGAGTTTGCATGTTCTCCCCGTGCCTCGGGGGTTTCCTCCGGGTACTCCGGTTTCCTCCCCGGTCCAAAGACATGCATGGTAGGCTGATTGGCATCTCTGGAAAATTGTCCGTAGTGTGTGATTGCGTGAGTGAATGAGTGTGTGTGTGTGTGCCCTGCGACGGGTTGGCACTCCATCCAGGGTGTATCCTGCCTTGATTCCCGATGACGCGTGACCCGAGGTAGTTCGGATAAGAGGTAGAAGATGAATGAATGAATGAATGAGTCTTGTCCTGATTTTTTTTAGTCTTGTCCTGATTTGTTTTTCTTCTATCACATCACTTTGCCTATGCTAACTTTTTGTTGTTATTTTTTAGAGATGTGATGATGGCAGTTCACTGATGTCTCCCATCTGATCTGATTGCGCTTAAAATGTGAGAAAGAAGAAGCTCATCTTTAAAGAAAAATCAAAAACCAAAGTACATCACAAACTATCACAGTGACCAGGATAATGCAGCTTTCTTCATCTTGTAAGCTTCATAGCTGATTATATCTGTTTCCTGCCTTATCTACAGTCTTTCTCCTAGCTTGCACATGCACTAGATTCAGTATCTGCACCATTTACAATAAGGTTAAAAATAAAGTCTTTAAAAAAAAAAAGTAGCCTGGTGTAATAATAACGCATGTTTCTGTTTCTTTGCGTCTCTTCTGTGAAAGGTTGAAAGTTACCTTATGACTTATGGTCCACCCTCTGTTTCCATTCCCCACACGTAGCTTTGAGTCATCATGCCACTTCTGGTACTTTCTCACTCTGCGCTTAATGTCTGACCTGGGGATCCCTGTGTGACTCAGAAAAGTGAAAAACAAAGGGTTCCTACAGAAAATAACACCCTTAAATATGTATATCTGGCTATGAAAAAATAGAGAGAGACAGAGAGAGAGAGTGGGATGGGGATTACCTGGGCATTCCTTTCAGACTGAGACTCCAACTCATCTCCTGGTGCACCACAATAGAAGTGGATGAGTAACACAGCATCCTACACAGAAGACTTTACTCAGGTGGAGAGCAGAAACGAGATTATTCTATGATTTCCAGGACACTGAAATGAGACACATTCAGTACAGGCTTAGATTCAGAAACAAGATCCAGGAACGAAGAGCTGGAACGTCGTCCGAAGCGACCGCACACGAGCCAAGACGAGGTCTAGAGGAGGTATTTTTCTTCTCCACACATCTACACGCTTCTACACACGTGACTTTCAGCCTCAGACCAAACTGCACAGACTTGCTTTGCAAATGCAAATCAGTTTGATTTTAAATTAAATCTGTTCAAATTTACTGTGGGATTTACACAGTATGAACTATATGAGAACATATGATCTATATGAGATTTACATTTCATATAAAAAAAAAAGAAATGTGAGTTTTCTTTGATATTTATTAAATAGATACGCTGATGCTCTGCATATGGAAATGGCTGATATACTGTATCGGTGATATGTTGAGTAAATATCCATCAGATCAGTTATTAACATTACAGAAGGCTGATTAAGATACTGTACATTTGGTGAAATCAAAGAAATAATTCATAGACATGTTAAAGAACATTAGAGTTAGTTTCAGTAAATTATGTGTGTGTGTGTGTGTGTGTGTTTGTGTGCGTAGATAGATAGATAGATAGATAGATAGATAGATAGATAGATAGATAGATAGATAGATAGATAATTTATTGATCCCAGAGGAAATTCAATTTCTTTTTTCTTTTTCTTTTTCTTTTTTTTTTTTGATAGATTGACGCTAGATAGAAAACATTTCAGCCCATGCAGTTTTAAAAACCCCCATAAAGGACATTATCTCGTTCCCCTCATGGTTTGTTCCTCATATCATCTCAGGGAGTTTATCCACAATAAATAAATAAATAAATAGATTAGATAGATAGATTTCTTTACCTTTAACATTTTAAAGACTATTATTGCATACTTACAATCTGTCTTATATCTGTACATTGTCCTTGGGAACTTATTTATTTATTTATTTATTTATTTATTTATCTATCTATTTGTTTATTTATTTATTTATTGCTGTTGTTCTCTGATATTCGTGACATTTGTATGGAATAATTTCAATTATTTTGGGTTTTTTTCTCAACCGTGTTACTGATTTCTTACAATCTTGTCATGTCTACAAGCTTAAAATAAATTACTGTGCTGCAGTCTGACGAATCCGTTAAAAGCTCTTGACTTATAAAACGACAAAAAGAAGACAAAAACATCTGCGAATATTTTCAATTTTATTTTCCTTTCATTTCTGAACTGTTTTTAAGATAAAAAAACCATTTAAGATTAAAAATGTAACCCATCTGCACTGAAGCCCATGTTAAACTCTACATTAATTTCAGTGAGCTTAAAGCAAGGTTATTTAATTAGTTTGTCATAGGGCCAGTTTATGAAAGGCATCCCAAATGAGGGGCCGCAGAGATCTGGCTTGCAATATAAATGATGACACAACAACAATATAGGAGCCCGTATGTAGTATTTTTACACCATAAGACATCTAATTTGCTTGTGTTGTATTTTGAATCTGCATTACAACATCAGTGCATTATAAGACACCCAAGTAGACTTTTTTCTACAGCCAGATCTTTTCTAGATCACTGAGATGTAAGTTCACATATAAAAATAATAATTTGCAAATCATTAATAATAATTGGCAAACACTGAGGCTGGTTTTAATGACGTTCACATGTGAGAATGACATGTCAGTAGAGTTAGGGTAATAGAATAGAGTGATTGTTTCATGGAATTATTTTTTGTGAAAAAAAACTGAAGGAAGAAATGAACTGAAGAAATGACACTAACAAATGTTCCTTATCTGTCATCGACCTGTCAATCATCACGTCTGACAGGAGAGGCTGCTCGCACTATTCACCTAACGTCACGTGACGACTGAACTAAATTTATTACAGAGATGTATTTTTCACACTAGGCTACTTGAAGGGCCACCAATTGTGTAGCCCGGGTTTAAAGTACACACATATATATACAGTACACACAGTACTACAGGTCTTCTATCTCAGAGCATTTCCCTGGAGGTCACAACTCAATGCTTAAATGCATTCAATAAATAAAAAAGAATGAAATGAAATGTATAACGAAGTATGAACGAATCTCGATGAGACGAACCGAAAGACGAGTTTATCACAGTATTGTGTTCTCTCATTTAAGTTCCACAACAAAACAACTTTAGACTCCAGCATGCTGCTAATTCATGATGGAACCATATCAAGATTTCAAGCTAACTGTGAATCTCAACTTGATTGTTTTTAAAAGAAAAACAGAAAACTGTACAAAAAACAACAACCAAGTATACAACTAAGTAAATGCATATATACATGAATAAATGAATGAATGAATGAATGAATGAATGAATGAATGAATCAATCAATCAATCAATCAATCAAAAGAAGAAACAGCAAGTATGTAATATATATTAAATAAAACAACATATAAATAATTACATACTTGGGCTTTGGTTGTTTGTCTTTTGTCGCTCAATTGATCACAATAGAAGCAGAACAATGGAAAACACACAAACAATGTTTATTACAAAAAAATATTAAAATATTAAATCCAAAAATTATTTAATTATTTTCAAAACTTATTTAGAAAATGCATGTCAAGATGTCAAGATACACATTTTTGCTGCTTTTATACCCGGGGATAATATATAAATAAGGAATTTAATATATAATTATCTTATAAATCATCATTGTATATATTTATCATGACGTATATAGATATTATACACATAAATGTATAAACGGGATGTAAAGCAGTGCACAAGGTGCACGATGTGGCGTTAATTTCATACTGAAACCAAAAATGGAGCTTTGTGTTGGTTGAAAGAGGTCATTAGTAAGGAAGCGTGTACTGTATGTAGTATATATGTTATAAATGCTGTAAACACTTACACATGTAGTCATTAGGTAAGAAATAATTATTGGAAATCGTGAGAGTCAAATTTTCCAAACTTTTTAAAAGCACCAAATTTGAAAGGTCACCTTGAACCAGGTGTAAAAATGTTATGATGTCATCATGTGCATCTGTAAAGCTTTGTTTCAGATTGTCCTCCTACTCCTGCCAAACCATTGTTCCCTGAACGATCTATTAACCGTGCCGAAGTGTTGACATGGTGGTGATGTTCATAGAAAAGAAGGGACTAGAGTAAGTACTGAGTACTGAGTGTAACAAGCTCTGAGCTCGTCTCCGTGTGCCTGTGACGCTGTAGCTGCGGCCGGGTCTGTGGTTTCTCTGTGGTCTTTTTGTTTCAGCTCAGCGATAAAGGAGCTCAAAGCTGAACGAGCGATGAGAGAGAGAGATAGAGAGGTTTCTCTCTGCCCTACTCTGTCATGCACAGGAAAGAGGTTGTTCGTATAAAACACGACAGCTGCGGATCACATCGCAGTGGCTTAATGGTGCTAGAAACCTGTCACGATGTCTACGCTCCTTATTATTGGTGTTTTCTGGATGGAAGAAAAATATTCATAAGCACCAGAGCCGGGAAGAAATAATGCATGTGTGTGTTCGTATACTTTACAGAGATCACAGCATCAACAAAGTTTGCTAGCAAACGTATTACGGATCACAGTCGTCAAGCATCATCATATAATATTTTTGTTATATCGCCCACCTTTGTAGCGCACACACCTTCGCACAGAGAAAAACACACACACACACTGAGAGGGAAACTTGAGCTAACAGTCAAACACATAAACCACCACACCTTCACATATGTAACACAGAGAGGTAGTGTGAAAGTAATGTGGTGCAAATTCACTCATTATATCAAAACAATGAAAATAAATAGGAAGAATAAAATAAATAAAGCACCTGGTCGATAAAGCTCCTTTATTCGGTTCTAAAAACGACTGCGATGTGTTTCATAAGCCGTAAAACATATTTCTAACACATAACTTGTACATCCACCTTTTGAAAATAAAGAAATTTCACACACACACACAAAAAAAATTTTAGCTGAAACATTTTAATGGGATGATCTTTGGGGGAAAAGGTTCAGGTTTGAGCAAAAAAACAGTACAACAAAAAAAAAACAAAAATACTTTGAATGGAAAAAGATATATAGATTTTTGGAAAAATAAAGTACTAGAAAGTTACAGAAGCATTTAGGTGAATGAGCTAGATGTCCTTCATTAAATCACGTACAGACAAACGATTATTAATGAGTTTTTCCATTTCTTATCACTCTGTAGCTTGAAATTGAACCTGCAATATGAAGCTAGATCATTTCTCAAAACTGTCCCACTAGCTAGCGTAAAAAAGCATGACGAATAATAAACTAGCGTTAAGTCTCATTACTCACAGTATTAATACGCTTAACAAATTCAGTATTAAATGAGTGAATATATCATTTATTATATCTGTATTAACTGATTTATTTGTAAATCAACAAGTGTGTATGCCATCTGTGATAGAAAATAAATAAAAATTTCAAATACTAATATGCTTGTGGTTGTAAATTGCCAAAAATGTTAGCGAGGGACAGAACAGACACTAGTTAATGTAATCTTTAAACCACAGTGCTGCTTAATTCTCGATTCTGATTGGTCAGAAAGTGTTGATTTGTGTACTTTAAAGCTCTGTTGAAATACGTTATCGTTAGCGTACAAGGAGACTAGCATAGAAAATATCTCTTTATACAGATTTTTTTTTTTAAAAAGCAATGTGTTATTGTTGATATGTAACTGTGACGTTTTCTGTGAGGACATACTGTATTTATTAAAAGTTTAAGGAAGGAGTCTTCAGTCTCAGCATTTTGTAAGTTTTTCCAACACATGAAAGTTTTCAGGACTAAAAGGTTTCTCAGTAACACGAGTAACGTGACAAACTTCCCGAGAGAGAAAACAAGACAACAGCTGGTAAGGAAACGACTTGTTATATGGATCTTACAAACCTTTATAAGTAACTGTAAATGGACAAAAATGATCCAGGGACAAATACTGAAAGAGCAATAAAACAGCTTTTAGGAAAAGACTCAACTTCAGGATGAGCCGAATTTCTTTGTCTTTATCCTTTGGCTGCTTTATAATGCCACAGAATCACTTGAACATCAGCTAAAAATTTCAATATCAAAAGACAAATTTAAAAAAAACAAGCTTTTTCAAATAGCATGTTTTCCTTTACTATCAGTTACAATTTGGAAAAGAAGTGTATGAGAAATACTATCCGTCTCTGCAGTACTAAGTCGAACCTTGAGCCACTTGACATCCATTATTTCTATTAAAAATCATTACCATTACAATCTTCACTCAAAGAACATCGTTCAACTTGTTCCCTGTGTCGAGTCCAAGCTAGGAACGTTTTAATCCTGGTTCAGTAAAACTTACTTAGTTGCTTAGATGATTGTAATCTGTAATAAAAACAAAAGCATCATGCTGAAGAAATAAATAAATATAAACATTACAGAACAAGGAGGGGAAAGAGAACTACGGCCCTGACGGTATTCTCTGATTCGAGCGTGAAGGAAGGGGCGTCTGCAAGAAAGCATAAAAAAAGTATGTTTCATTGTACAGAGGATTTATTTATAGGAAAAAAAAAGGTTTGCCACGATGGAGTGATGTCTCGTCTTGTCTCGTCCTGTCTCAGCTCAGCTGCCTCGTTCTGTTTTGCAAACCAAACAGAAGACAATCACGATCTTATAACTCGTTAAACAAATAGGATAAAACACATTTACAGTAATCAAGCCCCTAGTTAATTGATATTTTTATTATTATTAATATCCAGTTCTTTTAGTGCGAAACAGGATTAATCTAAATGAAATGATTAATCTAAACCTTAATAATCCAAAAGAAATAAAAAAATTAAAGAAATAAGGTTGGACATAATGAGCGGTTTTACTGTTGGAAAGTTCAGGAATAAAAAAGTCGTAATGATGTAATAAACAGCTTAGAACTGTGAGTAGAACAAGCAGAATATTTGGTTCCTATTCAAATAAAAACGTTTTTTATTTTACAGATTTTTACTCTAGGATTTTGCCACAAGTTTAGTTTTGGGCCGATATTCCAGAACCTATATAGAACCATATTACTATCCTCCTTAACGACGTGTTCAGGACACAAGAGCAGTCTAGACATTAAGGTCAGATGGATTACAATAATAATACTGAAAAGTCTGTGTAAAGACACAATGGTAGACACGGAAGAAATAAGAACACGACTTTATTTAAAACTTACGACATAAAAAATAAAGTAAATCTGAAAACTCACTTAACAAAGTGATGTCTGCACTTCTTGGGTAGCCCTGTTTCCAAAAGGTGTGAGAAAGTTACATCATAATACACATATTACTAAGACTGTACAGGAAATAAAAGACTGTGTGTAGGTAAATAAAAGGTAAAATAAAAGGTGTAGCGTGATTAAATAAAGTGGATTCCTAATAAGAAATCTCTTTCTGAATCATTCCTGTATCCCTCTTTTATATACCACGGTGCTGCTGAATTCTCTGATCTGATTGGTCCAGATAACTGTCTGATTAATGAATCACAGGTTTATTTTAACTCTCATCTTAAAGTGTTAAAGCGTTTCTATAGTAACCACTCGGTCAATCCGTTGTGACTTCAGTATGATGGACACTAAGCTAATCTATGTTAATAATAAACAAATTCTACAACGAAGAATGAAGAATGATCGCTGATATGTTCGAAGATGTTTTATCATCATTTATCGTCAGATTGGACAGAATATGAAAAGCGTAATATCATTTTTCCCCCTCATTTCACTTCATTTTTATAATCCGACCTCAATCCATAATATTCAGTACACTGCTTGTGTTATTTAGCCTGGAGATTAAAATCGAGTATTTTAATTAGTGCTTTCAGGAAGAAATAAAGTTTAACATGAAACATAAAAATGTCAAATCAATAAAATTTCCCGTATTAAAATGCCACGCAATGTACGGTTATATTGTATAATATATACTATTGAACTAATTCTGTATTAAATATCACATTATTTGGATTAAATATCAATTGTTTGATCAACTTCTGAAGCACCAAAATCTTCAGTGTGTTTATTACGTTTTTGTTAATTATATTGCAGCTAGTAACAATTATTAAAGACTGCGTGTTCTCCTGCTTCAGCTGTCATTGCCCTCACCAACGTTTTGGCTACGAGTGCCATCTTTCTTAAATGGAAACCTGCCCAATCACACGAGGATCGGATAAGAGAGCAATTGCAATGAATCCACCTTGAAAAAAAATCAGATACTCTTTTATATAACTTTGATAAAGCCTGGACCCCTATAATGGGTTATACTGACAACCTAATTATTATTAGTTAATAATTATATTATTAACAATTTTTTTTATTTATATATATATATATATATATATATATATATATATATATATATTTTTAATTAGATTTTATTTTATTTATTATTATTATTTTTATTATTGGTTTGTTTATATTTCTTCTCTTAACAGACATCCTATCTCATTCTGTAACATGTAATATATCTGCAAAAATGTAATAAAAAATTGTGTGTGTGTGTGTGTGTGTGTGTGTGTACTCACTGCTGTAGTAATACAGTGTTGAGATCAGGACCACCACCAGGAGCAGAACAGTACCGATGCCTGGCCAAAGAACCAGAGACTTGCACCCTGCAACATACCCACATTAAACAGATTGAAGAACATTTCATTCACAAAGCAGACGATTTAGAAAGATCTTCGACATCACCACACACCAAGCCTGTACCTTTCGGCGACTGATTGCTGGATTTGCACCTGTTGGGAGGCTTCATACGCTTTGGATTTTTCACTGCTGTTGGTGCTGGAGTTGATATGATTACTGAAAAAACAATACATACAGTAAAGAAATAAAACAACACATTATTACCATCAGAAACAAAGAAGAAACTACACCATGTGGTTCCTAATAGAGTGGCCGACATTTTCTACTTATATATACTGTGGTTCTCCAGGATTTGCAAGACAAAGTCAGCAACCCAGGGATTGTTTAAAAGCAGACAGTGGCATTTACTGTAATGAAATAATCCCGTGTGTAATTTTCCAGACGTGTTTGTTATTCTGATGCGATCATCTCTGAAAAGTAAGAGAGTATATCTAAATAAAGATCTTTTGTGACGTCTGATGGGGTTTCTCAGGCCGCTACATCGTACACAGAAACTAATAGTAAATATCTGTGACTTAATGTGTCATAAATTCTAAACAGTCGCTTCAATGCGCTGATGTTGCTGAACGTTCGTGAAAACGGCTTGTACCTTTGAACACATCCTGTTTAACCCCTGAACCTTCTACTAGTGCAGGTCCAGACTTACAAAGTTTCTCTCTTAAATACAAAAATATATCTAATATCCTAACATAATAAGTAATATGAACTGAACTGATGCCAAAGACTTCCTAGGCTCCTGACGTGTGAGATGTTTGAGAACTGTTTGATAGAACTGTGAGATGTTTGAGAATTTACACAAAACTGAGACAAGACATAATTACGACAGGATTTTTACTCATAATCTTCATGTTCTTTGTAATTAGAGTTAGGAACATGATCGTTACATGAGCTACACACATGCTGTGAATAATGAAACCTGAAACCGGACAAATCACAAACCCTAACCTTCAGCTTCCTAATTTTATATACGAATCAATCCGTGAGTCTGTTCACTAGCGAGTGTGATCATGATGTTTACAGAGAAGCTAAACAGTCTTTCTTAATCTATTAAATGGTCTAAAACCCTATGCTAACCCTTATGCCATCATAAACGCAGTCCTGCTCTCGTGCCAGGCTCCTTATTCCCAATCCATTCATCCTAAACATCCTGAAAATCAAGACACTTGTTTAATAACAAGAATAATAATGTTGAACCTCACTATTCAGAGATGCTCAGAAAAGAACAAATTCCCTTTAGAATAAAGATCTCATCCAGGGAGTTTTTCCCCCAGGACTAATTCTATATCTTGAGTTCTGTTGTTAATACAAATCATGTAAATTAAGAATTTAGTCCTTAGGATATTGAAGTTAAGAGATCTAGAGAACAAGAAAATAGAGACCTCCTGGCCAGATGACGTGTCCGTCAGGCATCAGATCTTTGGGATTTTGTATTGAATTCTGACTGTTGAGCACACAAGAGTAGAAACCTGCATCTTGCTTCTGTAAGCCAGAGATGCGCAGCGTGTAACACATCTTTCCTGAGTCGGCTACAAATGCCTTGAAGCGTTTTTTGTCGATGTTTTCTGCATAGACCAGAGTGTTCACGCTGTTGATAAACAATATGAACTCAGGTGTGTCGCTTCCCTGAAGTAAACGGTACCAGTACGCCTTCAGACACTGGTGGTCCGGACAGCAGCAGGTCAGGGTCTCGGAGCCGTTGATGCTCGGGTAGGACACTGTTACAGCAGACGCTGGAAAAAAAAAAAAGAAGTTATTGAATGAATCACCATAAACTACAGCTGTGATGATAATGACGTAAAAATACTACCAATTTTAGAAAGATATTTTTTTAAATATAAGCCTTGTTAAAATTTTTGAGCCTACAATATCGATGTACAATCATTCACGTGTTAAAAGAAAACACAAATGCTTCGGATTAGGTTGTATTTAATCCGTTGTACTTTCTTCCTAATATTCGCTGTAACACTGTTCTTTAGAGTTTTCTCATCGCCTTTAATCTGCTGAGCTGCAAAACATCCTCAGGATCAACAGCAAGCCTGCATCAGCTGAACAAAACAAGGCCAGCGGTAACGAAGTTACACAGGACAGGCTTCGGGACGCTGCGTGTTGCGGTTTCACGTGAACATGACAACGCCTTATTCACTCAACGGAGCCGGTCCTTTTGCTCGACAAAACGGAGCAGGAGAGTTTAACGTGAGACGTAACCAACCTATTCCACAATGTCACCTGAAACTGTAAATGGATCAAATATGCAGTGTGCCATTATTAAATAAATAACAAATAAATCAGCGCTCGCAAACGTCTGTGGTGTAAGAGGAATAAAACACTTCAGGACACTTGCTGCGTCACACCGGGCCTTCGTTCATTATTTTCCCTGAACAGCACGATCTGTGTGTGTGGTGTTGTAGTGCTTACAGTACACAACATGTCTACATTCGATATACTCGCTGAACCACTTACGCAACAACAGATTGGAAACAAGAGACAGAAAAAACAACCAACAAGCACATTTACCAACATAAATCTGTTCCATTTACCACTATTATTTTGTAAGAACTGAAATTGCAACATGACAAACAAAGCCTGGTTTGGAAAAGGGCCTCATAGAAAGTTTTACAGTCTCCTCTTGCAAAATTGATTTTCCTCACTCATCTGGAGACAAACTGCTGTGTAGAGTTAAAAAGAGAAAAGTGCTGAAACGATCTCAGGCACTGTACGGCTTCCGCGCTTTTGCAGTCTGGAGACAGAAAATCGAAGTGGTCTGAAAATCTGAGTTAACATAAAGGAGTTCATGTGAAAAGAACAGAATTCATCAACCTGTTTCGGAAAAATAATTATACCAACTTACTTGTTACCGCAAGACAGATACGAGTGTTGAAATGCTACGAGATACGAGAATGATATCTGAACTAACTACGTTCTGTAACAATGTTCTGTGTTCAATGTCTCGGTCTACAATCAGCATACAGAGCTTATAATCAGCATACAGAGCTTATAATCAGCATACAGAGGTTATAATCAGTATATTCAGCTGTTAATTAGTTCATGACTGTGTCATCAGTCTATAAAACTTATAATCAGTATGTAACTGTAAAATCAGTATATAAGTTTTTGAGTATATAATCAGTGTATAAGCTTATCATTCCTATACACACATAATTTTGAGCAGACTTTAAATATAATCAATTTATAATCAGTAATAAGCAGATAATGAGTAATTAGATGTACGATCTGACTGTAGACTTTATAGCAAGTATATAAGTGTAACATTTGTATACAGAGCTTATAACCGGTATAGAAGTGTATCATCAACATGCAAGTAATTAGTATATCGTGCTTTTATCCAGTGTGGAAGTATATAATAGGTATATAGACTTATAAGCCTATAAAATAAGCTTATAATCAATATACGGTGCTTATAACCAGTATAGAAGCGTATCATCAGTATATAGAGCTTATAACAGTATTTAAGGATTACATCAGTATTTAGAGCTTATAACCAGCATACAATCAGTATACAGAGCTTATAACAGATATATAAGTTTATAATCAGTATATCGTGCTTATAATAAGTATATAAAGCATATAACCTATATATATAGTATAGAATATAAGTATAGAATCAGTATATAAGGCCTATAACCAGTATATAATCAATATATAGAGCTTATAACCTATATATAAGTTTATAATCAGTATATAGCACTTCTAATCAGTATACAGTTTATAACCAACATATAAAAGTATAGAATCAATATATAGAGCTTATAACATATATATAAGTGTATAATCAGTATACGGTGCTTATAATCAGTATATAAGCATAAAATCAGTATATAGAGATTATAACATATATGTTTGCGTATATCAGTATATAATGTTTATAAGCATAGAATCAGTACATAGTTTCTATGAGTAAGAGTTTAATCAGTACTAAATGCGTACAGTATTTGACTCTCCTTTTACTTTCATCATTGACATCCTTGTAACGTCCGACACCAACACAGAGTCACTCTATTTACTGAACACGAGCAAAATGTGAATGTTTCTGCACATACAGGCAACTTTTCTGCTCTGAGACCTGACATTTTATCATCATTAATACACTCAAGATTAAAAAGCATCATCGGGCCTAGAGACAACATACGTCCCAAAAAAACCAGACAAAATATATACATATAATAATATAATAATGTAATACAATGAAAAGGAATTCATGCACATAGAAAATAATTCATTACTAATTACTTCCTTATTTAAAACCAATTAGGACAATTCACCTAAATAACGATCAATCACTTAGTAAACAGCGTCACAGTCGAGAGAGGCCGAATTTCGGTGTGATAGAATTTCTGTGTTTGAATTTAATTTGGAAAAATCCTACCTGCTGTCAGAAAGCAGATAAAGCTCCAGATATGATTGAGGGTCATCTTTAGGCATGCAGGATGGGGTGTGTGTGTGTGTATATATATGTGTGTGTGTGTGCTTGCTTTAGTGCTTTTGCTGCTCGTCCTTCTTCTTATGTCATAAAGCAGGGAGGAACTGGAGTGTGTCGAGCCCAGCCACTCAGTGAACCTATCAGAGCGTGAGTCTCTCTCTCTCTCTCTCTCTCTCTCTCTCTCTCTCACACACACACACACACACACACACACACACACACACAAACACACACACACACACAGTCTTTAATAATTGATTCTTGCTACAATATAATGAACAGACACTTAAAGATTGAAGATTTAGATGCTTTATAAGTCCAATGATTATTATTTAATCCAAATAATTGTGCTATTTAATGCAGAAATCAGACTGTTTAATGATATATATTATAAAATATAACCATACATTGCGTGACATTTTAATATTGGACATCTTAATATTTTACCTTTTCAAATTTTCTTATGCTTGTTATTAAACTTTATTTGTTCTTGAACGCACTAATTAAATTACTTGATTTAATCTTCAGGCTAAATAACAATCAGTGTACTGACTTTTAGAACATTATGGATTGTGGTTGGATTATAAAAATGAGGTGAGATGAAGAAAAATATCATTAGGCTACACAGATTAATGTTTAAAAATAAAAATAAACTGATAAACCGAATTAAAAACGTAGCTCAGTTTAAAGACGTCTGGTTAATGTTATAATTTTGAATATACTTAAAAAAAAGACAAATTCTAAAATAAAAATATATTTCACTGCATTCTTCCCAAAGCTTCCACTAAATCCTTTCACGTCGGCATGAAATTTGTAGTAGATTTCGCCGCTCTGTCTGCGTTCGCTTTGCTACCTCATGCCCAGGTGTGTGACCTAGCCCAACATCTGCACACACCACCAGCACATCCACACTACTGTAGTTAGACTACACAAACCACACAAACACGGCTTTGTACGCTCTAACCAGAGTTTGAACACACATTTTATTTCATCGTAGAGCTGGTGGAGGTTTAATATCGACACACATGCATGAGACACCATCTTTTTACGCTCTAAGGGGATCGTCTGTCTTTCGGCGTAGCACAGGAACTGTATTTAGGCCTTTTTTTAACCTTTATCAACCTTTCTCAGTCTTCATCTGTTATGACATTAGATAAAAAGGTTTTACCTCAATCTTTTACCTCATCTCACTTTTTTACCTCAGCAGGCACATGAGGTGCCTTTCATCTTTAAGCGAAAACCAATAATAAATAATAATAATGAACCTTTATCAGTCTTCATCTGTTATAACATTAGATAAAAAGGTTTTACCTCACTCTTTTACCTCATCTCACTTTTTTATCTCAGCAGGCACATGAGGCGCCTTTCATTTTTAAGCGAAAAACAATAATAAATAATAATAATGAACCTTTATCAGTCTTCATCTGTTATAACATTAGATAAAAAGGTTTTACCTCACTCTTTTACCTCATCTCACTTTTTTACCTCAGCAGGCACATGAGGTGCCTTTCATTTTTAAGCGAAAAGCAAGTACTAAATCAGGGCATCAAAATTAATAGCAACAAATATGTGTTTAGTATAGAATTATTTCTTAATATAATCTGTAAAGGAGTAGCAACCGGGTTGATATAGTGATAAAAAATATATATATAATGATATTATATTTTCATATTATTCTGCACTAAAACTTTCCCTCATCTTAATATCGTCATCATACCAATTTGTACAAGAAAAGTAGTATTTGAAAGATAAAACAGATCTGGGGATCCACTACCACGTGCTGTTTACAGCCTTCGCTTATCTAATCAGACAGGATGTGTTTGGCACGCAAACGCAAAACATCTATATTATCATTACCACTCAGTTATCGCTAAATAATTCTACTCTCGCATAATATATCCTCTCCTATTCGGAGGAGTCTAGGTACAATTCCGGCAGTTGTACAATTAAATTTCTATTTATATATAATCAAGTCTATTACAAATTTCTTAATAACAGGATTGGAAAAAAGTGTTAATAGGCATCATACACTTTTCTGCTATATATATATTTCTAAAAACATCAGACTTTCCTGAACTGAAATCTGTTTCTTAACCACGAGTAAAATTCTACTGTTAAAATACTTTAAATGTGAAACAGCTAAACATTAGAACTTCAAATAACTTCGGGAATCGTCGGGAATCAGGAAATCACACCTTAGCTAGCAAGGTTTTATTCACCATTATACAAACGACACGATGTTTCCTGAAAGACGTGAGAGGTGAAAAAGTAAATAAACCACATGGAATTTGAGTGTTACACAACACACTTACACAACATTTCATTTCATCAACTGATTTCTGGTTAATCGGTTTGGTGCTAATCGGTGGCCATAAGCTTTCATTAGTCATCTTTGCTTGTGGTTCCATCGCAATTAGCTTTACTGCCTTGCAAAAGTATTCTCCCCTTCCACCCCCCCCCCCCCCATAAAACCCTATAAACAACCCTATATGTTTATATTATACATTTATAGAGGAGAGCTGCAAAAAACTTTGAGATGCAGAAAAGGTTAAATGCTGAAAAGTTTCAGCTGCTACATTCTGAGGTAGAAGAGGCTTCACGTGGGAGTTTCAGGGGGCCGCAGGCTTAGTCTCATTCGGAGGTCTTCAGAAGCTCGTGAGCATACGGGAGGGTCGTACAGAGGGGAGGATGTGGGCAAAGCACACGCGTTTAGAGGGTCGAAGGTTCGACTGAGACACAGGGAACATAACCACATGATTCTTTGAAAACAGGAGATCTCAGGGGGCTTCAGAGTCTCGCTGAACGGGATGCTGATTGTTGTACGCATTCGGCTTTTCACGAGAAGAAGCTCAAACATCTGGAAAACAAGACTCTTAAAAACAAACTGTAGTATTTGTATTCTAAATCCCTCTCACGTACCCGATCCCAAAGCATTCTGAAACATGAATATCTTTTGTTTAATGTAACATCAAGAAGCAGTGGCGAGGATGTCATAGAAATTGCAAAGTAAAAGATGTTTAAAGTGAGATGAAGACCGATCAAATTCAAGACACAAGGAATCATTTTTTCATCTTTATGATGCGTTTCCCCACAAACATATTACACTAATCTGTCATCTTCAATTATTCAATTAGGAATTCAATTCTTTTCAGATATGCTTAATATCCACGTGAGTTTCTACATCACACTCGCACGCACTTGACACCTGTACATGAATGCAATTATCCAAACAGCCAATCAGAGGACAGAGTGCAGAAAGCATACTATCACACAGGTACAAATAAAATGTTTAGTTAATCAAGCTTCAGAAAATTTACGTAACTGACCATGGAATGATCTTATACAGGCTCTAGAGATTACAAAGAATGGTTTGGAAAAACTCAAAGCGTTCACTGAATAACAGTTCTGCAGGTAGAAGGATAGAACGTGAGGAAGGCCATGCTAACTCAAACACACACGCTTTGTTTGTCATCCATCCAAACAATGGACTCCTCTGTTTACTGCAGTCAGGAAAACACTTCTGTTCCTCGAAGGCAAACACAGAGAGACTTAAGAGGAGCTTCTCCTAAAAGACGTTCTGGCCCTCAACCGGAACAAAACCTTGAGCTTGGATTCTACTGGACTTACAGAACATCCACAAGCTCAACCAGACTAAAAACTATTAGTTTCAAGCTCACATGAGATCTCATTTTTTTAATTGATCATCAAACCTGGAGTTTCCATGCCGTTTTTTTATGTAGTGTTGTTGTTGTTTGTTACTTTAAGCAGTGTATATATTTCGTTCGGTGTAAATGAGGTCTAA